>NC_141690.1:295346049-295751049 GCF_964263255.1 Lissotriton vulgaris
AAAAAATGTTTTTTTTCCGCACATATAAGCCTCCTCAGCCACCCTCAGAAAACCTAGGGGGTCAAGATAAGTCTACCATGACCCCTTCTACCCATTCTAAACATTATTTGCCCTCCATCTTGTATCTTAAAGCGACCGAAACACAAAATGGTGCACTCCCGTGACGCTTAAGGTTCGCTAACCGGGCCGCTTTCCAGAAAGCGGTCCTAAAAAAAGGTGGGAAAGTAATTTACAGAAAAACGACTAGAGACACTCTCACCAAATATAGATTAGCTCATACTACATAACAATCCCTTTCATTCTCACAAATTTGATTGAAATTTCATTTAGCCATTTAGCCTGTAGACCTATCTAAATACCCTGAGGTAAATTACTTCACAAAACACATCTAAAGTATTGGAATTGACAACCAATGAAAATTTTACTTTCATTTTCAATTTTTATTACCTGACATTGGTTATATACCTGAATATATATAAAGGAAGAGAAGGAAACACAGCCATTTTCACTGCTACTTCCTGAACTACATTTCAAGAGCCTTTTCACCTCCCTGTAAAGTAAATTGATAATTTGTAAGTGGCACTTTAAATTAATTTGTAAAAACGTTTTTTGATAATTATTTACTGTCCCTCTGCTATAGTTATAGATACAGATAAGCTCCTCTGTTATATTTATTGATTGACTTACACTTCTCTGCTATAATTATGAATTTACTTACTTTAACTTCACTGTTAAAAAAACAGAACTACATGTCTGAACTTAAACCCAACAGTGCCCTAACTCTTCTAATATAATTATTTTTTTATGCAATTTACAGCAAAAAAATGGAAGGGGAGCACGAAAAAATCAATGTTTCCTTCGACATTACAACAGAAGAGATTTTAACTGAAGAAAATTTGGATGAAGATTTTATGGATGAATCTTTTGATGAACAATTTATTGAAAGCTTACAAGACATAGAAACATGCATGTTTGAGGAGATTCCAGATGATGTAATGCTGGAAGTTTTAATGAACTATGAAAATTCTGACCCATAAATTTTTTTTAATCAAAATAAATAAATAAATAAATAAATAAAAACCGAACAAAAACAACAAATAATTAACATACAGTATTAGAAAAGTCTATCATTCTTTTATCCTTATAGTACGCTGCCCAGAACGCTTTCCGGTTCGCAAACTTGGCGCTTACCACGCAAAAAAAAATTTTTGACCCTCCTGAGCCCTTTTAAAACCTCCACATAAAACCTAGGGGGTCAACGAGGATCTACTATGCCCTCTTATGGTAATTTCCCCCTTTGTTTTGGCCTCCTCTTGTCTCTCGATCCTACCGAGAGACAAGATGGCGGCCGCTCCGGACTGTTTAGAATGTTGACAGACACCGGAGGGCCAATCAGCTTCGCATCGCAAAGTTCCGATACGCGAAAAGTTCGCTAACCGGATCGCTGCCCGGAGCGCTGTTACAGATATATATCTTGATTTAAACGTTAATTTCTCAAAATCCACTGAAGCACATATATTGAGACCTAGCAAAGGCACATCGGGCTAACAGTCCCTACAATTTTGCCAAGTTTCGTGGAAATCCATTCAGCCGTTCGGGCTAAAAGTGAGTCCAACCGCCCTATGGAAATTAACATGGGAAAAACGCGTTTTGGGACCCCCCTTTTTTCTCGCCCCCCCCCTTGACGAACCCCCCCCAAATTTCCAGGAGCTGCTCAGAAACAAAATGTGCCATTTTCCTGAAAATTTCAGCCGATTCCGTCCACAAACGCCAAAGTTATTAGACATAGAATTTTCAAAAGTTCCATAGAGAAAAAATCCTAACTATATATATCTACTGGCGATCGACAGTAGGTAATATATATAGATATATTTATAGATATATAGATATATATAGATATATACACACACACACATACTCAACCAGCCGTGCATAACAGAATAAATGACAATAATCACTGCCTGTTAAGTGGTAAAATATAGCAATATTTGCTGTTTAGTGGAGTTATGACAACTTTTAGCCCTGGTGCCACTGCACCCGCTGCTCGATTTAAATCAAGCCTCTTTTAACTGCAATTGTGACTGCCTGTATAGTGGTAAAAATGATCCAAAAGTGCAAAGAAAGGTACTGGTTCATGAGTAAGAAATGCCACAAACGTTTCAAGGCCAAATAATCTGCTTTACACAACAAAGTAATTTAAAAGCAAGCATTGCCACATACTGCAGAAGCGGTCTGCCTTCTCTAGGGAAGAGATCTTATCATAGTTTATCAGTCCCTGAAGTCTGGACAGTGAATGGGGCTTAAGCAGTGTGAATAGCTTTACTAGAAGATCAGTATCGTAAATGCGTGCAGCCAGAGGAAGTGTCTGTAAACTGTACATGCTGTGCAGCCTTAATGGAAGAAAAAAGTTCCACCTACTAAAGCAGATGTGGATGAGTACTTTAGCCTTGGGAACTGATAAGACAAGCCCCTTTTAAGCTACATTAAATACAATAGATTTTAGAGGAACGGTGCTGTGCAGGCAAAGCCTAAAAGAAACAACCTCATTTACTTTTGAAAAGCTTTGTATGGCCTGTAGTCCAGCACATGCATCAGATATGAATGCTGTGTCCTGGAAGCTTTAGCAGCGGCGGGTTAGGCCAGGGATCAGAGTCCATTTAGAGCAATGGGCTGTGTGTGTGCTTGTATTCAGGAAGAGACATGCTGAAATCAGTAACCTCCTTAAACTTTGTTCATTTTTCAGTCCCTATACGTTTAATGCACTGAAAAAGAACTGCTACATGGCTTTCTCTTTTTAAACAGCAGGGGTGTTTATCCTACTTGCCGTCCCATCTCATTCCCCTTGCCCCGTCCCCCCTCACACTGTCTTTATTACAAGTCTGCATTTAGCTAATACCCTCATCTTTGCCTTGTATATGTATTTTTTAGACTGAAACAATGTGCCTACTTATATTTAACTAGCATTAAGCAAGCATTAGTAAACCAGACTGATCTAGTGTTGAGAAGCTGTTTTTTTATGAACACTTATTACAAGCATAGAAATCATTTAAGTGCCCTTCACCAGGATACAAGATTCCAATTTGAGCAAAGTAACGGTACCTAGGGTTTAAATTACTGTAACCTGAAGACAATTTAGGCCCACTAAAAAGGACTTTAAGAAAAATATTTTTATACTAAATAATGCTCTTCTTGTTGTCACAGAGACGTAGTCGGTTGGATGAAGGTGACTCCGCGGCCTTGGTCCTATTGGATTTAGGTGCCGCTTTTTATACGGTGTCCCATACGATCCTTCTCCAACGGCTCTGGACAATTGGAGTCAGAGGTGAGGCTTTGGCCTGGATTCGTTCCTTTTTGGAAGGGCGGTCGTTCCAGGTATCTGTGCCCCCCCTTCCACTCGCAGGAACATGCCCTGTGTAGAGCGGTATCCCAGGGCTCTATTTTGAGCCCACTGTTATTTAATCATTTATGTGGGTCCCCTAGTGGAGGTAGTCAGAGGCAGAGGTTCGTCCCTAGTGTCGTATGCTGACGACACACAGTTGGTGATGGCCTTCTCAAAGAAAAGTCGCGCCAACTTGGAGTCCTTCAAAGAGGATCTGGCTATTATCTGAGACTGGATGAAGTCTAATTGCCTTCAACTAAATGCCAGCAAGTCTGAGATTCTTTTATTTGGGAAGGACCAGGAGCTCTGATCTGAGCTGTGGTGGCCTGAACATCTGAAACCTGCCCCGCTTCCAAAGGAGGCGGTAAAGAACCTGGGTGTCTGGTTCAACTCTGGCCTAACTTTTGAGAAGCAGACCAGAGCTGTTGCTGCTTTGGGCTCCTGAGAGGACTGAGGCCTTTGCTTGGTCTCTTTCCGCCCAGCGTTCGCCAAACCATCAGGCAAGCCTCCATTCTTGCGAGGCTTGACTATGGCAACGGCTTATATTTAGGTGCCAATAAGGCAAGTATCAAACGACTGCAGCGGGTCCAAAATGCGGCAGCCCGCATGCTAGTGGGACTCCAAGATCTCAATCTGTTGCGCGAGTACTTTTGAAACTGCACTGGTTGCCGATTGCAGCCCGTATTCAGTTTAAAGTGCTATGCACGGGGCGTGGCCAAGATGGCGGGCTGAGAGGTCGCACTCGCCGAGAGCTCCTGGACCCCTGAATTCCTGCACCGCTCGTAACCGCTGATTCCCCCCCGGATCACGCGGCGAATGAGCCTGGTGCCCCCGGTAGAGGTGTGGAGCGACTGCTGAGCCTGGTTTGCGCCGTCGGGGGTGCGATTCTGACCGGTAAAGCCTGGGTCGAGGTCCGCTGAATGGCCTGTGTGTGAGCCGGAAGCCGCGAGTCTCCCGACCCTCGGAGCCTGACGGAGCACTCTGCCTCCTGTGTGTGAAGCCCGCAGCAGTGCGTGTACTGTCGGAGTGGGAGTCGGCAGCGGCTTCGCGAGCGGAACGGAGTTGCCCAACGGCGGTGGTACGGAGCGGAGCTGAGCGGAGGTGAAGGGCGGAGGCGGAGCCGGCATTGTCTTGCTACGCCGGCCCGCGGCTTGAGGGGGCTTGTATTGAGAGGCCGCTCCGGCCAGCTGTCGGTGGTGGAGCAGTGGAACTGGGCTTCTGGAGCAGATCTCCCCCTGGACTTGCGGGCCCCGGCGACCATCGCACCACGAGTTTGCCCACCGGCCGGATTTCTAGATCCCGGACCAGGGACGGAGAAGGGACCTCCATCTTGGGCGTTGGCCTCTCGATATCGCAGGGCGGCCATTTTGTGAACTCCGGCCTGGCAGCTCGGTCTTCCTAGTGCTCTTTGTGTGGCGCTACCCCCGGCTGGTGTATAGCCGCGCCAGTACGGCGGTTCTCTTTGCTGGACAGTAAGCCTCAACGTCCTCTACTCAGCTGAAATGTCGAACGCTAGAGGACAGAGAAGAGGCGACCGAACCTTGCCGGACATAATGGGACGCGGCGCCCTACGCAGTGGGGGAACCCAAACCACCACGACCTCCCCAGCCCCGGCCAGGGGTGCAGATGGCGGAGAACCCCCAGTGACGAGATCATTTCTTGAGTCGCTCTTCAGCTCCCTACGGGAGGACTTTCAAACGCTCAAGCGTGAGGTGGCTGGGGAGGTCCGTGAAGTAAGGAGAGAGATGGACTCCCTGGGGGAACGTGTGAACACGGTGGAGGAAGCGGGTCACTCCAGGGATGAGGAGATCACCCAGCTGCAACAGGAGGTCCTGCGACTGCGGGAACAACAGATTGAATTGCAGGCCCACGCCGAGGACCTTGAAAATCGGTCCAGGCGGAATAACATACGGGTCCGCGGAGTGCCGTCCGGCGAGGAGGGTGAAGATGTGACTGCATACCTGGTGGCCCTCTTTCGTGCGATCCTGGGGGAGTCGGAAGACTTTCGGATCTGCATAGACCGAGCACATCGGGTGGGTCGCCCCCGCAGAGCCATGGCGCCCGCCCCGGACATTCTGGCTTTCCTCCCAGACTTTCCCCTGAAGGAGCGGATCCTACGAGAAGCACGAGGGCAGCAATCTTTCCGATTCCGGGACCACCCTGTGACCCTGTTTCAGGACTTATCCGCGGTCACGCTGCAGAAGAGGAAAATATTCAAAATCGCTACTGACTTCCTTCGGGAGCGAGGGACACAGTACTCTTGGGGGCACCCTTTCCGCCTGATTTTTAGATGGAACGGCGTTTTGCACCAGCTCCGGTCCCTCCAAGATGTCTGCGTGGTGCTGGGCCTCACAGCATCGGACACGGATACCCCGGCTCCGCGGCGGAGGCGAAGCACTCGTGACGGATGGCAGCAGGTGGGAGAGGGGGGCTCTCCTCCGTCGGAGCGACCGGGCTCGCCCACGATCCGGGCGGACATGGCGGCCGCCATCCAGGAGGCCTCCAGAGTGGCGGCAAACGGCGAAGTGGCCTTGACGGCCTGAACTCACTCCGGGGGGAGTCTACTCTAGCTTGTTCCCTTTGCAGGTGCGGGGATTCGGGGGGGGGGGCGGGGAGGAATGGCGAGTGCTGGAGGTGGTGGCTGGACGTCCACTAGACTGATTTACCACGGCCTTGTCCGTTCCGGACCGGACTGGGACAATGTCTTTTTTGCAAAGTTTGAGAAGTGGGGTGTGGGAACGGGACTGGCGGGTGGATGTTTTGATTCCGGGGCCTAGAGGGGGAACTTGTTGCGGGGGGTGGTGTAGATTTGGTTGTGTGGGATTTCGGGGGGCTGGGGGGGCCTTTCTAGTTGTGGGGTGTCGGGGTTTGGGGACTGTACTGTGCCTGTGGACTGTTCATAATTGCTCTGTTTTGAGGCCTCGAGTGGTGCCTTCTGTGTTTGCCTGCTGGGCTTTGCTTCTTGATATGTGCCCCACTGATTCCCCTCCTTGATGGCTCTTAAAGTGCTCACTCTCAATGTAAAAGGGCTGAATAATTCGGTTAAGAGGCGGGTGGTGTTATCCTTGTTGGAAAACTCACAGGCGGATATCTGCCTGTTGCAGGAGACCCATTTGCTAGCTAAGGACTGCTCGAGAATGCGTACCCCCAAGTTCCCCACGCAGCTGTTCTCTAGCGCCTCCAAGACGGCAGGGGTGGCGATCTTGTTCTCTAGGGGGTTCAGGGGAGAGGTCGTGTGCAAGGTAGCAGAACAGAAAGGGAGACTTCTGGTATATAAGATCAAGATGGGGGGTTTAGCACTGACTGTTGGCACCATCTACTGCCCCAATGATCATCAGGACCAATTCTTACACAGGGCTTTGGAGGACGTGGCATCCACCTCTGATAGGCACATAGTGTTGGGGGGTGATTTGAACTTGGTTTTCGATGCGGCAATGGACAGGTCTGTGCAGCGGCGCCACCAGTTGGGTGAGCTTACGGGCTCGATTCGCACTCGACTTGAGGAGCTGGACTTGCATGACATGTGGCGCCACCTTCACCCTACCACCCGCGCATACTCCTATTTCTCACATGCCCACAGATCCTATGCGCGACTGGACCATCTACTTGTGTCGGGCCCAATGCTCCTTCTGGCTTCGAATGCAGATATGGGGTCCTCTCTCTTTCCGACCACGCTCCGGTGGAGGGCGCTTTCACTCTGCCGCCGGCGGTTCGGCCTAGGGGGGTCTGGCGGCTTCGAGACACGCTATTGCACAGGCGATCGGTGGTGGACCAGATCCGGGCGGCCATCTTGGATTTTCAGACTGTGAATGATAATGAGGACACTTCGCGTGCGACACAGTGGGCAGCCCTGAAGGCGGTGCTCCGGGGCGAATTTATAGCGATTTCCTCGGCCGAGAATAGGGACCGACAGCTCAAGAGGGATGAGCTCACCCAGCGGGTGAGGGAGCTGGAACAGGTTCATCACAGGACAGGGGCACCCAGGGTTTAGAGGCAGTTGAAGGCGGCACGGAAACTCTTGGCAGCCCTTGATACGGACCGGGCGGAGTATGCGATGCTCCGCCTGAAACACAAATATTACACAGGGGGCGACCGGTGCGGGCGGCTCTTGGCCAACAAACTCAGGGTGCAACACCAGCAGCACCGAGTGAAGGAACTAGTTGACCCAACCGGAGGTATGGTCACGTCTGACGAGCAGATAGCAGACGTCTTTCGCAGCTTTTATGCTGACCTCTACACCGGGGATGCCCCCTCGGCCAGGCTGAGGAGGACTATCTGGATTCAGTACCGCTCCCGTCGTTGACACTGGATCAGGCTCAGTATCTGGAGCGCGATATCCGTGTCGAGGAGGTGATCACGGCGATATCCCGGCTCAAATTGGGCAAGGCCCCAGGTCCGGATGGCTTTATCCCCTAGTTTTACAGAACCTTCTGTCAGGAGCTGGCGCCTCTACTGACCCGCCTTTTCAACTCCTTTGCGGAGCCGGGTGCCATCCCCTCCGAGTTTCTCCAGGCCACGGTTTCCGTGATCCCGAAGCCGGGCAAGGACAGGACCGCCTGTGGGTCCTACCGTCCTATCTCGCTGCTGAACACAGATTTGAAGGTGTTCACCAGTATATTAGCTGCACGCCTGGCGTTGCACCTCCCGGGCATGGTTGATTCGGACCAAGCGGGCTTTGTGCCTGGTAGGCAAACAGTAGACAACACAAAGAGGGTGACCCACATCCTTGAGAAGGCTTCCAGGATCCCTGGGGAGAGGATGCTCCTGTCCATAGACGAGGAGAAGGCTTTCGACAGGGTGCACTGGCCCTACTTAGAGAAGGTCCTGAGCAAATTCGGGATTGGGGAGAAGTTCCGTCATCTGATCTTCAATTGTTACCGGTTCCCATCTGCAGTGGTCCGAGTGAACGGAGGCAGCTCTCGACCCTTTCCCATTGAACGGGGTACGCGACAGGGGTGCCCACTATCCCCTTTGCTCTTTGCCCTGTACATAGAGCCATTTGCCCAGAGGGTTAGGCAGAACCCCGATATTGTCGGTGTCAAGATGGGTGAATTCCATCATGCGATCAGCCTGTACGCGGATGATGTCATTCTGACGCTAGATGACCCGCGGAGGTCGCTGCCGGCTTGCGTAGAGGAACTGGACTTATTCGCCGCAGTGGCGGGCTTCAAGGTGAACCTGGGGAAGTCGGCTGCCCTTGACATCTCGCTTACTAACGCCACTAGAGCGGAATTACAGAGGCTTTACCCTCTGAGCTGGTCCAAGGATCGGATCCCGTACTTGGGGATCCTGTTGGCGCCCTCCTTCCCGGAGATGGTCACGGCCAATTATGCGGCTTTGGGCACGAAAATCAGGCCGGTGGGATAAGGGTACGTTGTCGCTACTGGGTAGGGTGGCCGCGGTGAAGATGACCCTCCTGCCTCAGGTGCTTTACCTTTTCAGAGCGTTGCCGCTCCAGCCCCCCGCGGGGTGGCTTGCGGAGACACAGACTGCCATTGCGCGGTTCGTATGGCAAGGCCGCAGGCCGAGGATCAAGAGGAGTATCGCTATGCTGACGCCCGAATCTGGGGGGCTGGGGATACCGGACTTGCGGAAATATTTCCAGGCCGCCCAACTCCGCTATCTGGTGGAATGGAGCCGGTGGGAGTCTGACAAGCACTGGCTGTTCCAGGATCAGGCAGTGGCGGGTAGGACGCTACAGGAAATACCATTCTTGAAGCGGGCCCATCGACCTCCTAACCTCTATGCGTCTCTGGTGACGTGGGTCCCGCTCCGGACGTGGGGCTCGGTGGCTGCCAGGTACGAGCTTACTACCTTCCCCTCTCCCATTGGCAACCCGGACTTCGGCCCCGGGATGGAGCAGGGTGCTTTTGAGCGCTGGCGGGTGGCCCGCTGCTGCACTTTGTATCACTTGTACAGCCCTGAGGGAGTTGTCCCCTTCCAGGACTTGAGGCGGGATTATGGCCTCCCAGAAGCGGAGCGCATGCGATACATGCAGGCGCGTCATTGGGCATTACAACCCCAGGTGCGCGATGCGGCACACCGGGAAATCACGGCGTATGAGCGATGGTTAATCACTCGCACGTCGGACGCTAAACTGATCTCAGACCTGTATAAAATGCTGCAGACCCCCTCCTTTCACATTCACAACCCCGGTCGGGAACGGTGGGAAAGGGAGCTCGGGCGAGTGTTGAGTCACAAGGAATGGGAACATATCTCCTTCCGCGCGCGTCACTCGGCCTATCACACGGGTCTTACGGAGACCTTCACTAAAATCTCGACCTACTGGTACCGCACTCCGGAGAAACTGCACGAGATGGACAGGGCAATACCAGGGACGTGCTGGCGCAACTGTGGCAACACTGGTACACTAACACACATCATGTGGGAATGCCCCCTACTGGCTCCTTATTGGGAAGAGGTCCTGGGTGAGGTGGACAAATGCTTTGGGATAGAATTGCCGAGGTTCCCTGCCTATGTTCTGCTAGGGTTACCAAATGGGTTGATGTATCCCCTTAGGTCTAAGATGGGTAGACAGATCGCGATTGCTCTGGGGTCAGCGGTGCAGAATATTCTCGTACACTGGCGCACTACCACGCTTCCCTCTGTAGTTGGCTGGCTGCATAGATTATGGCATGCCCTTGGAATGGAGAAGATGTCCTTAGTGGCCCTGGGAGATACTGATACCTTTGAAGAACTGTGGGCGCCCTTTCATAGCCTGTTATGCTCCGAGTTTCGGGAGATCACCTGCCCCAGATACCTTAGGTTGTTAAGGCTGACGCCGCCACCGGACCCACCTGTCTGAACGGGCGGGGTCGATACTGCATAGCGGGGATTATTGGAGAGTTGAATGAAGAGGAGGCTGTAGATAATGGCACAGTACAGGGGGTGGGTTGGGGTATGGTAGTTGGGGGTTCTGTTTGGTTGGGTAGGTTTTTGGAGCGGGGATGCTTCCCCACCCTTCACCCCCCCCTTTTTTTCTTCTTTTCCCCCTTTTCCCCTTCCCTCTTCCCCCCCCCCTTTTTTTTTTTTCTTTGTCCCCCCCCCTCCTGATTTTCTCTTCCTTTCCCCTATCCCGTCCTTCCTTCCCTCCCCCTCCCCCCCCCCTATGCACTGTACATAGAATCTTGAAACAGCAGGCCCCTACTTGTCTATCTGGCCTGCTGAAGCCCTATCTTCCTAGGCGCGCTTTGCGCTCCGCAAACCATGGTTTGGTCTGTGTCCCTCGAGTAAGGAAAGCAAGGGCTGGGGGGTCGCTCTTTTGGTTTTATGGCAGCTAAACTCTGGAACTCTCTTCCAGTTAGCATTCGAGCGATTCCCAATCTTTTGACATTTCGGAAATCATTGAAAACATGGTTGTTTCCCATTCTGTAACTTTCCGCATTTGTTAGTTTCTTAATCGCTCTGACGGTTTCTGGTTGCCCTGGGATGCCTCGTCGCTGTGGCAGCCATGCGCATTATAAATCTTGTTTAATAATAATAATAAAGAATAGAAAAAAATGCCTAAATATTTTTTTAACAATCCCTGCAATGGCTGTAGATGTCCAATCCAGTTGTGCCCCAGTAATTAGACAATTCAATTCAATTCAATTCAGATAATTTATATAGCGCGCTACATACCCAAAGGGTCTCAAGGCGCTTGGGGAAGGGTGGGGAATTATTTGTCGAATATCCAGGTTTTAAGTTGCTTTCTGAATGCTAGGTGGTTGGTGAAGGTGAATGGGAAGTGAGTTCCAGGTTTTAGCC
The DNA here is from genome assembly GCF_964263255.1 of Lissotriton vulgaris. Taxonomy (NCBI): domain Eukaryota; kingdom Metazoa; phylum Chordata; class Amphibia; order Caudata; family Salamandridae; genus Lissotriton; species Lissotriton vulgaris. The sequence continues at coordinate 295,357,175 of NC_141690.1, forward strand.
GCCAGGTAGGAGAAGGATCTTCCTCCCATGGTGGTTTTGTTGATGCGAGGTACAGCAGCCAGGGCTTCGTTGGAGGAGCGTAGCTGGCGGAAGGGGGTGTAGAAGGAAAGTCGTGTGTTGAGGCATTCGGGTCCAAGTTCGTAAAGTGCTTCGTGTGCGTGGGTTAGGAGGCGGAATGTTATCCTCTTATTGACGGGGAGCCAGTGGAGGTTTTTCAGGTGACCAGAAATGTGGTCATTACGCGGGATGTCTAGTATGAGTCTGGCTGAAGCGTTCTGGATGTGTTGGAGTTTTTTCTGAAGTTTTGCGGTGGTACCGGCGTATAGGGTGTTTCCGTAGTCCAGTCGGCTTGTAACCAGTGCGTGGGTGACCGTTTTTCTGGTTTCGGTGGGGATCAAGCTAAATGTTTTTTTGAGCATGCGAAGAATGTTGAAGCAAGAAGATGAAACGGCTTTGACTTGTCTGGTCATCGAGAGTGAGGAGTCCAGAATGACGCCCAGGTTCCGTGCGTGGTCCGTCGGGATGGGTGCTTTTCCGAGGGACTCTGGCCACCAAGAGTCGTCCCAGGCAGAGGGGGAGGTGCCTAGGATAAGGACTTCTGTTTTGTCGGAATTCAGTTTCAGACGGCTGTGCTTCATCCACTCGGCTACTTCTTTCATTCCTTCATGCAGGTTGGTTTTGGCGGTGTAAGGGTCTTTGGTGAGTGAGAGGATCAGTTGAGTGTCATCAGCGTAGGAGATGATGTTGAGGTTGTGTTGGCGTGCGATGGCCGCGAGGGGGCTCATGTTTACGTTGAAGAGGGTGGGACTGAGTGAGGATGGGAGGCGGACCTCTGGGTTCTTCCGGCAAGGAACGAGGTAATCCATTCCAGTGCTTTTCCTTGGATTCCGATGTTTCTGAGGCGTTGTAACAGGGTGCTATGACAGACTGTGTCGAAGGCTGCGGAGAGGTCGAGGAGGATGAGGGCGACTGGGTCTCCAGTGTCCAGTAGAGTTCGAATGTCGTCTGTTGCTGCGATGAGTGCGGTCTCAGTGCTGTGTTTGGCTCGGAAGCCGGACTGTGATGAGTCAAGGGATTTGTTGGCTTCGAGGAAGGCGGCGAGCTGGTTGTTGACAGCTTTCTCGATGACTTTGGCCGGGAATGGAAGGAGCGAGATGGGGCGGTAGTTTTTGAGTTCGGTGGGATCCGCGGTGGGTTTTTTCAGAAGGGCGCTGAGTTCGGCGTGTTTCCAGCTTTCCGGGAAGGTGGCGGAGTTGAGGGAGCAGTTGGTGACGTCTCGGAGGTGTGGTGCTATGATGGAATCTGCTTTGTTGAAGATGTGGTGAGGGCATGGGTCTGTGGGGGATCCTGAGTGGATGGAGTTCATCAGGCGGATGGTGTCCTCAGTGGAGATTGGGTTCCAGTCATTAAGGATGTTCAAGGGGGGGGAAGGTACGGCGGAAGGTTGGGTGGGCTGGTCTCCGGCTTGGTTGTCGAAGCTGTTGTGGATGTCTGCGATTTTGTCGTGGAAGAACAAAGCTAGGGAGTCACAAAGGGCTTGAGAGGGAGTGATGTCGTTGGAGTTGGCAGTGGGGTTGGTAAACTCTTTGACGACGTTGAATAATTCCTTGCTGTTGTGTGCGTTGTTGTCAAGTCGGTCAAAAAGCAGTAACGGTCTTAAGAGGAGAGCACCTGCTGCCTGCTTTTATAGGCGCAAGTATAATGAATGACGAGTAAGAGATCAAAGCATGCAAACAGCCGACCCGAAAACCCTTCATGTACGAATATCGTTTTTACTCAATAAAATTTTCATGCTAGCTCTTGGACAGACATAGAAATGTGCTTTGGGTGAAACCTTGACTTCTGGCGCCAGCTTAACATTGGATTCTTAAATTTCATTTTGATCAAGTTTTAGCTTTTTATTCATTTTCTTTTTAATTCCCAACAAACATACATGAAGAATACTACTTTAAGCCTACATGAATGACTTATTTATATTTCGCAATTAGCAGTGATTCGTTTGAGCCATGATGAATGTAGGTTTGGCCAAACGCCCCTCATTTTTGGAGACTGGCCCTTAGATTTTCTCAGCTTTGAGGCAAAGAAAGAGAGAAAAACACAAAAGGGACGACAGAGGAAGAGAAAGCTAGAGCACTGGTGACAAGAGATGAAAGCAAAGCTGAAAAAACACACTAGAGCAGAGGAAGCTAAATATTTTGAAGTTGATGCCCCCCCTCCAAAACGTTATGGAGGCAGGGCTGAGCACAGAATGTTGGGCTTGTGTGACCATTGCAGGGTTTTTATTCTGTAGCTCATAATCCACAGTAATTTGAGACTTATAAAAGAGTAAATGCTAGAAACAAAAATTGATGAACAAACACTGCTCATATTTAGCAGAGTTGTGAGCCCTTCACACTCCTGGGCCCCAATACAACACCACCTGCTTCACTAATAATAGCTGCATTCCTGAGTAGCAGGCTGTCTTGCGTACCTCTTTCATCCCTTCCCCACCATGCCTGACAGTCACTCTGCTCTGGACACAGGCTCTGTATTCCTTTGAGAAAAAAAAGCTCCCACACATTGTCCCTTCTGCATAAAGGGTTCCCTCTGCTCTAATGCTATCAAGGAATTTAAGCCCTAATGTCCCTTTTGTAAAGACTTCCATGCGCTACCCACGGAAGGCAACCTTGATGCAAAGTAATGCAAGGCAGCATGGAGCAAAACTTTGTGTTACTTTGGGTAAGTATCCACTGCAAATCCTGACTTGCTTTGAGCAGTAAATCCCAGCATAGCACTTTGCATTGGGTTTGCATTGCAAAAGTAACGCAAACCTGTTGCAAAGCATTAGTAAATATGGTCCCTACAGTGGCCCTGTACAGCCTTGCTTTACATTTGGGTGCAATCCAGTTTCAAGAAGCAGTCAAATCACAGTAGTTTTGGTATAGGTCAGGGTGAAATTTAAATAGCTCTGGCATAATTTGCGTAATTTTTGGAGTTTCATATTACACGAGTATCACCAAATTAAGCAATTATACCAAACCTCGTAATTATGACATTGCTTGAGGTAATGCTATAGCGCTGAAAAGTGTGAAGAACATGAACGAGAACACCAGCAGCACTTGTGTTTTTCTTTTTTTTTCAGTCTAAAGTATGTCCTTTGTTCAAAATTGTTACATTGAAACTTTTGCACTAACATATTGAGCTTAATGACAGATTTGCATGTTGCGTAGATATGCGTAATTTTTACAAAATTTCAGATTTAATGAAAGCATTCCACAAATTTCACACCCCCCTCCCCAAGTTTGGTATCCCAGAGCATTGAAAATTGACATTTTCTCTAATCCTTATCCCTCTCTGTTGAACTGTCTGTGAATAAGATGGGAGAGATAGAGGGATAGAAAGGACAATGGCATAGGAGGGTGAATGGTAAACCAGGAAGCTCCCCCATTCCTCCAACTGGTTGATAGTCTGGCCACTCACTAGAACAAGGGATGGGTGACTTGTAATAATGGTGATGCACTAAAGTGGCAAATTAAATGCATTTACATTTTCATAAGCCTTGGGTCATAAATTACTATCTACACTTCTGCATGGCTCTTTTAAGAATGGCTGTAAAATAAATCTACAGGCTTATGATTTGGTGAGATCTGATGCATTGCGGAAGGTGGTTGGTATGTTTTCCTATATGCACCCGCTAACAGTGTGGCACAAGTGAAAATATCTGTTAGGTTGACTCACACATTAGAACCATTTTTTATCTAGGCACTAATCACTGAAACCAGTGCTCAGGCTAAAAACCAACCAATTTGAAATATTACCGACAAGCAAAAGAGAAAGTAGTTAAAACAGTGTTTACATTAAATACGTTTGCGTATCTAGTTGTTTATACAAGGCGGGATCTACCTAAGAGCATCAGGACCTGTGAAGGTAATATTTGCAATAACTAGTGCCTCCGTGAAACATTTCTGTCCCACACCATGGTTGCAGCCTGTAATAAGTGCTGAACATGTGTATTTGGCTATTTTTCAGCATATTGACGGTCTTGACGAGGCACTGTGATAAGAGTGAGGCAGGTGGGTGGGCCTTTTAATGGGGTGATGCATGAGTCCTAATGTTAATAAAAGCCGTTGTACAGTAAATGGAGCAGTGTTCCTCATGTTTTAACAGTGTTTGACAAATGCATGTAGAACCTGCACATTTTACACTACCCCATCTGTAAATCATGCCCAGTTATCCTACAATGGATATTACTTTAACCGGATTCAGCTAGTGGAAGCAGTCTTTGAAGAACCATGCAGCACTGAGGTTAACAAATGGTCGACTGGCGCCCTCTTGAGATGTCTCCACGCCTCCCAGGGGGGGGCGCGCCCCCCAGTTTGAAGACCACTGCACTAGAGTAACAAAGTCAGGAAGTGTCTGGGAGTGAATTACGAGGTCTAATAATCTACAATAAACACTATACAGCCTTGGTATCTGGCACCCCAAGTTTCAATAAAACAAGCTACGCTCTTAGGAACCAAAACTTTGGGCCCAGATATTTTTGATTTTTTAAACAAATTAAGCACTGACATGTTAGGCATTTCTGCAAATTGAATTAAACATTAAGCATTTACAATTGCAAGGATGTTCCCTAAAATGCATTGAATCGTACTAAATAAACTCAAAAGCAGAAGCATCAATTAGAACCCAAGAATACTTCTGCTGAACTTAAAACATTGAGCGCAGGCTGGCATCCCCTTCATCTCTCTTGGTGGGGCCGTCTTGACACAATCAAAATGATCCTACCTCCAAAAGTTTTGTATATCCTCTCCAACATCCCACTACCTATTCCATCTAAATTCTTTGAGGTCAATTCTATTCTGATCTCTTTTTTATGGAATGCTAAAAAAATCAAGAATGGCGTTACAGAAATTAGTAAAATCAAAATCTGAGGGCGGTGTCAATGTCCCCCATTTCTCCAATTATCACAAGGCCTTTCAGTTATGCCAACTAACGAATTGGATTACCAATCAGACTGAGGATAAACCTCTCTGGGTAGATCTTGAGAACTTATTTTTTGCTCCCTTCTTATTTCAGGAATATCTCTCCTTCACCCGCAAACCGCAAACTCTCTCTGCTCCCATGATTAAGCAATCCTGTAAATTACTATCTATTGCACCCCATTTAGTTGTACATAATTTAGATACTTTTCTCAATTCTACAATCTGGCACAACAAACAAGTCCTTCTTAACAAGAAACCTATATAATGGAAGAGCTGGAGAAACAAGGGTCTGCTCTGGGTTCATCAACTTTTAGATCAGGGTGTTGTAATTCAACAGCTATTAGATTTAGCATTAGCAGAAGATATCTTAGTTCTGGCCGTTACCTTGATATTTAGCGGACTCCATTTTGTATTTACGGCAGCCATCTTGTCTGCTACATGCTGCCTCGTGCCGACCATGTGCTTTGTCCCATCTTCCTGTCCACGGTGCTTGAAATCTGCCCGGCAACAAGTTATATTTAGCATCCCTCACTTTTGCGCATGTCAAATAGGGTCCACATCTGTTAGTGATTAGTTCCAGATAGGAATGTGTTTGTCGACCCCCAAAACTGTTAGCTCCTCCCACTGACCGATTGTGCCTCTCGATATTGCCGTATATGTACATAAACTGTGCTCTTGTGTTTGTACCGCCTTCTTTTGAGCCCCTGTGCGGGTATAAATAAACCATGCTTTCTTAGCTTGTGGTGCGACTTCTTGCAATACCGAAGGGTACTGTCTGAACCGTAGCACCACCTCATGAGGTGTAATAAATGTTACTTTTTCTATTCCAGTTTCTGTGCCAACTTCTTCCTATTGGTCTGAGGACTTTGTGCTGAGAAGGGAGAAACCCTTGCACTAGCGGGTCTGGCTGAGGCCTGCTCCTACAAATTGGCGCCAGACACGTGGGGCTCATCGGCTACTCGGATGCCCGAAGGAGTGGTCACGACTAAGGATTGGGATGTCGCTGCGGACCTGATCGCATTGCCCGAGGAGACCCGAGTCTTGGCAAACCAAGGCGTTTTTCTCTTCTTTCTGATCTGACCATCCAGGTGGCGCCGGTCTTCGACTGAGATCTCTTCTGTCGATTCGCCGTGCAGTGGCTGTTTGGTCGAATTTAAAACTTGGCAGTTGGAATCTGGACACCCTATGATTGATAAGGGCCATTCTACGGCACATACTACGGGTTTTGGATGCCCTTGTATGGTAAGGTAGTTTTAGGAACACTCACCGTGGCATATTTGGATTTGGTAAAGACTAGTCTTATTTGCATTTGTATGATTTGGTAAGATATATGCGTTTCAACACATATAGGCAGGCAATGTGGAGCTTTTTCTTCAATGAGTCAAATTTGAACGGCGCAACGGATTAGAAATACTTTAAGTGCCACTTAGTGTATAATACTGCATATTTTGCATTATATCTGGCATGCCTGTTTTTAGTGCACTTCGAAGGATGTGCTGTTTTTGTAATGGTACCCAACTTAGACTCGAAGAATCTCAATCGGCCCCCCCCAAAGGGGACGCCTCATAGGGATATGTACGTAAAAAGTGGTCTTTCTTCAATAACGTACAGCACGTTATGGCATAAATACACTTGTAAGGATCCAGAGTTACGTTGGCCTATGCATGGGTCATTTGATATACGAAAGATTGAGTATGTGGAGCGATTTATGTTTGAGCGGAAGTCTAGACGTGATATGCTTGAATGTATGCGTATGTGGGAGAAAGAAGTGTGTGAACGAGCGAGACGTGAGCAAGCCTTGATTGAGAAAGAGCAACGGAAGAATGTGTATGAGAAAGCGCTGGAGTTGAAAGCAAGAAAGAAGTGAAAGAGCAGAAAGAGAGAGAGGAGAAAGAACACAGATTGCAGGTATCTGGCCAATACTCTGTCCGACAACCTCTCTATCCTGTCCTTAATAAACCACAAGATGATTTTTTGTTATTAGATCGACCTCCACCTCCGTATGCCGTTCCATCCCCTCCGTCCGAAGGTGGTGAGGATTCCGATTCAGATCAACAAAAGGCACAGGACACCCGTTCTATGCTGTGCGCACAACGTGCAGCTGATATCAGACAAGCAGCTTGTAAAGCATTACGTAGCACTGATCCTGCTTCCGATCTCTTAGCTAGTATACAGGGGTGGCCGGAAAGGGAGCAGATGTATTTCACTGAGATGTTTGCTTCAGAAGTTGTTGAATTATTTCGGAAATTCTCCCCAGATTTAGAACCTGATGATGTAGCAGCTGATTGTAAGAACATGCGTGATGGTCTTTTTGTTTTCTCTCAGGTGGCTGACACTATTAGACGGTTGGTCAAATTACGAACTGAAGCGGTTCACTTGAAGAAGAAAAAGCTTGCAGACGAAGCTGCGCAGAAATCTCAGACCGGAGGGTCGCAGTCCTCTATCTTCAGAACAGATAAGCTAATGGCGGTTTCTGTGAAGCCCATGCGGGAAGCCGCGCCCTTGTATGTTCCCCCTAAAGGAGCGGGTGACAATGATGATAAAAATTCTGTTGATGCTAAAGGTTATTTTATTTATAATTGGGTATATACTCCTTGGAATAGGGGAGATGTAATGGTTCTTAAAGCAGCATTACCCGATCCACGCAAAAATCCAGCCGCTTTCTATGAGGAAGTTGAAGGCGCTTTAAATTCCTGTACTATGACTTTGTGTGATATTGATTTATTTTTCGGATTAATATTACCACCGGATATGGGGAGGACGGTTCGTAACATTAACGATCGTGCTATTTTTGGCGCAGAGTGGAAAGATTTAGAACAACTGGATGAGGAGAGGGAACCCGCTCAAAAGCCACATAAGTTAATATTACATCTTCCTGCAGCTACATTAACTAAGCTTAAAACAGTTTTTCCCCCTAAAAAGATAGATTGGACTGTTTTAGCATCGTGCAAACAAAAGGTAGATGAATCGGTTTCTGATTTCTTTACGCATTTTGATGAAGCTTTTCACGAATTTAGCGGTCAGTCTTTGACAGATGATACAGGCAGACATCTTTTTGTCGATAAATATTTTACTCATCTGTTACCAGGCATAGCTAGCCATTTAAAGCCAGTGAAAGTTCTTGGACTACATCTTCTCCAGCATCTGTTTTAACAATGGCTCAATATTATGAGCATCAAGAATTAGAAGCAATGGGTAATGAAGACAAGAAATCTAAAGATTTGAAAATCGAAGGTCACGTTAGCTTAAGTTTATGGTCCGCCCTCTAGAGGCTATGATAGAGGCGGACGTGGATCTTTTAATCCTCCCTATACTCGTTCGAATGTCTATTAATCAATGTGCGTATTGTAAGCAATTTGGCCATTGGATGGCCGATTGTCCAGTGTTGCGTGCCCAACAGAATTCACGAGGTCGGGGACAAATGAGTAATCGTTCTCGTTATTCAGGGCCTAGAGGAAATGCGAATGATCGTGCTCGATTTGACACTAATGTAGGAACACAGGATAGGTTTAACACCTTTAATAGACGAAATCAGTATCAAATGTCCTATTATGTGCAGCCTGACCTTTACGATTCTGTTCATGCATAGGATTGCCTAGGATGGGGTAAGAATTCAGTTGAAGTTCCAGTAGATCAGACGGGTCCCTATGTTACAGCACATGTTTTGGGTTCTACTGATCGGTTTCTGGTTGATACAGGAGCTACTCGTAGCGCTTTGTCTAAACAATTGGTTCCAAGGGCTCCCCTGTCTGGCGTAACTATTACTTCAAAAGGTTTCGATGGAACAGCTTCCCTTAGCCCATTGTCACAGCCACTTGCATTTCATGTTGATAAATTTAGTGCTCCATGTCTGTTTTTGCTTTCTCCAAACACACCAGACAATATTGTGGGTCTCGACATGCTCAAGTATTTCACTGCCACAATACGATGTTCTCCTGAAGGAGTGCATGTCATTTTGAATGATAATCACTCTGTGCCTGAGAGAGCTTGTCTTGGTAAAGAGGATATTGCATTAGCTTCACTCGCTGCAGCTTTGTGGGCTACCTCAGGCACTGATGTGGGCCAAATGGTTATCCCACCGGTACACATTATTGTCAAGGAGGGAGCCGCGTTACCACGTTTGCCTCAATACAGAATTTCACAGGAGGGTGAAGAAGCACTCATACGAATTGTACATGATCTCATTCAAGTTGGGGTTGTTGAGGAAGTTCCATTTAAAGTCTGTAACAGCCCGATTCTTTCAATTTTGAAAAAAGACACTGATACTAGTTTACAGGTTCATTATAGACCTTAGAGAGGTGAACAAGATCGTAGTGCCACAGTACCCTGTGATTTCTGATATTACGACACTCCTTACTTTGGTTCCTCCAACAACGACCACGTTCTCTGTTATAGACTTGAAGAACGCTTTCTTTTCGATACCTATTCATCCTGATAGCCGATATTTGTTCGGTTTCACTTTGAATAATCGATCGTATGGATTTTGTAGAGTTCCTTAAGGCTATACCGAGAGTCCGAGTAATTACAGTCAAGCATTTAAAAGAGAGCTTGATTCCTTTACTTTGCCTGAAGGAGTGGCTCTCATACAATATGTCGATGACATCTTGTTGGCAGCCGATACCCCTGAACAATGTGAAAAATGCACTCTGTCTTTGCTTTCCTTTCTTGCTTCACATCATCATAAAGTGTCACGAAAGAAATTGCAATATTGTAGACAAAAGGTAACCTACTGCCGCCTCTAACCAGTGGCTCACTGGTTAGAGGCGGCAGACCCGAGAGCAGAGGACGGCCCGGGACCAGGGTTCGATTCCCGGCGCGGCAGGTTTCTGGACCAGGGTCAGCGGACTCGATAATTCTCTCGCCTCGGTGCCCACTCTGATCAGCGATTACACTCGGCAACTCTGGGCATTAGCTTGCCTCATCTTCACTAACGGCCCCACCAGACCGCCGAGGATGCCTGGTCTCACCCTGGAGATACCCATTAAGGGACCATCTCTCAGGGAAGCCAGGAAGGGTTTCGCAGCGGTCGAAGCGCCTTGGGACCCTACGGGTAAGTAGTGCGCTATATAAATGCCAATACATTTACATTTACATTCACCTTTTGTCTAAGTAGGGACGTGCATTGACATCAGATCGCATACTAGCAATTTTAGATACTCCAGTACCTACTACACAGAAGGAAGTGCGTGCATTTCTTGGTCTTACTTCCTTTTGTAGACAATGGATTTTGAGGTTTTCGTACATTGTTAAACCTTTGTTAGCACTTTTGACAAAAGACACTCCAATACCCCTTCCCTGGACAGATGAATGTGAAACTGCTTTCCGGCAGTTACGACAAGCCCTTTATTCAGCGCCAGTGTTAGGTACACCAGACTACACGAAGCCTTTTACACTCTACGTGCATGAGAAAGATGGATGCGCATTGTCAGTTTTAGTCCAGTTACATGGTGATAAGCAACGTCCCTGTGCTTATTTTTCAGCAGTCCTTAATCCTGTTGCCCGAGCGTTGCCTGGGTGTTTTCGCTCAGTTGCAGCAACAGTTGTGTCAATACAACAGAGTGAAGGAATAGTTTTGTCACATAAGCTGTTAGTGTTGGTACCCCATGCTGTTGATGCTCTTTTAAATCAGACAAAGACGCAGCACTTAACGAGCGCTCGTCTGACAGTATATGAACTGACATTGGTAGCTCCTCACATTACATTGAAGAGATGTGCAACCTTAAACCCAGCTACTTTGTTGCCATATCCGGCGACTCAGCCTCAGTCACAAGAAACACATGATTGTATATTCTTGACTGAGGAACAGACCAAGGGTTTCATTGATTTGCAAGATACGCCCTTTCCAGATGTGGATGGTGAATTGTGGGTTGATGGGTCTTGTTTGAAATTACCGGATGTCACGACCTCAGCCGCGTATGCAATCACCACGCTTGAGACAATAGTGGAGACAGCTCGCATACCACAGAAATCGGCTCAAGCAGCTGAATTGATAGCCTTGACACAAGCATGTGAGCTTAGCAAAGATCTATGTGTGAATATCTATACAGATAGCCGCTATGCTTTTGGAGTGGCGCATGATTTTGGCCGACTCTGGAAGGAAAGAGGCTTTCTTACATCTCACATAATGCACAGAGATTTAGTACATAATCTTTTGACTGCATTGACATACCCAAAGAAAATAGCTGTTGTGAAGTGTAGTGCGCATTAGAAAGTGACAGATAAGATAGGGCAAGGTAATGCCTTTGCAGATCACGTGGCACGTGAGATTGCGACGCAAAGAAGCACTACTTCTATGCATGTAGTGAAGCGCAAAGCTAAGCGTTGGCATGATGCTAGGCAGGAAGTACGTGAGATTCAGAAATCTGCTTCTGTAAAGGAACGTGAACAATGGTCTGAAGAAGGAGAGTTGGATGATGAGGGTTTTTGGAGGAATAAGCAGATGGATAGATGTAAGCTGCCTATAGCCTTTGTCCAACCTATGGTTCAGATGGCACATGGGCTAGCACATGTTGGAGCTTCAGCAATACCGAGATAGCTTACGCAAGTATGGGAGCATCCAGAAATTGCTAGCACAGCTAAGAGAGTAATACAGTCCTGTTTGATCTGTTTACAATATAATCCTGGAAAAGGGACACAAACTCCAGCTGGGGGATTGCTACACCAACTGCACCTTTCGAAGTCTTGCAAATGGATTATATTCAACTTGAGCGTTGTAATACCCTGAAGTATGTCTTAGTGGTGGTTTGTGCCTTCAGTAAATGGATTGAGGCGTACCCCACGAAGGATAAGACTGCTATTACTACTGCAAAAGTGTTGCTGAAGGAATTCTTCCCGAGATTTGGTGTTTGCAAATTCTTACGGAATGATAACAGACCTAATTTTGTTGGGGAAATTATCAAACATGTCCTGAAGGTATTAGGAATTAAACAGAAGTTCCATGCAGTGTTCCATCCACAATCAGCAGGATTGGTGGAAAGGTATGATGCTACTCTGAAGTTGAAAATAGCGAAGATTCAGGCTTCCACATCTTTGACTTGGCCAGATGCGTTGCCTTTGGCATTGTTGTCTATTAGATCAATGCCGCATTCTCGAACAGGTCTTACTCCCTATGAGGTAGTGTTCGGGAGGCCCATGAATATTTGGGGAGTTCCGAAACAGAGTTCTGTGTTTGATGTACCTTGTGTCCTAATGAATGACTATTTGGCACAATTAACTGACAGCTTGGTTTCTATTCATCAACAGGTTCGAGAAGCACTTCCCAACAGATCTGCAGGTGATGGCCATGCACTCCGACCTGGGGATTTTGTCATGATGAAGATATTTGAGAGGTCAAGCAGCTTGGAGCCGAGGTGGCGTGGACCAGAACAAGTGCTCCTTGCCACGAGAACAGCGGTTCGAGTAACAAACAAGAAAGATTGGGTGCATAGTACCCATTGTTGCAAGGCATTGTCGACCTTGGTGGAACCTGCTGTGCTGACCGATCATCGAGAGATCTTGACTACGGTGAAAGGCCATGCTGTATCACTTGACGAATCTGCGGAGTTCTTCCCGGACCAGATGATCCCTGGAGCATCGCGATACAACTTGAGGCCAAGGAAAGAATCAGCAGTTTTGAAAGAGACAGGTTGAGCAACCGCCCTGGGTAGTGAAAACGGAATGCCGATATGACAAGGGGGAGGGGGGAGATCAGCCCTGCGTAGTGTAGTGACACCCTTCTTGATCTTTGGTGTAGAAACCAACATCTACCCACAGGAGAAGAGATCCTTCAATTATTTTTGTTTTTAAGAGAGTTGATTTTGTTGCTAAAATGAACAAGAAGAAAATTCTTGGTGTTATAGGGGTTTTTGCTACTTTGACAATTATAGCAGTAATCACTTGGTCTGTTGAAGTGATGATTCCTGCTCGTGAGTTGTTTGTTGTTACTACTCCCGCCCCAGAGGAGCACCAGCATTTCACTCTTCCATATCATGAGCAGAAACATCGTCAGTCATATCTCAATAATATATTTTTCAGATGTTGCACCACACCCATAGTGCTACCAATACCACTAATTGTTGGATATGTGGGATGATTCCAGCGCATCAAAAGAAAGGAGGAACGCCTTTTATTCCACTTCCTTTCTCGCATAATGGCTCTAGTCGAGCCTGGTATACGCTCTTATTTTCAACTAGGAAACCTGCAGTAGGTGGACTTCTTTTCCGATTGAATAAAGAGTGTTATCAGGATAAAGATGGGTATCCTCAAGCCAATGGAACTATATGGGAATGGGAGGAATACAGACCGGACAATTTCTCTACGCCATATGTCTTCACCCATACAAGAGACTTTGCCAAGAGTGAACAATTTGTGATTACTGTTACAAAGACTAAAGCAGACTTGTGTGTACAGAGCATTGGAAAAATCCCAGTTGGAATCAGCGATTGTATTACTGTGTTGAACATAGATGGAACAAATGATAGTTCTTTTTTAGCTTCTCATAACACATATCTAGTATGTGGCAGTAAAGGATACCATCGACTACCAGTTGGGTGGTCAGGTGTATGTTATGTATCTTTTTTGTTACCCCCTGTTTTCTTGGCACCTGCAACGTATCATCGAGATTTTAAACTGTACAAGAATGTTTCATTAAATAGAAGTAAAAGGACCATAAGCACTGATGAAGTAGACCAGACAGATACTAGTCTACAGCAATATGTTGATTTTAATTTGGGTCTGTTCTCTTTTGTGGGCGCTGCATTGAATAGCAGGAAAGTGAGACGTTATCTAGAGTTGTAGAAGCTGTCACCAATCAGACTGCTATAGCGCTAGGAAATATTACTGAGGAGTTGCAAGTTGCCAGAATTGTAGCGCTCCAGAATAGAATGGTTTTAGACGTGATGCTAGCAGATCGAGATGGTGCATGTAAAATTATCGATAGTAGTTGTGTGTTCATCCCTGATAATTCTCCCTCAGTGTATGATGCATTTTTAAACTGCATAAGATAGCTACAGACATTCACACAAAGAATGGCACCGGGTCTTTTACTGGATGGTTTTGAGCTCTAGTCTCTGCTTGGAGTTGGAAACTACTGACTGTTCAATGTATTGTAATTGCAGTGATTTTCACCTGTTGTACCTGTATCCATTGTGGCCCGATGTTATGTTCTATGTGCATTACTGCTTGTATGCCAACCAGGAAGAAGTGTGGCTCAATGGTTAGAGCAGGCAGACCTCGATGCAGAGCTCTGGCCAGGGACCAGGGTTCGATTCCTGCCCCGGCGGGTCTCGGGCTCATTAATTCCCCTGACCGGATATTCTCGCCTCAGTGCCATTTCTGATCATGGGTCCCACGCTGCAACTCTGGGCAATAGCTTGCTTAGTCTCCACAACGGCCCCCGAAACGTGAGGGGTGCCCAGGAGTGGACACTTCACAGGGAAAGCCAGGAAGGGTTCCCTTGCGGTATTCGTACAAGGGCCGGGAAACCCACTACGGGTAGCTGTGCGCTATACAAGTACAAAAACAAAACAAAAGGAAAGCGCAACACATGTTAAATAAGGAAGTAGCTGACATGATGCGAATAGATATACAGGATGAATATTTAGACTACCCTAGAAAAGCGAATGTCTTCAGCTTATGCTGAAAGAGTTGTCTGTTGTAATTTAACAGCGATTAGATTAAGCATTAGCAGAAGACATCTTAGTTCTGGCCGTTATGTTGATATTTAGCGGACTCCATTTTGTATTTACGGCAGCCATCTTGTCTGCTACATGCTGCCTCGTGCCGACCATGTGCTTTGTCCTATCTTCCTGTCCACAGCGCTTGAAATCTGCCCGGCAACAAGTTATATTTAGCATCCCTCCACTTTCGCGCATGTCAAGTAGGGTCCACATCTATTAGTGATTAGTTCCAGATAGAAATGTGTTTGTCGACCCCCAAAACTGTTGGCTCCTCCCACTGTTCGATTGTGCCTCTCAATATTGCCTTATATGTACATAAACTGTGCTCTTGTGTTTGTACCACCTTCTGTTGAGCCCCTGTGCAGGTATAAATAAACCATGCTTTCTTAGCTCGTCGTGCTACTTCTTGCAATACCGAAGGGTACTGTCTGAACCGTAGCACCACCTCATTAGGTGTAATAAATGTTACTTTTTTATACCAGTTTCTGTGCCAACTTCTTCCTATTGGTCTGAGGACTTTATGCTGAGAAGGGCGAACCGCTTGCACTAGCCTGCTCCTAAAAGGGCTCCCCTTTTCAATGTATGCAATTACAGTCCCTATATCACCTACCTTCCTCCTTTAAACCTAAATTTTGATCTTGCGGAATGTAATACTTAATACTTATGCTAAACTCAAATCTTTATCATTCTCCAACCCTCCCCCCTTCCCTTGGCATAATCTTCTCTGCATAACCCCCAAAGCATCCACCATTTATTCCCATTTAATGGTTCCCCCTGAGCTCCGAGATAAAAACTAAAGTAGAACTTTTGTGGGAATCTGATTTGGGAGTGAATTGGCCTATTCTACTCCAAAAATCAGGAAATCAACTAGAGGAGCCAGCACAACACTAACACTTTTCTTTCCTTAAAATCAATTACTTTTTACACCTGCATACCTAAATAAAATTCACAACACAAATCTTAATACTTGCTGGACATGCTCCCAGATTAACGCTGATCTTCATATGTTATTCACCTGTCCACAAGTTTTTATATTTTGGAACCAGGTCTGGCATCAAATTAATACTATTTTTCACACCACAATCCCCCTCTACTTCACAAATGTTTTCCTAGGCATTTAAACAGCGGACTGGGAGGGAGGCCGATCCCAATCGCTACTTATTGACTTAATATTATCTCTCAGGGAAGCCAGGAAGGGTTTCGCAGCGGTCGAAGCGCCTTGGGACCCTACGGGTAAGTAGTGCGCTATATAAATGCCAATACATTTACATTTACATTCACCTTTTGTCTAAGGAGGGACGTGCATTGACATCAGATCGCATACTAGCAATTTTAGATACTCCAGTACCTACTACACAGAAGGAAGTGCGTGCATTTCTTGGTCTTACTTCCTTTTGTAGACAATGGATTTTGAGGTTTTCGTACATTGTTAAACCTTTGTTAGCACTTTTGACAAAAGACACTCCAATACCCCTTCCCTGGACAGATGAATGTGAAACTGCTTTCCGGCAGTTACGACAAGCCCTTTATTCAGCGCCAGTGTTAGGTACACCAGACTACACGAAGCCTTTTACACTCTACGTGCATGAGAAAGATGGATGCGCATTGTCAGTTTTAGTCCAGTTACATGGTGATAAGCAACGTCCCTGTGCTTATTTTTCAGCAGTCCTTAATCCTGTTGCCCGAGCGTTGCCTGGGTGTTTTCGCTCAGTTGCAGCAACAGTTGTGTCAATACAACAGAGTGAAGGAATAGTTTTGTCACATAAGCTGTTAGTGTTGGTACCCCATGCTGTTGATGCTCTTTTAAATCAGACAAAGACGCAGCACTTAACGAGCGCTCGTCTGACAGTATATGAACTGACATTGGTAGCTCCTCACATTACATTGAAGAGATGTGCAACCTTAAACCCAGCTACTTTGTTGCCATATCCGGCGACTCAGCCTCAGTCACAAGAAACACATGATTGTATATTCTTGACTGAGGAACAGACCAAGGGTTTCATTGATTTGCAAGATACGCCCTTTCCAGATGTGGATGGTGAATTGTGGGTTGATGGGTCTTGTTTGAAATTACCGGATGTCACGACCTCAGCCGCGTATGCAATCACCACGCTTGAGACAATAGTGGAGACAGCTCGCATACCACAGAAATCGGCTCAAGCAGCTGAATTGATAGCCTTGACACAAGCATGTGAGCTTAGCAAAGATCTATGTGTGAATATCTATACAGATAGCCGCTATGCTTTTGGAGTGGCGCATGATTTTGGCCGACTCTGGAAGGAAAGAGGCTTTCTTACATCTCACATAATGCACAGAGATTTAGTACATAATCTTTTGACTGCATTGACATACCCAAAGAAAATAGCTGTTGTGAAGTGTAGTGCGCATTAGAAAGTGACAGATAAGATAGGGCAAGGTAATGCCTTTGCAGATCACGTGGCACGTGAGATTGCAACGCAAAGAAGCACTACTTCTATGCATGTAGTGAAGCGCAAAGCTAAGCGTTGGCATGATGCTAGGCAGGAAGTACGTGAGATTCAGAAATCTGCTTCTGTAAAGGAACGTGAACAATGGTCTGAAGAAGGAGAGTTGGATGATGAGGGTTTTTGGCGGAATAAGCAGATGGATAGATGTAAGCTGCCTATAGCCTTTGTCCAACCTATGGTTCAGATGGCACATGGGCTAGCACATGTTGGAGCTTCAGCAATACCGAGATAGCTTACGCAAGTATGGGAGCATCCAGAAATTGCTAGCACAGCTAAGAGAGTAATACAGTCCTGTTTGATCTGTTTACAATATAATCCTGGAAAAGGGACACAAACTCCAGCTGGGGGATTGCTACACCAACTGCACCTTTCGAAGTCTTGCAAATGGATTATATTCAACTTGAGCGTTGTAATACCCTGAAGTATGTCTTAGTGGTGGTTTGTGCCTTCAGTAAATGGATTGAGGCGTACCCCACGAAGGATAAGACTGCTATTACTACTGCAAAAGTGTTGCTGAAGGAATTCTTCCCGAGATTTGGTGTTTGCAAATTCTTACGGAATGATAACAGACCTAATTTTGTTGGGGAAATTATCAAACATGTCCTGAAGGTATTAGGAATTAAACAGAAGTTCCATGCAGTGTTCCATCCACAATCAGCAGGATTGGTGGAAAGGTATGATGCTACTCTGAAGTTGAAAATAGCGAAGATTCAGGCTTCCACATCTTTGACTTGGCCAGATGCGTTGCCTTTGGCATTGTTGTCTATTAGATCAATGCCGCATTCTCGAACAGGTCTTACTCCCTATGAGGTAGTGTTCGGGAGGCCCATGAATATTTGGGGAGTTCCGAAACAGAGTTCTGTGTTTGATGTACCTTGTGTCCTAATGAATGACTATTTGGCACAATTAACTGACAGCTTGGTTTCTATTCATCAACAGGTTCGAGAAGCACTTCCCAACAGATCTGCAGGTGATGGCCATGCACTCCGACCTGGGGATTTTGTCATGATGAAGATATTTGAGAGGTCAAGCAGCTTGGAGCCGAGGTGGCGTGGACCAGAACAAGTGCTCCTTGCCACGAGAACAGCGGTTCGAGTAACAAACAAGAAAGATTGGGTGCATAGTACCCATTGTTGCAAGGCATTGTCGACCTTGGTGGAACCTGCTGTGCTGACCGATCATCGAGAGATCTTGACTACGGTGAAAGGCCATGCTGTATCACTTGACGAATCTGCGGAGTTCTTCCCGGACCAGATGATCCCTGGAGCATCGCGATACAACTTGAGGCCAAGGAAAGAATCAGCAGTTTTGAAAGAGACAGGTTGAGCAACCGCCCTGGGTAGTGGAAACGGAATGCCGATATGACAAGGGGGAGGGGGGAGATCAGCCCTGCGTAGTGTAGTGACACCCTTCTTGATCTTTGGTGTAGAAACCAACATCTACCCACAGGAGAAGAGATCCTTCAATTATTTTTGTTTTTAAGAGAGTTGATTTTGTTGCTAAAATGAACAAGAAGAAAATTCTTGGTGTTATAGGGGTTTTTGCTACTTTGACAATTATAGCAGTAATCACTTGGTCTGTTGAAGTGATGATTCCTGCTCGTGAGTTGTTTGTTGTTACTACTCCCGCCCCAGAGGAGCACCAGCATTTCACTCTTCCATATCATGAGCAGAAACATCGTCAGTCATATCTCAATAATATATTTTTCAGATGTTGCACCACACCCATAGTGCTACCAATACCACTAATTGTTGGATATGTGGGATGATTCCAGCGCATCAAAAGAAAGGAGGAACGCCTTTTATTCCACTTCCTTTCTCGCATAATGGCTCTAGTCGAGCCTGGTATACGCTCTTATTTTCAACTAGGAAACCTGCAGTAGGTGGACTTCTTTTCCGATTGAATAAAGAGTGTTATCAGGATAAAGATGGGTATCCTCAAGCCAATGGAACTATATGGGAATGGGAGGAATACAGACCGGACAATTTCTCTACGCCATATGTCTTCACCCATACAAGAGACTTTGCCAAGAGTGAACAATTTGTGATTACTGTTACAAAGACTAAAGCAGACTTGTGTGTACAGAGCATTGGAAAAATCCCAGTTGGAATCAGCGATTGTATTACTGTGTTGAACATAGATGGAACAAATGATAGTTCTTTTTTAGCTTCTCATAACACATATCTAGTATGTGGCAGTAAAGGATACCATCGACTACCAGTTGGGTGGTCAGGTGTATGTTATGTATCTTTTTTGTTACCCCCTGTTTTCTTGGCACCTGCAACGTATCATCGAGATTTTAAACTGTACAAGAATGTTTCATTAAATAGAAGTAAAAGGACCATAAGCACTGATGAAGTAGACCAGACAGATACTAGTCTACAGCAATATGTTGATTTTAATTTGGGTCTGTTCTCTTTTGTGGGCGCTGCATTGAATAGCAGGAAAGTGAGACGTTATCTAGAGTTGTAGAAGCTGTCACCAATCAGACTGCTATAGCGCTAGGAAATATTACTGAGGAGTTGCAAGTTGCCAGAATTGTAGCGCTCCAGAATAGAATGGTTTTAGACGTGATGCTAGCAGATCGAGATGGTGCATGTAAAATTATCGATAGTAGTTGTGTGTTCATCCCTGATAATTCTCCCTCAGTGTATGATGCATTTTTAAACTGCATAAGATAGCTACAGACATTCACACAAAGAATGGCACCGGGTCTTTTACTGGATGGTTTTGAGCTCTAGTCTCTGCTTGGAGTTGGAAACTACTGACTGTTCAATGTATTGTAATTGCAGTGATTTTCACCTGTTGTACCTGTATCCATTGTGGCCCGATGTTATGTTCTATGTGCATTACTGCTTGTATGCCAACCAGGAAGAAGTGTGGCTCAATGGTTAGAGCAGGCAGACCTCGATGCAGAGCTCTGGCCAGGGACCAGGGTTCGATTCCTGCCCCGGCGGGTCTCGGGCTCATTAATTCCCCTGACCGGATATTCTCGCCTCAGTGCCATTTCTGATCATGGGTCCCACGCTGCAACTCTGGGCAATAGCTTGCTTAGTCTCCACAACGGCCCCCGAAACGTGAGGGGTGCCCAGGAGTGGACACTTCACAGGGAAAGCCAGGAAGGGTTCCCTTGCGGTATTCGTACAAGGGCCGGGAAACCCACTACGGGTAGCTGTGCGCTATACAAGTACAAAAACAAAACAAAAGGAAAGCGCAACACATGTTAAATAAGGAAGTAGCTGACATGATGCGAATAGATATACAGGATGAATATTTAGACTACCCTAGAAAAGCGAATGTCTTCAGCTTATGCTGAAAGAGTTGTCTGTTGTAATTTAACAGCGATTAGATTAAGCATTAGCAGAAGACATCTTAGTTCTGGCCGTTATGTTGATATTTAGCGGACTCCATTTTGTATTTACAGCAGCCATCTTGTCTGCTACATGCTGCCTCGTGCCGACCATGTGCTTTGTCCTATCTTCCTGTCCACAGCGCTTGAAATCTGCCCGGCAACAAGTTATATTTAGCATCCCTCCACTTTCGCGCATGTCAAGTAGGGTCCACATCTATTAGTGATTAGTTCCAGATAGAAATGTGTTTGTCGACCCCCAAAACTGTTGGCTCCTCCCACTGTTCGATTGTGCCTCTCAATATTGCCTTATATGTACATAAACTGTGCTCTTGTGTTTGTACCACCTTCTGTTGAGCCCCTGTGCGGGTATAAATAAACCATGCTTTCTTAGCTCGTCGTGCTACTTCTTGCAATACCGAAGGGTACTGTCTGAACCGTAGCACCACCTCATTAGGTGTAATAAATGTTACTTTTTTATACCAGTTTCTGTGCCAACTTCTTCCTATTGGTCTGAGGACTTTATGCTGAGAAGGGCGAACCGCTTGCACTAGCCTGCTCCTAAAAGGGCTCCCCTTTTCAATGTATGCAATTACAGTCCCTATATCACCTACCTTCCTCCTTTAAACCTAAATTTTGATCTTGCGGAATGTAATACTTAATACTTATGCTAAACTCAAATCTTTATCATTCTCCAACCCTCCCCCCTTCCCTTGGCATAATCTTCTCTGCATAACCCCCAAAGCATCCACCATTTATTCCCATTTAATGGTTCCCCCTGAGCTCCGAGATAAAAACTAAAGTAGAACTTTTGTGGGAATCTGATTTGGGAGTGAATTGGCCTATTCTACTCCAAAAATCAGGAAATCAACTAGAGGAGCCAGCACAACACTAACACTTTTCTTTCCTTATAATCAATTACTTTTTACACCTGCATACCTAAATAAAATTCACAACACAAATCTTAATACTTGCTGGACATGCTCCCAGATTAACGCTGATCTTCATATGTTATTCACCTGTCCACAAGTTTTTATATTTTGGAACCAGGTCTGGCATCAAATTAATACTATTTTTCACACCACAATCCCCCTCTACTTCACAAATGTTTTCCTAGGCATTTAAACAGCGGACTGGGAGGGAGGCCGATCCCAATCGCTACTTATTGACTTAATATTAGACGTAGCTTTTGAGCAGAAATCAATTCAGTTTCAAAGCTTTATTCGGTGTGTAATAACAAGCATAAAAGCATACATAAAATACATAGATTGCAACTTCCGTTTCATACTTTGACAATGATACTTAGCAAGAGGAACTGATAAAAAATATGTGCAAAATCGCAAGATAACAATATTCAAAGTTCAAAATGTGCAAATTACGCAATAAAGTGACTTGTCCTTACAGTTTACAATGTACATAGCCAGCAATAAACACCCCGAAATGTTTAAGCCTTATCAAATATGTAACTTACACAATGAAACCTTTTGTGATTATGAAAATATCAAACAGATATAATCACAGATAACAGGTGCTAACATTCTGTGTCATGTGCAAATTGCGCTATAAAGTGTCATATATAAAGTGGCAAGTGTATACAACATGTTTATTTGTGTGCAAGTCACACTGTAAAGTATCACATATCGACTCAATTTCTTTTTGTGAAAATTAAGCGTAAAGTGCAGAATACCTTTAAATAAGGAACGTCCAAATCATATAGACTTTAAGGAACAGTTGATTTCCTAGCAGCAATGCATTTTAAAATAGAAGAAGCCACATAAAAGCAAACATTCAAACTTTCCAATGAGGATACTAACCTCATAGCATTTTTGGTGGATCAACATGGTATTTTAAAAGCAACGGTTTCAAATAAAATTTCCTTAAGAAGTGATAACATGTACAAAACATTAAAAAATGACAGGAACTTTGCTTAGACATATTGTCACATGGACATAATAAACTGGTACTTCTTTTCATAGTTGGAAATGCCACTAGATGGTGAGCAATCCCTAACCTTAAGTGTGTCAAAACAAAACGGTGGGAGGTTATTGTTACATCATCTAGATATGGCTGAAGACCTGTTTTAAGATTCAGTTGCTGATAAAATAAAACGGTAGGTTGTAACCTGATTAGTCTCTGTTAGACCTGTCTGCTTCTGGGAAGACTCTAACCACCATGATTTATTTTTGTCCCCCTTAGCCTCCCAGAGTTTCTATTTTTATTTTTACATGTGTCCATCAGGAGTTTTTAATGCTGTCAGGGGGCTAGGTGTTCTTTGGCGATGATGCCATTTTTCCCTCATCACTTGTGAGGCCTAGTCACCCCCTTGAAACCTTAGGGATCTCCAGAGACCTAAAATGGTGTCCACCAACTGCCATAACGGACACTACTGGAGGACAGGTCCATAGGGTAACATTAGGGAACTTTCTGGAATCAACTAGAGACTTCTGCAGGTCTCAGGCCACCCTATATAAGGCCAGTGACCAGCAGCCATTTTGTGCTGACCCCAGAGTAGAGGAGTGAGGCAGTGGTGAGAGGAGGTGGACACACTGAGAGCAGCTAGTTTGTCACTGAGGCTGACAGTTACTTCAGAAGATTGTTCCCCCTTCAGCCTTTGACCGATCCCTCTCCCAAAGACAACAACTACTGACACAGAAATCGAGCTACTTGAGGAAGCAGTCCCTCCTATCTTGGAGCTACATGAAAAATCCTCTCAGGATATCCTTATCTGAAGATATTCCTGGCTGCCCTATCCGGCGCTGTGCTTACCGGTGTTGTGGAGCAGCTGAAGTGGAGGCGAGTGTCTGTGACACCCTGGCGACCTGAGGAGCAAGGGCGCCGTGTGTGGACATCCTTCCTGTGAGGCCAAAGTGAGAAGTGTCTGGAGGGAAGCAGCGGCGCTGCTCCGATCGGCATCGGGACCCCGGGGGCACCGGCCACGTCAAGTGAGGAGGTAGGCGCTTCCGCGCATGTCCAGCGTGTAAACGCTTCTGTGGAGGCAGGAGGGGCCTAGGTTCGAGCAGGCCCGGAGGAGACAGAGCAGCGTCTGCGTGGCGAACGACGTCCTCCCTGGGAGCCAGCGCGCAGAAGCGGAAGGAGAGTGAGCGCGATCGCGCATGCCCAGCTGAGCAGTGCCGACTGAGGAGAGCCGATCGCGTCGGAGCACCGGTAGCCGTTTCCCCGTCCGGAGGAGGCAGAAGCGCCACAGCGGACGTCACAGCAAGGAGCCTGGGGGCCAGGGAAGCCTTCCTCGACCGCCGATTGCTGCCAGGTTTCAGCGCGAGTGGGGAGATCCCTCGCATCACACCCAGAAGCCTACAAGTAAGCTGGGTAGTGTGGGGACGGGAGGCAGCAGCACCAGGGAAAGGAGACAAGACAGTGGGGCTACAACTGAGACTTAGACTGAACTGCACCAGGAAGCCTAAGTGAAGAAAACGGGCTTGTGTTCAGCCTAATAATAACTACAGTGTCCCAAAAGTAACTGGAGCAAAGAGGAGGAAGCGGTGTAGGGAATTACAGGGTTCCTGGGGGAGAAACCCTTGTAGTTTCTTGGTAAATTGGAGGAATAGATCTCCTTTTAGCAAATTGAGCCTTTAAATTAGAGTGAGAGGAACCTGGCTAATATTATTGTGTCTCCCCTTTTAGTCACATTGCGGGTTGGTTATGCAGTGAAGAACTACATCCAGGTCATTCTGTGAGTTGAGCAGTGCTTTAGAGCTGTGGGGTAATGTACCTGCTAATGAGTCTTTAAATATATATTGCACTGTCAGGCTGCATTTTCCTTTCTGTAAAGTTCTAGTGAAGTGTATTGTGTCCTGAATAACTCTAAACCTTAAATGTACCTTTGATTCTTAAATTCTGAACAGGAAAAATATTGAAGTGTGATTTGTATTTCATGTAAAAGGTGTAATTTGATTGTCTTTCATCCCTGACTAAAAAGCATAACAGAAAAACATATTATTTTTATAAAAGGTAACGGTATTTTTCCAAACAGAGGTGTTGTGTCTTTATTTTAGTGGTTCATCACTGTGTTACTGTGGGTAAGGCTTGTAAGTACTTAGCCAGCGCCTTGAGTTAGCTGTAGACCACTACTGTGCCAAGCTACCATATGTAGGCTTGGGTAATCTAGGTCCAACAGTCTCCCTCTTGTCTCTCTTTTATGGGCCAAACATTTTTCTTTAAGCTCTTTTTTAGCAATTGAAACTGCATATTCTGGTTCAGTAAAAATATTACAATTAAATAAAGAACTGAACCAGTGGTGAATGTAGCTCAGCCAGGGGATACGTGAACAGTGGTCGAGCTTCAGACAATCTTTGATAATGCGTTGTGTAAATACAGTTTCGTCTTTTGCCCAATTAGAGCGCCATAATAAGAGGGGACAAAGTGCAGCCAAATCTGAGCTATAATTTAAACCTACTTCCTGGTGTATTAATTCTCTGGAAGCCGATGGTGGGACATTCAGCAAGTGTTTAAGAAATTTATTTTCGTCTTGTTGCAATGACTGTTCATGATGGTGGCCCCAAACTCCTACACTGTAAAGTGCAGAAGATACACATCTAGCATTATATATAGTCACCATATCTTTGACTCTTCGTGCTCCCACTTTTGCAGAAAATCTAAAAATACTATTGGTGTTTCTGCTTATTTTGTAACGAATAATAACATATTCGTGTGACCATTTCCCATTTCCTGCAAATGTTACACCAAGATAGCAAAAAGATTTCACTGATTGTATTTTTGTTCCTTCCAGATAAAAAACGTTTCCAAATTTAGTTGCTGTATTTCAGCATAACATTACGAATGTCTAGGATTTATTAATTCAAAGTTTCCTGTCAATAAAAATGTTTAAATCATCGATAAGACGCTGGAGGTCAATAGGGGTACGTGATAATAAAACCGCATCATCTGCGTATAACAAAATTGGGACAGCTTGGCCTTCAATTAGGGGGGCATCCGCAGAAGTTTTAGTACTGTGTCCACTTAATTAATAAACAGTGAAAACAAAAGTGGAGCAAGTACACAACCCTGTCAGATGCCCCTTTTAACCTTAAATAAGTGGGTACATTCACCTGCTGGGCCATAGCGCACTTTGCTAGACAGTTTCTCGTAGACCCTTGCCAAAAAATATACGATTTCTTTCGGGGCGCCGGTGTCCAGTAATATTTGCCACAGTATGGAGTGGTCCACGAGGTCAAAAGCGCTACTAAGGTCCGCAAAACATAAAAACAATTTACCCCCTTTGTGGTATTGGGTTCTCCAGGCCTACATACTCCGCAGAATACCCACTACACCGTAAGAACTGTTGGCACGGAAACTAGAAAATGTAAAAGACAAGTTTATTAAGACCCCATGGGGTGGTGGTACATTCCTACAGCACCCTTCGGCAATGCAAGAAGTATCACACCGAACATCGATGCGAGTCCTTCTTTTATACAGTTTACAAACATAAAAAAGGTAGGCGGTACATGGTTACAGAGTTTTCGGTACATATATGGTCATTTTTGGAACACAGCCAACTCATGGGAGGAGTTACAACACCACTGGTCAGTTTGGCGAAACATTCCTAAGGGGTGACTGGTCAATCGGAACTGCGCATGTGCGTGCTTGACCGTTACTAAAAATAGCCTGTTGCTGGGCAAACTCAAGTGGTCAGTGGCACGGACAAAGGACTAAAGGGCACGCTGACCACGAGGCAGCTCATTCTCTAAAATGGCCGCCATAACATTCAAAATGGCGTTTTCAAGTAAGGCCAAGATAAGGGAAATAACGTGTAGCAAAGCTAAGCGCTAACCCAGTCATTGTCAAATTACGACGAGCCAGCCAGGGCGGGGGGTAGGCTGTTCTCTTTGAATACCGCCAGGCTCTGGAATGCTCTCCCCCTCTCACTCCGGTCCAACCCAGACCTTCTCTTATTCCGTAACAACCTAAAGACACTGCTGTTTGCCAAATCCTATGTACCTTAGCTCCTCTTCCCGTCACTTCTCTGCTTCAACTCAGCGCTTGGACGCCTATGGGCAGCAACCGCGCTTAACAAATATTTTTACAATTACATTACGACAGACGACCCTTTTAGCGTTTAGCTGAAGCTACCTCATAATGGACATAATCAGGATACTCATCTTCTACATCGATGGACATAATCTGGGCCACTTCTTTATGAAGCATTAATTCATTTTGGGCAAATGCTCGCCTAGATGGAATACAAGTTGATAAACACATAGAACATAATGCAGGACCACATTGTATACATAAGCATAAGAAGAATAATATCCCAATTATGATACATAAGATTGTCAGTAGCTTCCAGCCCCATGTACTAAGCATTGACCAGAACCACCCCGAAAGGGTCCATGTACCATTGTCCGGATGTATCTCAGCAGCAATTTTATGCAATTTGGATATGGCATCATATACAGATGGCGAATTGTCTGGCACGTAAACACAGCAACTACTTCCGATAATTCGGCATGCCCCCCCTCGATCGGCTAGAACTACGTCTAGAACCATCCGGTTCTGAAGCGTTACAATTCTAGATATTTGAAGTTCTTCAGTTATATTCCCCAATGCAAAAGCAGTATCATTGGCAACAGCTTCAACAACACGAGTTAATCGTCGTATCTTCCGACTGTTTAGAGCAGCTCCCACAAAAGAAAACAAACCTAAGTTAAAATCTACATATTGTTGCAGTGCAGTATCGGTTTGATCGATATCTTCAAGGACTACTGCTCTTTTGACTCTGTTTAGCACAAAGTCATGATACAAAACATAATCATTATGGTACATTGGTGGGGCAATGAATACAGGGGGCAATACAAAAGAAATGTAGCATGTGCCTAACCATCCTAACGGGAGACGATGATAACCTTTATTGCCACATATGAAGTATGTATTTCGGGAGGCTACAAATGAAATGCCATTCGGGCTATCAAAGGTAAGTGTGGTGTTACATTCACTTCTGCCAACCGGGATTGTACCTTTATTACATATACAGAGATCAGCCTTTGTATCTATGACATTAATAACATGGGAATTGGGCATGTTAATGTTCCGTTGGTTGCTGTAAATTCATGGTGCAGATACATTGTCGGGGCGGTACTCCTCCCATTCAAACAGAGTACCCTCAGCTTGTGGATAGCCGTCCCGATCATGGTAGCATATCTTATTTAAACGGAAAAGCAACCCCCCTTTTGTTGGCCAGCGCAAAGTGAACAGGAGAGTGTACCAGGCATTGCAAGAACCATTGTGGGAAAAAGGGAGTGGGATAAGCGGTGTGCCTCCTTTCTTCTGATGCCCAGGCAACATCCCACATACCCAACAGTTAGAAGTGTTCGTCATATTGTGAGTATGATGCAAGATTTGAATGAAGCTATTGTTCAAGTAAGTCTGTCGGTGCCTTTCTTCATGATATGGTAAGGTGAAATGAAAATGTTCAGATGGAGCCGGGGTAGTCGGCAGCAAATGTTCTCGTACAGGTACCACAAGTTCTACTACCCAGGCTATCACAGCTATCACCACAATTGTCAATACAAACAATACAGCACCAAGGATTCTTTTGTCTCGTGCTGCAGAAGACGCCATAGTTCAAAAGAGTTCACAATGTCTCAAATATACAACAAAAAAATAAAAATATGAGTGCTGAGCTCCAAGGTAGCCGTTGTTGTCTTCTCCGGGGTCAAGACGGGTGTCGCTACTCTTGGCAGAACTGATCCCCCCCCTTGAGATTCCCGGCTTCCGTTTCACAAACCCCAGAGCGGTAACTCAACCAGTCTCGCACAAAAAAAAAAATCTTCCTCTTATCGTGGTCGCAGGTTATATCTTTGTCGGTCAGAAACAGTATGGTCCGGGAAGGCTCCCTCCAATTCGGCCGACGTCACAGCTGGGCTCTTTTCCTCGTCCAAGATATCTCTGGAGTCAGATAGCACAGTAGGATTCACCAGGTCCGGAGAGACACGGCGGCAGTGAGTTGAATGCACCCACCGCTTCCTGTTGGTCACTCGCACAGCCGTTCGAGTTGCGAGCAGGACCTGCTCGGGGCCACGCCACCTCGGTTCCAAGCTGTTTGTTCTCTCGAAGGATTTAACCATCACGTAGTCCCCAGGACGAAGATTGTGAGCCTCTCCAATAGAGTTGTCAGGGAGCGCTTCTCGAACCTGTTGGTGAATAGAGAGTAAATCATTTGTTAATCGTGCCAAATAATCGTTCATCATTATACAAGGCACATCATGTAACAATCGAGGCTTAGGAACTCCCCATATATTCATCGGCCTTCCAAACACCACTTCATAAGGTGTGAGGCCAGTTCGAGAGTGGGGCACTGATCTAATGGAGAGTAACGCTAACGGCAAAGCATCCGGCCACTTCAAAGACGTGGATGCCACAATCTTAGCCAACTTTAGTTTCAAAGTGGCATTGTGTGGTAAATTTAAATTACCTATGCGGAATTTATGCGGTAAAGTTCAATAAGAATAACTCAGTCAAAAATAAGAGACAGAATCCGTGGTATTTGAGGTTTTAAAAGGGGTTTTATTCCTTAAAAAGGAATTGGTTCAAACCAGGTATCATGTTCCATCACCACAAGGGTTCAGGAAGGGAATGGACATGTACAATGATTTATTAACAGTACATCATATATATAGTCAATGCATTACAGTAGAGATAGATGCAGGAGGCGTAACAGCTGAGAGAAACGAGATAAGGACATATGTACGTAACAGAAGGCGTGCATGAGGGCGTGTGCTAGACAACGTCATTTGAAACGTATCTCAGGTGGGTGGATCCATAGAAGAATCCTGCAGTGTCAGCAGAAATACATGGCAGGGATGCGCGCGCAGCAGCATGACGTGTGATTGACGTGGAACTGGAGGGTGAAGGGGACTTGACATTTAGCCCTACATGAGGAGACAGAAGTCTGGGGTGTCAGAACAACCTAATCCCAAATCATATCTAATATCTGGTGTTTGAGGAACTGTATTATCTAGAAGGAAAGGTCTCTCGGGCAGAGGCTATTCTATACTGACTGCTAGTGCGTGCATATGCGACTACGTGTCTACATGAGATGCGAGGGGCCATGGGCCTACCATGGTAACGGGAGCTATGAATTACTTGCATGGAGACAGTGAGGCCGGGCCCTTTGCTCTGCAGCTGGGAAGGATGTTTTCCTAAACTACTAGACAGGAATGTATTTTCGAGGAGCGGAGCAGATAACTTGAAGGCTGAATACAGTCTTGGCAGGCAGGCAGGCCGAGCCAGGCACCGCTCGCTGCACAGGGAGTAAGGCAGAGGTCAGGAAGTAGCAGATCGTAGCTTTCAGAAACAGAAGGCAGAAAGGGCTCGATGGCAGGAATCAGGGCCTAACTCGCCAGAGCTAGTGAAACATGAAAAGTGCACCATGTAAAGACGTTGGCAAGGCACACTTAGGAACGGAATATCTGACCCATTCATGGTGGATCTGAAAGAGGACATGTTAACGTTGGACGCAAATGTATTTGCGTCTTCATAGCTAGAAGTGGAGGGAACTTACATGTACTTGAAGCACGTACATGGAGCCGGTGGGGTCTACGATAGGGGACACAATTGACCATAAAATTCATATTACCTCATTCCCTCCTTGTCCCCTACGGACCCTTCATGATATATCAATCCTCATTAATCTATCAATCTGTTCATGTAACATCATTTGCTCTTCTTTCTTCTTACGGTGTTTTGAATGAGGACTTGAATGAGGAATACATGATGTGGCGCACAAGCCGCAAATCGCTGGCCCACATTGCAGACATAGGCAACAACTGAATACTATGAGAAGGGCAATACCTAGGAAGGATAGGACCTTCCATCCCCAGGCTGACAACACGCTCCAGAACCAACCGGACCAAGTCCAGGTGCCTGGATTCTGGTGTATCTGACTTGCAATCTTGTGAAGACGAGTTATGGCTCTATATACTGATGGCGCGTTTTCTGGAATGAAAACACAGCAGCTCGATCCGATGACTCTACAAGCTCCGCCCCTATCGGCCAGGATGACGTCAAGGACGAGACGACTTTGAAGAACAACAATCCGCATAGCAGACTGCTCCTCTGTTAAGTTACCTAGGGAGGAAGTAGTTTCATTCACTACTGCTTCGAGGGTTCTGGTTAATTTTCGTATCAGTTTACTATTAAAGACAGCACCTAAGTAGGGAAAGAAACCTTTATTGAAATCTGTATATTGTTCCCATGCCGTTTCAGTGTAGTCGACAATCGGGAGATCTCTCTGTGGTCTATTGTGTACTAGATGGGTATCCCTATGGTAATCAGGAGGGGCTAGGAAAACAGGTGGCAGAAGGAATGCAATGTAACAGGTGCCATCCCAATCTAGAGGTAAGCGTATATATGCGGTATGACCACAAACGAAGTAAGAATGACGTGAAGCTTTAAATGTAGACTTGCCCTTATCACTGAATTCGATCACAGTAGTACATTTACTATGACCCAGGTGTACTGAACCATTCTTTCTGACACATAATTCACCTTTGACTGGTAGTACGGACATAGCGGGCAAGACGGGTTCGGTTTCGGATTCAACATTCAGAATCATAAGGTTAAGTGTAAAGTTACTTAATCCATATACTTCATTTTCTAGATCAGTCCCTGTCCTTTTTGGTAGACCCTCCTTGTCAGGGAAACATACTTTATGCAGAACTGTGTTCAGATTTCCCCATATCCAGTTGCCCTGATAAACTACGGAATCAGAATCTAAGGAATTAATTAAACTAAACCATGCACCACAGGAACCATTGTGTGTGAACGGGTACGGAACGAGGGGCAGAACTTCCTTGTATTTCTGATAAGGAGGGAGTCGGCCACATATCCAACAATTGGTAGCATTGCTGGTCTGATGGGAGTGATGTAACATACTAATGAATGTGTTGTTGCGCAGCGCAAGTCGGTAAGATAATTCATGCGGGGGCAGTTCACTGAAAGAGTGCTCGGCAGTGATATTGAAGGAAGAATGTGCACGCTTGAAAATAGGGTAATATACATGCAACACTACACTTGCAGCAATAATCAAAAGACTTAGAAAAAACATAATCAATAGTGTCACAATGCAGTGGCTGCGAAGAGATTTACAATATTCATGTTTCTTGAGCTGTTTCTGTCTATCTCTCTCTCTGTTGGGGTCTAGGGGATACATGTCAGAAACTCGTCTAACCGATTCACCTAGGGGAGGACTTAAACAATTAAACTGTCTGACTTGCTAGACCTCAGTTTTAATTTATATTGCTGAGAAGAAGTTTTCTCGACCAAGGGGAGTTTTGAGTCAGTCTGTGGAGGAGGGCCGGGCTGGGAGGCTAGATCTGGCGTTTGTCCATGACATTTTTTTATATGACTCGAATGAAGCCAACCCTTGCGGCCCTCGACTTTTATTGCTGTCCTTGTGGTCAAAAGTACTAGTCTTGGTGCTTGCCAGCGGGGCTCCAGCGGACTTCTCCTGTCGAAGTTCCTAATGTAGACGAGGTCTCCCGGAACCACTTCATGGGGCTTCACCTCGGTGTTGTCGGGAAAGGCTGCAGCAACCTGTGAACGACATGATTGTAGTGCAGACATCAAAGAAGCAAGGTAATCTGTTAGCATATTACAGTCAACATTGGTAATTTTGCGAGGCAGAGGCGTCCCCCACATATTCGGTGGCCTACCAAAGACCACCTCGTACGGGGATAGCCCTGTTCTGGAGTGTGCGACCATTCTCATGTAAAAGAGTGCGACTGGCAAAGCTACTATCCAGTCGACTCCTTTCTCTCTACAAATCTTGGCAAGGCGAGTTTTCAGAGTCTGATTATGGCGTTCCACAAGGCCTGCTGCCTCGGGATGTCGGACACAATGGAACTTCCACTGGTAGCCGAGCAGGAGAGATACCTGCTTCATCAGCTCGGACGAGAATGGCTGACCGTTATCAGAGTATACGATGCGGGGCAAACCATATCTGGGGAAGAATTCACGAACCAGCTGCTTGGCAGTGGTCGGAGCAGTGTAATCTGGGACTGGATATGCTTCTGTCCAACGGGAGAGTGCACATACAACTACGAGGACATATTTGAATCCTCGTCAACGTTCCATCTGGATATAATCCATCTGGAGGACTTCAAAAGGGTGATCGGGAGGATGAAATCCACCTTGTTCTACGGGAATGCTTTTACCTGGGTTGAACTGACAACAAATCATGCAAGTACGCACTTTCTGTTTGGCTGCTGCTCGTAAATGTTTGTTGAACCATAGGTTTTGAATACTGTCTAACATGGCTTTTTCTCCTAAATGTGCAGGACTGTGTACTGTGTTAATGATAACTTGGACCATAGAGTCAGGGAGAAACCATGTAGATTTTCCCTTCGTCATCCATCCTTGATCTGTCTGGACCCCTCCTAGCTCCATCCATTTCTTGATTTCGTCTGGTGTAGCATGTGTCTGTATATCAATTACATCTAGGGCGGGATCCTTAACTGTCATGCAATGTGTCGGTGTCTGGACTATTGTCTTTGTCAGATCAGTTGTGTGAGTCTGAGTCTGAGCTGTATGCTTGGCTGTGCGGCTTGGCTGTGCGGTCTGCCAGGTCGTTACCCTGGGAAATTATATCTGTGACTTTCGTATGTGCCTTGCACTTCATGATGGATATTGCTGTAGGCAGATGTATTGCATCTAACAGAGTTTGAATGAGGGGACCGTGTTGAATTTTGGCACCGTGAGAGGTCAAAAAACCTCTCTCTCGCCACAGGACACCGAAGTCGTGTACGACTCCGAATGCATAGCGTGAATCTGTGTATATGTTAACTCTCTTGTTCTTTGCTTGAATACAGGCTTGAGTCAGAGCGATGAGCTCTGCTGCTTGAGCTGACAGGGTGTCTATACAATTTGTTTCTATGACTTCAGTTTCTGTCGTGACTGCGTAGGCGGCCACTAATTCTCCTGTACTTGTTCTCATACATGAACCATCCACATAAAGTGTCAGGTCTGGATCTGGTAATGCGGAGTCTGTCAAGTCTTGTCTGGGTTTCGTCGTAATGGTAATGACTTCAATACAATCATGTGCCAATGGGTCTGTCTCACTTGATGGTAAAAGTGTAGCAGGGTTTAATGTGTTGCAACGTCTGATTTCTATGTGTGGCTGAAACAATGTCAATTCATAACCTGTCAGTCTTGCTATAGTCAAGTGCTGGGTCTGTGTTCGGTTTAAAAGAACTTCCACAGAGTGTGGAGCTTGTACTGTCAATTGGTGTCCTAACACTATGGAATCACTTTGTCTGATCGCTAGAGCTGTTGCTGCTACTGATTTCAAGCACGCAGGCAGAGCCTGGGCTACTGGATCCAATGTACTAGAAAAATAAGCACACGGTTTGTGTGAACCTGCTTGATCCTGAGTGAGTACCGACAATGCGGTACCTTCACGTTCTGTGACAAAAAGTGTAAAAGGCTTGCTATAACATGGTGTCGCTAAAACTGGTGCTTGACATAAGGCTTTCTTTAAGTCGTCAAAAGCTTGTGTGTGTTCCTGAGTCCAAGGGAGGGCAGTCGATGTCGCTGCCTCCTGTGTTGTCAACTGTATGAGTGGTTTGGCTAGAAATGCATACTGAGGGATCCATTGTCTACAGTAAGAAGTGAGGCCTATAAAGGCTCGTACCTCCTTTTGTGTCTTGGGTTGTGACATGTTTACAATTAACTGGATGCGGTCAGGTGTTAGCTTTCTCCCCCCTTTGGACAGCAAGTGCCCAAGGTAAACAACTTGCTGAACACAGAATTGCAGCTTCGAAGGGGACACCTTGTGTCCCTTGTCAGCCAGGAAATGTAAAACCGTCAGTGATGCTTGCTCATATTCAGGTTCGCTTCGGGCGGTGATCAGCAGATCATCGACGTACTGTAACAGGGCAGTGTTGTCAGGCATGTGTATACTGACTAGTTGTCTTTTCAATGCTTGGCTATAGATGCTAGGGCTTTCTGTGAATCCTTGAGGTGCGCGTGCAAATTTGAAGCTTCGACCATTTAAACAGAATCCGAAAAGGTATTGGCTTTCCGAATCAATGGGGACACTAAAGAAGGCGTTCTTCAGATCAATTACAGTAAAGAACGTTGCTTCGGAATCAATGGCAGTCAATAGAGACGAGATATCTGGGACCACAGGATACTGTGGTACGATGCATTTATTCAATTCGCGTAAGTCGATAACTAATCGATAAACTGGGGGTGCATGTGGATCAGTACGTTTAAGAATTGGAATGATGGGGGAGTTACATAGATTCGAGTCGGTTTCTACAACCACTCCTTGTGCAATGAGCTCGTCAATGATTTTCAGTAAAGCCGCTACAGCATCTGGAGGTAACTTGTATTGTCGGATTTGTGGTAAGACTACTCCTGGTCTGAGTGTGACTCGATATGGTGTAATGTGCATACAACCTACATCAGTGGGGCCTTGTGCCCATAAATGTGCAGGAACATTCTGTAGTCTGGGATCAATATCTCTCAACACATAGTGACCCTTAAAGTCACGTAAAAACAGTCTTACTCCTTCCGGAGAACAGCAAATAACAGCTCCTAGAGCTTTCAGTGTCTTGATACCTAACAAGTTTTCTGGACATGATTTCGTTAATAACAAATCTGTAGTGCGAGATAACGGACCAACTAAAAGAGGTACTGGTTTCGATACTTCATTTACAATAGGTTTGCCTGAAAATCCAAGGGAAACATTCTGGGAGCCTGAGAGGGGTGCCCTTGGAACCTCGTCATGACTTATCGTTGTTCTGCTTGCCCCTGTATCAATCAAGAACTTCCTATCTTTCCCTAATACTTGGCTATGTACGTAAGGACCCTCTTGATCTACAGGAACCTCAATAAGGGGCAAGCCAACTTCCCTCTCTAGGCTGTTTCATGTGTATCGCTGATAATCAGGATAATCTGTTTGTGCATACTGGTACATCTGTTGCGTTGCATGTTGTGTGGCGGCAATGGGCTGTGGCTGTGGTACTGCTACGGCCTGTACTGTCTGTTGTGAAGCTTGCATAGGCTGGATATTCTGTGGTACTTGTTGTTGGACCTGGTCCTGTCTAGGAGGACGCGGTCTTTCTTTAGTTTTACCTGTAGCTATGTTATGTTTCAAAACTGCACAATCGTTTATATAGTGACCTGGCTGTTTACAATAGTTGCATATCCCTTTAACAGGAGCTGCTGAATTGTTGGACTGTGTCATGCCCTTTTTCTGACCGTCAGCTGGAACTGACTGAGCAACTAACATTTTCATTTTCGTGTCTTTCATACGTCTTTGTTCGTGATCATGTTCTTCTCTAATTCTGTTCTGGTGGTACTGTAACATTTGTAACATTTGTGAAGGCGTGTTAGCTTGCCATGTGCTCTCGACTTTCAGAACACGATTCTTAACCTGGGGCAAGGAATTCTCGACCAATTTAGATACAAAAAGGTGTGGATATGACTCGCTACTTGGTTTCAGGCCACTATTAATAACAAAACATTTCTCAAATCGGGAATAAAAATCACTAGTGTCTTCATCGGGTTTCTGTTTGCAGGCTGAGATTGCATCCCAGTCCTCCTTTTTCGTTGCTAACAAACGTGGCAATACTTGTACTAACAATCCTGGTAATGCTTTAGTTTTGTCCCCAAGCCCTAGGCCTGGAGTTCTAGTATTTTCTTTGTTCTCTAATTCAGCCCAATCAATCTTTTGCTCTCCCACCTCCCATTCTTTTTCTTTGAGCTTCTCGTAAATACCGGCAGGCAGTAATACTTTTAATATTTTCATGATGTCGGGATAGGTATAATCACCCATGAGTAACATGTCTTTTATTTCACGGTGGAAACCTGCTGGATCTTTGTCAAGGCTGCGCACTAGTTTCTTCATTTCTAACAGTTCCATTTTAGTTATGGGTGTGTACACAAACACACGTCTAAAAGTATTATCATCATTCCTAACTGGATGTACTTCTCGCAAGGGATTCTGTCTGTCTATGTAATACATTTTTCTTTCTGGAGGTGGAGCTGGAACAAACTGTGTATTCAGAAAAACACTATACCTGTGTCGATGTTCTAGAATTACTTTAATTAAATCGGTACCTAGACCTCTACATCTATTCGAGAGTAGCTCTATTAAAATATCAGGTAGGGGACCTGGATCAGAATGTTGGCCTTTAAACAACGTAATGAGATGCTGAATCATGTATATTCCAGCTAATTTCTGTTCATCAGGGGAAAGATTTAAAAAGGTCTGCGCTAAGCCGTCATCACTATATTTATCAGAACTGTCAGCCCATTGTACTGCTGACCTGGCTAATTCTTGTTCATCCATGGAATCAAGTACATGGTACCCCATTCGTTCTTGAAGTATTCTATCGGTAGCCTGAAATAGATGTTCCGGGGTCTTTGGATTTGACATGGCAGCTTGAAAGAGTCTCTTATTTTCTGGACGTACTGGACGTATTGAATTATTAAAAGGTCTTCCCTTACCTACATATGCTATCGTTTCTCTAGTTGGTAATTGCAATGTTCCTGTTGTCGTTTCTGGTTGTTCCTCCTCCTCCGAGGATTCATTTTTGTCTGTATCTATCTCTCGTTCAGGCTGTCTTCTTTCATGTATTTGTTCTACTGCTTTTCGGATCCTTCGGTACATATTTTCTATACTACTCTGTTTATCATGTTTTCCGTCTGCTATATTCTGACCCCATTTGTTAAGTGCTTTCATTTCTTCCTGGTCTACACCAGGCCTATCTTGGTCTCTTATCAAGCAGTTTATGAAGAAACGTAATATCATTTTTTGAGTGTCAACTTTCTGGTATGCCATGGCCTCGCCAATACTTTCAGGACCTTCCCCCGTTTGGACAAAATGATATATTCTGTCTAGATGATCAATCATTCCTGGTAGTAACATTAAATAGTTTGCAACTCGTCGTAGACGTACTGATGATAGCATCATTCTGTCGTCTTTACCGGGTACTGGATCATATCTACAATCTGTAAGAGGCTCTTTAAGTATGTTGTAACTCGCTGTTTGAGGTGTACGTTGTTGTGCTAAATCCCTATAAGTCAATCGATGTGTTTGTGGCGGTGTTTGAAAACCTCCTGCTGCACCTCCCGAGGTGCCAGGTCCAAAAGGATTTAGTGGGTTAATAGTAGGGAGAATAGGTGCCGGAAGGGCTGGAAGAATAGGAACGGGAGGTGGAGTTTGTTGTTGCGGAAGTGGGTGTAAATTATCTCGGGGTGAAGTGCCGTCAGCAGGTGGTTTGCGTGGCGGCGGAATATTAACATATTCGGGGGCTACATCGTCTAAATAGGAAGAGAGAAATATGTCTTTTGTGGTCTTGTGACGTACTTTAGTCGGGAGCAATGGAGGGGGCAGATTCTTCGGTATTTCCGGAGTGGCCTTAGGTAAACCCTCGGCCAGAAGAGGATACATACCATTCATAAGAGTGTTTCGTTGTCGGTCTACTTGTTCTGCTTTTACTCGTATCCCCTCCTCAACTAATACGTTTTCTCGGGCTTTGTCTGAATCCTCTCTACTTTTCTCTGCTTTTCTGAGTGCTTTCTCTGTCCGTCTGTGTGATTCTTTACGCCATAGTTCAATGGCATCTTTCTGTGACTGTCTGGCTTTCTTTTTCCATAATGCTTCTTCTACTCTCATGATGCAATCGGCATCCCATGTCCCAGCAGCGGGCCATCTCTGATTCTCTGCTAAATCTTTAGTGTAATCCACCCATAAATCGAGATATAATACAGCATCCAGGCCGTGTTTGTGGTACATAGAGTACCCTGGAGTGTCCCTATGTGGAATGGGAACAGCTTCCTCTAGTATCCCTTTTCTAGTTCCTATCTGTCTTAGTTTAGAGAACAGCGGCATGTTTCAGCCGTGCTATTTGGTACTTGATACTTACTTGGATTTGGACACAATTAATACAATATACACAATAATGTAGATCGAACAATCACTCATACCACGACATTAAAACACATTTAAACATTTTGAAAACGAACAACAATAACTAAAATAAAACTAGCTACCTGCATACTCGATATACTGCTAAACAGTACAGATACACCGCTAAACAGTGCAGACCGGGTCTGTGTACCCAAACCCGTCTTGACCGGGCACAAATTAATGCACTCGTCTAGATGCGTCCCCAGCAACGGTACTCACCAGGAAGCACGGAACGGAAGGCCTCGGAAACTTGACACTGGACTGGACCGGACTGGACTCGTGACGTAGGTACTTCGGAACTTCGGAACTGGTGGGCCTCTGAATACCTCGGACTTTGCTCTCTCAGCTAGGCTCTGGTCGGGATCCTCCGCACTCCTCACCGCCTCGTCTGGGTGTCGATCGCAGCCTCAGTCACCTCCGTTGGCCTGAGGGAGATACAGGAAATCCTGCGGGTACGCGTAGTTGTCCGTCCGGCTGTGGCAGGGGACCGGGCCTGCAACGCACCACCGGCGCGTGGGGTGGGGGAGGGGTTCCTGTTCGGGGGCCAATTATGTGGTAAATTTAAATTACCTATGCGGAATTTATGCGGTAAAGTTCAATAAGAATAACTCAGTCAAAAATAAGAGACAGAATCCGTGGTATTTGAGGTTTTAATAGGGGTTTTATTCCTTAAAAAGGAATTGGTTCGAACCAGGTATCATGTTCCATCA
This sequence comes from Lissotriton vulgaris, assembly GCF_964263255.1. Taxonomy (NCBI): domain Eukaryota; kingdom Metazoa; phylum Chordata; class Amphibia; order Caudata; family Salamandridae; genus Lissotriton; species Lissotriton vulgaris. The sequence goes on from NC_141690.1 coordinate 295,396,272, forward strand.
CCACAAGGGTTCAGGAAGGGAATGGACATGGACATGTACAATGATTTATTAACAGTACATCATATATATAGTCAATGCATTACAGTAGAGATAGATGCAGGAGGCGTAACAGCTGAGAGAAACGAGATAAGGACATATGTACGTAACAGAAGGCGTGCATGAGGGCGTGTGCTAGACAACGTCATTTGAAACGTATCTCAGGTGGGTGGATCCATAGAAGAATCCTGCAGTGTCAGCAGAAATACATGGCAGGGATGCGCGCGCAGCAGCATGACGTGTGATTGACGTGGAACTGGAGGGTGAAGGGGACTTGACATTTAGCCCTACATGAGGAGACAGAAGTCTGGGGTGTCAGAACAACCTAATCCCAAATCATATCTAATATCTGTTGTTTGAGGAACTGTATTATCTAGAAGGAAAGGTCTCTCGGGCAGAGGCTATTCTATACTGACTGCTAGTGCGTGCATATGCAACTACGTGTCTACATGAGATGCGAGGGGCCATGGGCCTACCATGGTAACGGGAGCTATGAATTACTTGCATGGAGACAGTGAGGCCGGGCCCTTTGCTCTGCAGCTGGGAAGGATGTTTTCCTAAACTACTAGACAGGAATGTATTTTCGAGGAGCGGAGCAGATAACTTGAAGGCTGAATACAGTCTTGGCAGGCCGAGCCAGGCACCGCTCGCTGCACAGGGAGTAAGGCAGAGGTCAGGAAGTAGCAGATCGTAGCTTTCAGAAACAGAAGGCAGAAAGGGCTCGATGGCAGGAATCAGGGCCTAACTCGCCAGAGCTAGTGAAACATGAAAAGTGCACCATGTAAAGACGTTGGCAAGGCACACTTAGGAACGGAATATCTGACCCATTCATGGTGGATCTGAAAGAGGACATGTTAACGTTGGACGCAAATGTATTTGCGTCTTCATAGCTAGAAGTGGAGGGAACTTACATGTACTTGAAGCACGTACATGGAGCCGGTGGGGTCTACGATAGGGGACACAATTGACCATAAAATTCATATTACCTCAATTGTACCGTTCAACAAGACCTGCTGACTGAGGATGGAACACAGCATGGAACTTTTGCTGAATCCCCAATCCCTTCAGCACATACTCCACAATTTTCCCAACAAAATGAGGACCAATATCGCTCCACAAAAATTTGCAAACGCCATATCGAGGGAAGTACTCTTTGAGCAAAACCTTAGCTGTTGTCAAAGCTGTATTATCCTTCGTGGGGAAGGCCTTGGAGTTCTGGACTTTTATTAAGGTCCAGAGGTGTCAGGGACAACACCCGAAGACCCCTGAGTTCTACCTGTCTTGGTGCACAAATAAACAGAAACACGGGCTTCTCGATGGTGGCGTCAAAGACCAAAGGTTTATTACTGCAGGGACACAGAAGTCACAGAAACTACACACGGGCAGATTCTAGGAGCCTGTTCGATTTGCACAAAGTGGGTTGCTCCTTAAATACAAATTATTTAGCTGGGGGCAACATTCTCCACATACTAGTACGTTTCTTAACCTTTATGTCCTAAACAATAAATATTTGGCGCTGCACAGGAATCGTCAACAATATCAGATGTCAAAACATTACGAACGAGAGGTTCTCACTGTTCGATCATAATCCCATGTCATATTTTCATTCAAGAGCCGGACCGCCTCATCGTAAATTTCGTTACCTCCCCCTAATAAAGGCCCAGAAGGAAAGGAGCAGAGCCAGGTGCAGAAGATAGAAAAACAGGATAAGAGATGTTTGGGGGTCGTAAATGGGCAAGGCTACCAGCTTCGGCCGCCTAATCATGATCAGGCCAACGAACACGAGAACCAGTATAGCAGGACTAGCCTCGGGCAGAGGAGGCAGCTTTTGCAGAGTCATGCGGCCACAGCGTTTGTCCTAAGGTGCACGTGTCACTGGCAAGGTGAATCGCCGGCTAAAGCCTACGTGTCCTTAAGTGAAATGAATTGATCAGAGGTCACTGTGTGTCCATTGACTATGTGAGGGCAAGAATACAAGATGGATGCCATAATCTAAAATGGATGCCATCGGTGTGTCGGAAATGTGTTTATAACAGGAGTGCTCTTGCTCATAGCATAGCGAAAACACCAGGATATACTAAATGGATCATTTGCGGTTCACTGGTACCAAAATTAGGAGTTTACGACAATGTTGAAAACACGGGTTCAAATCGTCACGGAACCTCAGAGCTTTGACCCTCCTTTTGCCCTTACATAGGCAATTACTCAGTCTATGTCAGAGTCTATCTCTATGTTCATTAGGTCAGTGATATGTTGTTGCAGCATCATCCTTTCTCGCACCTTGTCTCCAAACACAGGTGGTTTTCTAAAACAGGTTGCAGCACAGAGGCTACACAAAGCGGGACCACATTGGATAATAAGGCAGCACGAGAATAGGAATACTAGGATAATACCAACGACCATCAGAACCTTCCATCCACACGCTGATAGTAGAGTCCAAAGCCATTCCATTAATGACTAATTTCCCTTGTCTACATGAATAGAGTCGGAAATCTTGTGTAGCTTAGAGATCGCTTCGTATACGGTCGGAGCATTATTGGGGATAAAAACACAGCAGCTCGATTGGATCATTCTGCATACCCCACCTCGATCTGCAAGTATTACGTCAAGAACCATACGATTCTGTAACGTCATGAGACGATCCGCCTGGAGCTCAGCTGTTAAATTACTAAGGGCACCAGCAGTTTCTGTAATAGTAGATTCAACTACCCGTGTTAGCTGACGTAGATTTCTACTATTGGCCATAGGCCCCCAGAACGGAAGGAAACCTTTGAAAAAGTCTCCTGCTTCCAGACCAGCGGTATCTTCTTTGCTGAAAACACCTCTTGCTACTCTGGTCTTGTGATAATCTGAGGAAGCAGTGTATGTCGGAGGCAGCAGTCGAGCAATATAGCATGAACCTGAAAAGTCAGCAGGCAACCATGTATATGCCCTATCCTGACAGATGAAGTAGGTACCCTTAGCAGTTAGAAAGGCAGGGGAAGAGTTTGACGGATACACGTAAGTTTCAACACAGTCACTCTTCCCTAGCCGAGCTCTTGGATTTCTCCCATTACCTTGCAAACAGAATTGACCTCGGTGAGGTACGACCCAGACTGGAGTGGAGCTCTTACGCTTGCTTTCACCCAAACTAATGCTATACTCTGTAGAATTCCAACTCAAATAAACTCGAAGTTCACCTCTAGGGATAATTGGGGAGTTATTGACGTCTTTAATCATGTCAGTTATTCCCTTTATCAAGGCTTTATTAACGGAGCTATACTTAGCGGAACGTGGAGGACGCGGGGGATAGGTTTCGAGAGCATAGACAAATACAGTTTGGAAGGCCCGACATGATCCATTATAGCTAAAAGGCAAGACCAGATAGGGAATGCCTTTATCCATAGTGTGTGGTATCAAACCACATACCCAGCAGTCTATTGTGTTAACTACCAGTTGGTGTTGATGCAAGAGCTGTACAAAAGTGTTATTTATGAATTCTGAGCGTCGAGCTTGCTCATGTTCGGGAACGGATGAAAGGAATGAAAAGAAACAGTAGTAGGAGAAACAAGATCAAGGGGAGGTACTGTAGTTGTTATCGGTGAAAAAATTAAATGGATACCAAAGACGATTCCACCCACCAATGTTATTAAAACAATCAAAAACGTAATTGCACATTGCATCAGAAAATATTTGTTATGAAGAATTTTGTATAATCTACTTCTGCGAACGTAAATTACATTCTCTCGGTGCAGCCCAGGAAGCTCCATCTTCTACAACCGCTCGCGACCACTGATGATATGTACGTAGTTGAAAATGCCTCTATCAGCCCTGGGAGTTCCCAGAACTAACAGAAAGACCGACCTTGTGTCTGGCCCCCGCAGATTCAACTAGGCACAAAGCCACGACCCTACGGCGACCCAGACGGCAAGGTAACAGAAACAACAGAAACAAACAAAGAAATACAAAACATGAATAGCAAGCTTCCTGGCTGGAGGTAATGTGACAGATCAAATATGAAAAAAATGCAGTTTCCTGCTTTATTTGTCCTTAGAATGAGAACGTAGGTTGTATCTCAATTTTCCTGGAGTAGTTTGATCCGGAAACAGTCTGTTTTCAGCAGGAGTAACAATATTCAAGTTCGCAGAGGACAAATGTTCGTTTGATGCAGTGTTATGTTCAGTGATCAAAGGAGCAGCTTCAGAAGGGGAGTCAGAGTTCGGTGGATCAGTTATCAGTTCTGCATCACTGAAAGGAACATATCTAGGAACCGGTTCGGTGTCAGAGGCACCAATTCCTTTCGTCACCCAATTATCATAAGGGAGTGGAAGGGGTACACGCTTAGTATGTGTCGCGTGGACCCAGTTTTTCCTCCCAGCCACACGTACAGCAGTCCTTGTAGCCAACAGTACTTGGAACGGGCCGACGAACTTGGGTTGAAGATTTCTGGTCCGTCCAAAATTCCTGATGACAACGTAGTCGCCGGGTTTCAGCTGATGACCTGGACTTTCCGGAGGCTTTGGTAATGCATCGAAAACCTGTTGGTGAATGAGACTCAATTTAGCAGTCAAGTCAAAAAGGTAATCAATTAGCCTTGGGTATTCCAGTTGTTTGAACTCCCTAGGTCTAGGTACCCCCCAAACATTAGCGGGGCGACCGAACACAATTTCATAGGGACTAAGCCCTACTCGAGAATGCAGTCGCTCTTGTGGATAACAGGGCCAAAGGTAGTGCGTCAGGCCAGGACAAGCCCGTGGAGGCTTGTATCTTGGCCAGTTTCAGCTTGAGGGTGCCATTGTACCCTTCAACTAAACCTGCTGACTGAGGGTGATTGGCACTGTGAAACTTTTGCTTGATACTCAAGCCTGCACACACACTCTGCATAACTTTCCCTACAAATTCACTCCTGTTATCTGACCATACAATCCTTGGCATGCCATATCTGGGGAAGTATTCCTTTAGGAGGATTTTGGCAGTGGACAAGGCAGTATTATCTTTTAGTGGATATGCTTCGATCCACCTTGAAAAAGCACAGACTACCACTAGGACGTATTTAAGGTTGTTACATCGGTCCATGTGAATGAAATCCAACTGAATTACTTCGAAGGGGCAAGAAGGAGGAGCGAAGTGACCAGCGGGTGTGGGGATTCCCTTTGCCAGGATTATGCATCAGGCATATCATGCAATTTTTCACCACTCTTTCTGCACACTTACTAATTCCATCATTCTTCCAGACTGGAGCCAACATCTTACAAATCCCTTTAGAACTGATGTGCGCTGCTCCATGCGCCATCGTTACCACCGCAAGCACATACGCATCAGGCAACATCCAACGCTGCTGTTCCGACAAATCAATCCAACATCCACTCGAGTCCAATTTACCCGTTTTCTCTTTCCATGCAAGTTTTTCCTCATCAGTCGCTTCTTCCTGAATTGCTTTCACACTTTCCACTGTGTCCTCACACATTCCCGATTCAGCAACCCATCTTGCAGACGTTGCAACATACATCCCACTCATCGTATTCCTAGCTGTCTGTTTAGCTGTCTCATCAGCAAAGGCATTTCCACGACCAACATCATCCGTGATTGCTCGATGAGCACTGCACTTCACAATCGCAACTTCCATTGGTAAGGTTAGAGATTCCAACAAGTCATTGACTAGTTGACCATGCTGGATCTTAGTTCCACAATCGGCCAAAACTATGCGCTACACCGAACGCGCACTGACTATCTGTGAACACATTCACTCTCTTTCCCTTAGCTAAAACACACGCTCTAGTCAATGCAATTAATTCTGCAGCTTGGGCAGAATTCTGACTCACTCTCGCAGTCTCCACAATCGTACTCAAAGTCGTTACTGCATAGGCAGCCGTTACATCACCATTCTCCAATTTAAAACAAGACCCGTCGACATACAACGTGCCATCTGGGTCTGATAATGGGGTGTCTTTAAGATCAATCCGTCCTTTTGTCTCCTCCTCGGTTCTGAAACAACAGTCATGTGGTTCAGAATCACTCGACTCCTGACTAGTCGGCAACAATGTTGCTGGATTCAATACATTGCATCTTTTAATCTGAATATGACTTGCTAGCAGTGTCAGCTCATAGCCTAATAATCTAGCACTGGTAAGGTGCTGTGTCTTTGTTCGGTTCATGAGCGTATCCACGGCATGTGGAACCATGACCACTAGCATGTTGTTCATGACCAAACCAGCAGATTGTCGAATGGACGCTGCAGCTGCCGCTGTAGCTCTCAAGCAACTAGGCAACGCTCTAGCTATCGGGTCTAATGTTGATGAAAAATACGCACAAGGGCGTTGTTTATCACCAAATCGTTGCGTCAAAACACTCAACGCGCAACCTTCTCTTTCGTGAACATAGAGTGTAAATGGCTTACTGTAGTCGGGTGTACCCAACACAGGAGCTGAACACAGTGCATTTCGTAACTCAGAGAAACTTTGCTGACATTCGGCAGATCATGGCACCGGACTCGGAACACCTTTTCCAGTCAAGGCCACCAATGGTTTTGCAAAAAGAGAAAAATTTGGGATCCATTGCCTGCAGTATGAGGTAATACCTAAAAAGGCACGCACTTCTCTCTGTGTGCTAGGAACATTCATCTGCGTAATTGCTTTTATTCTCTCTGGGGTCAACCTTCTTCCCTCCTTTGACAAGAGATGACCTAGGTAGGTCACTTCTTGACAACAATATTGCATTTTGGAAGGAGACACCTTGTGATTTAAGTCAGACAAATGATGCAATAAGGAAATTGTAGCTGCTTTGCAAGTTTCCTTGTCATCGGCAGCCACTAGAAGATCATCGACATATTGCACTAAAGCAGAACCAGAAGGAAGTACAAAAGAATCTAACTGACTTTTTAATGCCTGACTGTAAATGGATGGGCTTTCACAATAGCCTTGTGGAGCACGTTTAAACCTGAAGCTTAGGCCTCCTAGAGAGAAGCCGAAAATATCTCTTTCTTCGGCTATTGGAATGCTGAAAAAGGCATTCTTCAAGTCGATAACTGAGAACCATGTGGCTGTAGCAGGAATCAACGTTAACAATGCAGTAATGCCTGGAACCACAGGAAACTGTGGGATCACAATTTTGTTAACCTCTCTAAGGTCGATTACAAATCAATAGACTGGAGGCTTTGAAGGATCAGTGCGTTTTAGAATTGGCAGTACAGGGCTGTTACAGACATTTCCTCTAGTTTCCTCTATTACGTCTTTCTTGATCAAATCCTGCACTATCAATAAGAGCGCACGTTCACCTTCACTAGAGATCTTGTATTGTGGGATTCGTGGAAATTTGACATTTGCTTTCAAAGTTACTACATATGGTGGAATTTCCAAAAGACCTACATCGTTAGGACCAGTCGCCCAAAGAGTATCCGTGAGAGAACGCAGCTCCAGTGGGAGCGCATCCATTGACAAGTACATCGGGGAGATGATTCTCTTACCCAATGTAAGCTGTACTCCTGACGGAGAACAGTACAAAGTCGCGTATAGGCATTTTAACAAGTCTAAACCAAGCAGATTTTCATTACAACCGGTCGTCAAAATCAGGGGTGCTTTCAATTGACGAGGCCCAACAGAAATAGACAAAGGACCAGAAACGGGGTTGTGAACAGGGGCGCCTGAAAAACCTACTGAAACATTCGTTAAGCCAGACAAAGGTGCGCCAGGGAGTTTCGCATGTATGATAGAACTTTTTGCTGCACCAGTATCCAACAGAAACGGTTCGACTACACCTGATGTGGCTACTGCGACATAAGACCCACTCTGATCTACTGGAACTGATACTACTCCCTCTCTTTGTCCATGGCTATCCTAGTATTCACTCTGTTGAAATTCCTCACTAACTTCACAGTAATCCTCAACGTGATACTGTTGAGATCTAGTTGGTTGTGCAGACTGTCCGTTTCGCTGATCAAAATAATTAGAAGGGCGATCATTCGTTTGTGGAGGCATAGCACCTCGTCCTCGACCTCTAGAATTTTGCGTAGAACCACCACGACCTCTCTGAGCGGCAGCAGCATTATTTTGTGCTAGTACTGGACACTCATTCTTATAATGACCTTCCTTTTTGCAGTAAGCACACCGATTCCATTGGTATTGCGGTCTTTGAGAACCATAATCGGTCCTCTGATATGGCCCTTGCTGTGAGTTTGTCTGATTCGTGCGGGGTGGATATGCCTGCTGCAAAAGGACTTTAGTTTTTAAATCTTTTGTTTTCTTATCTGACTTTTCTTTCTCTTCTTTATCCCTATTTTCATAGTACTGGGCAGTTGCAAGTATTTGCGCAGTCGTAGAGACAGCCCACGCACTTTCAGAATCTTTTAATTTATTGCTGAGCTCTGGTAACAAATTGTGCACAAATTTATCAACAAATAATCTCTGGCCTCCTTCCGTGCTCATGTCCTGACCACTGTGATCCACGAAAGTTTCTTCGAATCTGGTGAAAAAGTCGGAGACACTTTCGTCCTTCTTCTGCCTGCATACGGACAACTTGTCCCAGTTAACGCGCAATGCTGGCATCAGAGTTTTCATTAATTCGATTATTCTACCGGGCAAATTAGCAATTAGAGGTTCTGGTTTAGAACCACCAATTTGTTGACCATCTGCCGCTATTATAGCTGCCCAATCACCACCTAGGGCAACTAGATGATTTTCTTTACAAATTTTAGCCCAAATTGGTTGCGGTACTACATTGCCAAATAACATGTCAATGTCCGCTAAATTCATTACGCAAGCTTCAACCGTCTGGGCCAACTCTTTGTAATATCCAGCGGGATTTTTACGCGGATCTGGCAAGGCCTGTTTTACTGCTAGCACTTCGGCTCGTTTCCACGGAATGTGTATCCACACTCTCTGGAACTGAGCCGGAGCGGCTGCAATACCATGAGCCGCATCAGCTTGTATAGCTTCGCGCCATATTGGCGGAACTTCTCTCATAGGATATTGGCGACCTTGTTTTGTGCTACGTTTCTCTAAATCTCTTGGTGAACGGAGGGAAGGATCAAATCGAAAATCTAAAATCAGTTCCATTGCTTCTTTTATCTCCTGACCAACTATCATACCTGCAGCAAATTTCTGTTGCACGTGAATTAATTCATCCGGAATTAGTTCAGATTCGGTCTCCTCCCACTCTTCACGTAAAAGGGAACACATGACATCAAACACATAACGCTGTGTCGGTTCATTCCATTGCATAAATGTATCTAATACATCTTGTACATTATACCTTCCAACTTTCGAAATCCACCTAAGGGCAGTGGAATCTAATATTCCTCGTTCTTCAACACTAGGAAGCTGACTACGTCTCTGAACAGATTCAGAAGCAGGACTCCTAGTCAGACTTTTGTAAAAGGGAGATAGAATATTAGAGACAGATTCAGTGATTCTCCGACGAACAGAAAGCGGAGTCACATAGCTTGCAGAAGTTTGAAGTAGAGTAGTAGTCGGGACAGAAGAAACAGCAATAGTAGGGGTAGCAGGCAAGGTAGCTTGCGAAACAACAGGTATCAGTGGTACAGGCACAGGCAGAGGAGCTGGCAACCCTGGAAGAGGGGGTGCCGGAGGAATATTGTTAACCACAGGGAGTGCAGGAGCTTGATTCAGGGGAGCAGGAGCAGGTATACCAGGCTGTCCAGCAACCGGTAACAAAACATTCGGCAGAGGTGGAGCTGTAGCACCCTGTGCATACGGTGGAGGTGACCTCAACAAGTAAGACAACAAGGGATCCTTTTCAGGGTCCTCTACTGTCTTAGCTGTACTCGATGGCAAGGCAGGGTAGCACTTGTCTATCGCTAAATTACGTTCTCTATTGGCCACCTCTATCGCTTTCTCAGATTCATTGAGTTGCAGCTGCTTGGCAGACTGTTCTAAAGTCAACTCTTGCTCTTTCTTCAACTTTTTAGTCTCTCTCTGTTTGGATTCTTTTCGCCAACAACGGAAAGAATCAAACATTGCCGGCCGGGCTTTCTTCTTAAACAACTTCATTTCTAAATTATCGAGAATTTCGGGTTCAAAACTACCATGTAGTGGCCAACTAAGGACACCATCTTTCTCCGTGTAACAGATCCATACCTCGTTATAAGATATAGGACCCACACCGTACTTGCAATAAAGATCATAAAGAGGAGTTCCAATCGGAGGAACCAGACACGAGTCCTCCAACCGGGAATCCCTGTTGCAACCAAAACATGACAACATACAGTTTTTCCGACTTACCATTTTATAAACCGGAACACAGAACAAACACAAACAAAGGTGCGCACTCGAACTAAGAACTTAGGCCTACCAAAGTGAACAAATGTATCGATACCCAAACTAAACCAAAAGATTATCGTAACTAGAACAACCAGTGATAATCTTACGAAACCAAACCAAGGAACTAAAAGGATTATCCAAACAGGAGCAACCCCTTACGAAGCAACCAAACAACTAGCAACCACTTAATACTTAACTGAGGCACTGAAGACGTCACCAAGGAGAAACCCGTCTCGTCTCGCCGTACTAAGGTCTGCACCTCGGGTCCAAGACAGGGAGACAGTCAAGGCAGCAGACCACTGCAGCCGTCCGAACGGGAACCCTCGTGGAAGAGAACGTCGGGCCACTTTTGCGATATGCCGGGATCGATGAAGTGGGGCGCCTCCCTCTGGAATCTTCACACAAAGCTTCTCGAACTCTTCAGGCTTTTGGACCGGTACCAAATGACGTCGCCCCACGAGGGGCGCCAATTGGAGTTCTGGACTTTTATTAAGGTCCAGAGGTGTCAGGGACAACACCCGAAGATCCCTGAGTTCTACCTGTCTTGGTGCACAAATAAACAGAAACACGGGCTTCTCGATGGTGGCGTCAAAGACCAAAGGTTTATTACTGCAGGGACACAGAAGTCACAGAAACTACACACGGGCAGATTCTAGGAGCCTGGTCGATTTGCACAAAGGGGGTTGCTCCTTAAATACAAATTATTTAGCTTGGGGCAACATTCTCCACATACTAGTACGTTTCTTAACCTTTATGTCCTTAACAATAAATAGTTGGCGTTGCACAGGAATCGTCAACAATATCTGATGTCAAAACATTACGAACGAGGTTCTCACTGTTCGATCATAATCCCATGTCATCTTTTCATTCAAGAGCCGGACCGCCTCATCGTAAATTTCGTTACCTCCCCCTAATAAAGGCCCAGAAGGAAAGGAGCAGAGCCAGGTGCAGAAGATAGTAAAACAGGATAAGAGATGTTTGTGGGTCGTAAATGGGCAAGGCTACCAGCTTCGGCCGCCTAATCATGATTAGGCCAACGAACACGAGAACCAGTATAGCAGGACTAGCCTCGGGCAGAGGAGGCAGCTTTTGACGAGTCATGCGGCCACAGCGTTTCTGTCCTAAGGTGCACGTGTCACTGGCAAGGTGAATCGGCGGCTAAAGCCTACGTGTCCTTAAGTGAAATGAATTGATCAGAGGTCACTGTGCGTCCATTGACTATGTGAGGGCAAGAATACAAGATGGATGCCATAATCTAAAATGGATGCCATCGGTGTGTCGGAAATGTGTTTATAACAGGAGTGCTCTTGCTCGTAGCATAGCGAAAACACCAGGATATACTAAATGGATCATTTGCGGTTCACTGGTACCAAAATTATGAGTTTACGACAATGTTGAAAACACGGGTTCAAATCGTCACAGAACCTCAGCCTCAACCCATTTGCTAAAGGCACACACCACCACTAAGACATACTTAAGGTTATTGCAATGCTCAAGCTGGATATAATCCATTTGTAGTACCTCGAATGGTGCAGATGGTGGAACGAACCCTCCTTTCGGAGTATGCGTCCCTTTTGCAGGATTGTGCTGTAAACATATCAGACAGGTGTGCACTACTCTCTTGGCCGTGTTAGCAATCTCAGGATGCTCCCAAACTCGTGTCAACAATCGAGTAATTGCAAGAGCTCCATTATGTGCCAACCCATGTGTCATCTGGACCATCGCTTGCAAGTAAGCTGCAGGCAATTTCCATTGTTCCATATCTTTGCTCCTCCAACAACCCTCGTCATCCAGCACCCCCTCTGCTGCCCATGTTACAAGTTCTGCTTCAGTCGCTGATTTCTGGATGTCTAATATCTCCGCTCTAGCATCATGCCATCGCTCGGCCTGCGACTTCACTACATACATGGGGGAGTCATTTCGTAACATAGCCGTTTGTCTTGCTATACTGTCTGCAAAGGCATTACCTTGTCCCACTTTGTCAGTGACCTTCTTATGTGCACTGCATTTGATTATCGCTACTTTCTTTGGACAAAGTAACGCGTTTAGGAGATCACGCACTAGTTCTCCGTGCATGATGTGCACTCCATGCAAAGTCAAAAACCCACGCTCTCTCCAGAGTAGGCCAAAGTCATGCGCTACTCCGAAGGCGTACCGGCTGTCTGTGTAGATGTTCACACATAAGCCAGCACTCAGTTCCCAGGCTCTTGTCAAAGCTATCTACTCCTCTGCTTGGGCCGATTTCTGTGGTATTCGTGCTGTTTCTACCACCGTCTTAAGTGTCGTGATCGCATATGCTACAGAAGTTGTGCCATCTTGCAGCCTCAAACACGATCCATCGACCCACAGTTCACCATCCACATCTGGAAGTGGCGTATCCTGTAAGTCGACACGACCCTTTGTTTGTTCTTCGGTCAGGAAAACACAATCATGGTGTTCTTCCTCCTGGCCCTCAGCAACCAGATACGGCAATAGAGTGGCTGGGTTCAGGGTAGCGCAACTTTTCAGTGTGATATGTGGCGCCAGAAGTGTGAGCTCATATCCTGTCAAACGTGCGCTTGTAAGATACTGTGTTTTCGTTTGATTTAACAGGGCATCTACTGCATGGGAAACTAGCACCAACAGTTTGTGCGACAAAACTATTCCCTCACTCTGCCGTATAGCTACTGCTGTTGCTGCAACCGCTCGGAAACACCCAGGTAACCCTCGCGTTACAGGATCAAGAATGGCTGAGAAATACGAACATGGCCTCTGCTTATCCCCGTGTGTCTGCACTAACACTGATAACGTGCACCCATCTTTCTCGTGCACATACAACGTGAAAATCTTTGTGTAATCTGGTGTACCTAACACGGGTGCAGAGCAAAGGGCCTGTCTCAATTGATCAAAAGCGTTTTGACATTCATCTGTCCATTCAAGGGGCATTGGTGTAGTTTTGGACAATAACGCTAACAAAGGTTTGATAATGTGCGAAAACCCCATTATCCACTGTCTACAAAAGGACGTTAGTCCTATGAAGGCGCGTACGTCTCTCTGAGTGCGGGGGACTGGTGTATCTAAAATCGCTTGAATTCGATCAGATGTTAATGCACGCCCCTCCTTAGACAAAAGATGACCGAGGTAGGTCACCTTTGGTCTACAGTATTGTAGCTTTTTCTTAGAAACCTTATGATTATTCTGAGCCAAAAAGGAGAGCAAGGCAAGTGTACTTTCCTCACATTGTGCATAGGTATCTGCAGCCAATAGGAGGTCATCAACATATTGAATAAGGGCTACTCCAGATTGCAATTCAAATGAATCGAGCTGTCTTTTTAAAGCCTGGCTATAAATGCTAGGACTCTCTGTGTAACCTTGAGGAACACGACAAAATCTATACGATTTATTATTTAACGCGAAGCCAAATAGGTATCTGCTGTCAGGATGGATGGGAATGGAAAAGAACGCATTTTTAAGGTCAATAACAGAAAAGGTCGTTGCAGTGGGGGGGGCCAAAGTGAGCAATGTAGTGATGTCGGACACCACCGGGTACTGGGGAATGACAATTTTGTTAATTTCTCTCAAATCAATAATCAATCGATAGACTTTGTCGTCAGTGTCTTTCTTAAGGATCGGAAGAATAGGGCTGTTACAGACATTGTAAGGAACTTCCTCCACTACTCCTGCAATAATCAAATCCTGAACAATGTGCGTCAGGGCAATTTCACCTTCTCTGGATAGCTTATACTGCGGTACACGTGGCAAAGAAACTACCTCCTTAACAGTAATTCGAATAGGCGGGATGAGCATCTGTCCAACATCCCTATCTGACGTCGCCCATAACGTGTGTGGGAGAGAGGCTAATGCTTCAATTTCTTGCATGGTACAGAGTCTGCCTGAATCTGGGTAATTGTCATTCAAAATAACCCGCACTCCTTCCGGAGCGCAGCGTATCGTTGCTCGAAAATATTTGAGCAAATCAATGCCCATAATGTTGTCTGGAGTATGGGGTGACAACAAAAATGGACAAAAAGCAAAAAATTTATCAATGCAAAATGCAAGAGGTCGTGATAATGGGCTTGGAGAAAGTGTGCCATCGAACCCTATACATGTAATCGTTTCGCCAGACAGGGGAGCCCTTGGAACCAAGTTTTTAGACAAAGCACTACGAGTAGCTCCTGTATCAACTAAAAACTGATCAGTAGAACCCAAAATGCCCGCTGATACATATGGACCTCTTTGATCTACTGGCACTTCAACCGATTCCACACCCCATCCTACGCAATCCTATGCATGCACATAATCCTGACTCTCCACATTCTCACCCTCCGATATCTGATACTGATTTCGCAGATCAAAGGTGTTTCGTTCATCCTGACCACGACCCCTCGCTTCAAACCTACCACGATCACCTCTGCCACCTCTCGCTCCCGAATAACTATTCCGCGACCTTCCACCTCCTCGACCACGCTGACTACGTTGCTCACGAAGCACCGGACAATCTTCAGCCCAATGCCCAAACTCTTTACAATATGCGCATTGATCCTCAGCAATATCGGTACGGCCATACGACGCAGTACCCCCTCCTCGTCTACCTCTGTCATTCCCTCTAGATTGAGTACCGCGAACCTGTGCAAACATCACCTTCGTCTTCAACTCCTTCGCCTTCTTATCTACACTTTCCTTAGCCTCTAACTCCTGCCGCTCATAATACTGTGCCATAGTTAACAAAGACGCAGGGGTCGCCCTGGTCCAGGAACTTTCACTTGTTTTTAATCGCTTTGCAATCTCCGGTAGGAGATAAGTATGTGGCTAATCAACAAACAGATGCCTACCCGTATCATCTGTTAACGATTGCCCACTGTAATCATGGAAACGCTTCTTCGAAACGTGTAAAAAAGTCAGAAACCGATTCATCTTGTTTCTGTTTGCACGATGCTAATATGGTCCAATCAATCTTTTTAGGGGGAACAAGCGTTTTTAATTTATTCAAAATAGCTGTTGGAAGATCTAAAATCAACCGACATGGTTTGCATGCAGGCTCCCTGTTTAAATCAGCCTGGCTTATATCTCTCCAAGTTGCCCCAAACATTGCTTGATCATCGAACTTACGAATCGCTCTCCACATATCAGGGGGAAGAATTAATCCAAAGAAAAGATCTATATCAACGAGCGTCATAACACAAGAAGAAATAGCCCACTCCACTCCTTCATAGAAAGCTGCCGGATTTTTACGGGGATCGGGTAAAGCATTTTTCAATGCCATAACATCCGCTCTGTTCCAAGGCGTATACACCCAATTATATATAAAATACCCTTTTGCATTTACGGACGTTTTATCATCGTCTGTACCTTGCCCTTTAGGGGGATCATACAAAGGTGCAGCTTCACGCATAGGCATAACATGCACTTTAGAACTCTTATCTGCTCCAAAGATAGAACACTCTTTGGTGAACTCCGTCGACCCCGGCACGGACTTCTCTGCTGCTTTTCGTGCTTCCCGCAATCTGGACGCCTCATCCCGTAGCTGGACCAATCGTAGGAAAAAAGCATCCGCATCTGAAATAGCAAATAAACCTTTACGCATACGCTCATGATGGACTGATACATCCTTAGGTTCTAAGTCCTCTGAATTCTTACGAAATCGCTCAATAACTTCATCCGCAAAGGTATTTAAAAAACACATCTGTTCTCGTTCCGACCACTTATTCCTTTCAGCATTAAGTTCTGACATAGTAATTCTATTCAAATTCAATATTCTAGCAAAACCTCGTAATTCCGAAGCTCTCTCAGCAGTTAACCTCGTACTCGTCTTATCCTGACCGTCATCACTGGAATCCTCGGTCGGGGCCGTAGGCTGAACATACGGAGGCGGAGACCGATCTAATAATGAAAAATCATCAACTTCATTAGTAAGGACAGGATAAAGCGGACGTCGAATAGGAAATTGACCGGTCGTTTGCAAATTACGTTCCCGTGCCTCACTCTCTTTCTTCTCCTGCAACTACTTCTCCTCCAGCTGTAAAGCTTTATCTCGAGCAGCCTTGCGCTGCTCTTTGTCCGCCAAGGCAATCTCACGCTTCATACGTTCACGCACTGCTTTCTCCCACATTCGCACACAATCAAACATATCCTGTCTAGACCTGCGCTGAAACAAACATTGCTCCACAAACTGAACCTTTCGTAAATCAAACGACCCATGTAGTGGCCATTGCAACTCGGGATCAGACTTGGTGTATTTGTTCCATAATTTACTGTACAGTATAGGGGGAAGGCCAAACTTTACATACATTTCACGATTAGGGGTCCCCTCTGGGGGAGCCGGCTGAGATTCATTTAATCTGTATGTGGTACCATTTCCAAGACAGCACATCCCTCGGAGTGAGCTTAAAATAGGCATGTTCAAAAAGTACCACGAAAACGGGATACCGTAAAAATGGCACTTACGATACTTCACACAAATGTGCCGCTCAGAGAACAAACAAAGTTAGAGAAACATCTCTACATGCCTGCCTATGTGAAGTGCACTACACATATGTGTTCAAATTCACAAACTCAAATGTTAGCTAACTCAAATCATAGTCACATTCATAGAACTTCAGTAAGCGTCCGCAGACTACCTTACCAATCACAATTCTTACCCAAATCTCAAATATCCAGGTTCCAACTGTTAAGGTCTTTGATCGAATCAGCCAAACAGGCACTGTACAGCAACGCAGACGAGCAGGATCTCAGTCGGAGACCGGCGCCACCTGGAAGGTCAGATCAGAAGGAAGGGAAGAAAACACCGTGGGTGCCAAGACTCGGGTCACTCAGTGGCAGCGTGCGCGTCCATGGCGAGTTTCCAATCCTTCGTCACGACCTCTCCTTCGGGCATCCGAGTCGCCGATGAGTCCCTTCGTGGTCGCCAATTTGTGGTATTGGGTTCTCCAGGACTACATACTCCGCAGAATACCCACTACACCGTAAGAACTGTTGGCACAGAAACTAGAAAATGTAAAAGACACGTTTATTAAGACCCCATGGGGTGGTGGTACATTCCTACAGCACCCTTCGGCAATGCAAGAAGTATCACACCGAACATCGGTTCGAGTCCTTCTTTTATACAGTTTACAAACATAAAAAAGGTAGGCGTACATGGTTACAGAGTTTTCGGTACATATATGGTCATTTTTGGAACACAGCCAACTCATGGGAGGAGTTACAACACCACTGGTCAGTTTGGCGAAACATTCCTAAGGGGTGACTGGTCAATCGGAACTGCGCATGTGCGTGCTTGACCGTTACTAAAAATAGCCTGTTGCTGGGCAAACTCAAGTGGTCAGTGGCACGGACAAAGGACTAAAGGGCACGCTGACCACGAGGCAGCTCATTTTCTAAAATGGCCTCCGTAACATTCAAAATGGCGTTTTCAAGTAAGGCCAAGATAAGGGAAATAACGTGTAGCAAAGCTAAGCGCAAACCCAGTCATTGTCAAATTATGACACCTTTGGCTAGTGTATATTTACTAATAAGAAGGTCCAAATTAACACACTGTTCCAGTGTGCCTAAACCCTTCCTAAACCCATATTGGGCTGGAGAGAGGATTTTGTTGTCTTCGGCCCACGCTTCAAGCCTTTTCAACATAATGCTATTCATTACTTTAAGTGAAGAGTCCAGCAACGATATGAGTCACTAATTACAGGCCTCCGATTTAGAGCCTTTTTTGAAAAGGGGAATAATTAGTGATGGGCCCCATGTTGGCGGAAACTGGCCTTCTACAGCAGCGTTAAAAATCCTTACTAAAATCGGGGACTAAAGATCCATTTCACTTTTATATAGATCAATGGGTACCCCATCGGGCCCCCCCTTTACTTTCTGATAGCCCTTCATAAACTTCTTCTATATTTATCAGTAGGGGTAGTGTGGGCCAAACGGATTCAGATAATAAGTTAATATCAATCCTATCAGGGTTAAAAATTAATATATAATGTTCAAACCAAGCATCACTATTTACATGCGAGGTAAGGTCTGGTCGACTATCATCCTTTCAAAAAGGGCAATTAACCGTCTCCCAGAACAGTTTGCTATTTTTAGTAACTGCAGCTAAACTAAATTTGTCCCATGCTTCATCTGCAATTCTTTTTTACGGGCCCCAATAATACGTTCATAGTTAAAACGTAAATCTCTAATATGCTCGTTGTTACGAGGCTTAGTCCCTAATGCTATCTTCAGATTGTGTAGGGCCTGGGTACAACTCCTATTAAACCAACTTGTTTGTGTATGTTTTCTAGCACTGTACTTCTTGGTAAAAAGCCCTTCTATAAATATATTGATCTGAAGAAAATTGGAAATCAGGGACCTTGAATTAGCCTCCTCACTTAAACAGTGGTCTATTTCCTGTTTACAGTTAACAATCACTTTCTTTTGGGTTTTATTTGGATCAACACCTGTCCATTTTAACCTCATGCCATTTAATCGTATAGGTATAATGTCAGTAATACAATATGAATGATTAGGTTGTCTATTCCCCCAACATAACAAAGCTAACAAAATACTATTATGGTCACTGACCACCTGTTCCTTGGTCCATAAATTAGTATAACCGCTATTACAGATCAAAACATGATCTATTGTTGTAGACGCACCCCTGCCAGTAAATGTTGGGCATATAATATTATTCCTATTCTTGGTGCAGCTTAAAAGTTCAAGATCATAATTAGCTAACATAGAATTTAATGCTGTACCATATTCACCATGGGGGAAATGCATGAAATCGACATCTTCATCTACGATGTGGCCCTTTGTAAAGCCACAGGTTTTAGTATGGGCCAGTAGACACATTGGGACGGTAAAATCTCCCATCCAGAGGATAATCACTTGCCTATTTGGCACTGCCAATGCCCTGTCTATTTCCTTTTCTATATTATAAATTGCACTTCCTCTATTATTGCTAATATTATTATTATAAAAGTTAATTAGGTGCAAATCTTTGCCCCTACTAAATCTAAGTCTCATTAACTGACAGAGTCTATAGGTATACAACTTATAATTTTGCATTCGACTAATTTGTTTGAAACATGTATCAAGAGGCCACCCTTTACCCTACCTGAGGTGGAGTCAACTGCTTTAATCCAATTTGAGGTGTAGCCCTCTACAAAAATTGGGTCTCTATACCAGGTCTGCTGCAGACAAATTACATCATAATTTGATGTAATAAGATCTTTACAAAATGGTGTATTTAGTTTACTGTTAAGACCTGCTATATTCCATGTCATAATTGTATAACCTTACTGATCATTAGCTGTAGTAGACATGTCAGTTGGATATCGAATATTAGGGCTCTCATTATGTGTAGGTACCAATATTACAGTGCTAGATAATATCTGGTTTTCTGTTAACCCCCTCTGGGTTTAATGATGGTAGTGTAATTCCTGAGGTTATAACAAATGTGGGCTTAGGTTCATTAAGGTCCTGATAATCACTAGATGAAGTAAGTGGCAAACTGTCCTTTCTCATTCCTTTGTAAACTATGGTAGCTCGACTCACTATTAAATTAGATTTTTGTTGTGTTCCCTCCTCTGACGTAAGTCAGTCGTTATCTTCCATAGGACCTAATATCTGCAATCTATTAAATAGGGGAACACTTGGGTGTGATAGTGGCAGTGCTGGAAAGGGTGTCTGGTAATTAGGGTTGGGATTATAAGTTGTGCCACTTTGATCGAAATTCACCATGTCTATAAAAGTATCCTAGTGGCAAAAGGGTTGTGTTGTATTTCCATTGAGATGGTGGAGGGGCGTTTGCTACAGTGTTCCTCGCCCAAACGGGAGATTTAAAATTAATAATAATAGTCTCCCTCTAATTTTTTCTTGAGGGGGCCACTCCATCCCACCCGTTGCGTTAGCAATATCTGATTTGCGCCCGTCAACGGGAAGCCACAATTATTGGATATCCAATGTAGAGTTTTATTTTAAGTGATGCATGATTTTCCCGTTGTTCTTTCCCTAATTTAGGTACATTCACCAGGACTGCCACATAAGCCCCACACTCAGGAGGTAGGTCAATAGATGGGGGGCTGTGTTTGCATCAAAGGATGTGATATTTATATTACCTGATACAGGTGTATCTGACACAGGGAGAATTCCATTCCCTACATCTGTTACCTCCCTTTGATCCTTATCGCAGTGAATTGTGGCAACGTGCTTGTCTTTTTTCTGCTGGGGATTTTCTTTAGGTACTTTCATATGGTTGTGATTCCCCTTGGGTATCCTTTCAATATGGTTTTTGTTTGTACTAGTTGTGGGTATATTACTACCACTATCAATGTTCGGTTTGAGATCCTCTCTATTTACACCCTCCCCCATGTTACCTTTCTCAATTCTGACATGGATTTTCTCAAGGCGCCCACTAAGTTTGTGAACCTCTTTAGCTTTGTTATCTAATCTGTCTTGCAGTTTCCTAAGCAATACTACTATCTTATCAAAAATAGCTTCCATATTCATGATATTAGGCACTGCATTAGAATCCAAGTCTATATTTGTATTTGCTACGCTGCCTCGGGTAGGGTATTTCTCATCTCTCTTTGCCTTGGTGTTTCCATGCCTAGTTATTTTTTTCTTAGTACCTATAACCTTTGGTGGAGGGGTGGGGGATATATTGAGTGAGGTAACCGGTATGGATAAAGTGGGTGTATTCGAAATACAAGAGGGTTCTTCAATGGTATCATTTACGTCATCAACGTGACTAGTTACATCTTCCACAATAAGGGGTGACCCAGTATTGGTTACATCTTCTACATTCACCGAATTGAGATCTTCCCTGGAATTGTCACCAAACACAGCATTTGAACCCATAAATAATAGTCTCTCCGTACGATCAATTTTCTCTGACAGGACACTAACTGCTTTTAGTAAATATGTGCCCAAAGTGTTACATGTGTTATCCAACAGAGTTTTGTTTCGCAGTCTTCTTGCCATTTTCAGGTAACACTGGTAAATTGTCCACAGCTCAAGCGGGGATTGCAGACAGGTATTCGTAAACAGTGAGTATAGAATTTAAGGGAAAATACTCAATAACAAATAGCACAAAGCAGTACCTTCCAATAATTAGGTCAGCCCGTTGAGAGCACAAGGGGGGTGGCCCAGTCCAGCCTCCTTCGGCCTCTGATGGCCTAAGACAGTCCCAGGCTTCTCCCGGCGCGCGACGCGGGAGCACTGCCTTGCTTTTGAGCGCCACCGGGCACGGAAGTGGGCGTGGTCGTGGGTGCAGGGAGACCTGGGAGCTGTAGTCTCCCCCCTTGGCGACCCCGCGATGGAGCAGGCAGCAGTGGTAGGGGAGACCAACAGCAAGTGGCCCCGTGTCCAGGCAGCAGGTCAGGACAGGTGAGTGAAAATCCAGCAGTCAAGTACCCCCGCGAATTGTATCTTGAAGCCGTAGCTTTTCAGCAGATATCAAAGAACTAGAAAAACTTTTCTTCATGGTCTTATTTTGCTTGGTGGTTTGCGGTATGTCACAACCATCGCCTTGATATAGCATGTCCATCCTATCTCTTGCTTCAAAACGACTACACATCTGGGGCCTTTCACACAATATCCAGACGATACTTGGAAGAGAACTTCTTTAGCCGATCTCTCACAACAAGAAGTCTCAAATCCTCCTTGACTTCCTATTGCTCATTTTACAGATTTGCTTAATTTATCATTTCCTATAATGTCTTAAGATTATGTATTATTTACAAGTATTGGTATCTACATTTCATGTGAACCTGTGACTATTCTCCTATCCTCTTCTATAATTCCTTTTATTTTCATGAGTATAGTATATCATTACTACTTTTTATTGTATCTTCTTGCATTTGTGCATTAACAAATAATTGCTTATACAAAGTATTGTTTTTTTTTGTATGACCGTATTATTATTTCTAAATAAACCTCTTCTTGAACTTAAAAAACATTTTTTTTTAAAGAACCCATGAATATACTTTACAAGTAGACCGCTTAGCCATCGCACCACTTTGTTGGTTTTATACCAATTGGTAGTTATGCAAACTGAACTGCCTCCCTTGCAATGTAACCACCCACTCAAAAATGTGTAAAAAAGAATCCAGCATATTAAGGGATTGTATTAACATATTGAACGTTGAAACAGACCACACTTAACACTTCGTTTTTTTGCAAGGAAAAAAAATAAATGTATTGTCCCAAAACACGTTTCGTTTCTACCCCAGAAAAATGTATAAAACTCTTCAAAAAGCTTAACAAGAAACAAATTTTGCCAAATTATTCTCATATCAAAACAAGCACGTAGTCCACACACAAAAAAGTGTCTCAACAACTAAAATAGGCATTTGCAATGCAATAGGTCTCGCATTTGTTAAAGTTAGAGCTCTTGGCGTTGTCTCTTGGCTTTGAAATTGACAATGTTTTTTACTTTTGTTTTTTTATTTGCATGCTTTGTTCTGTTGCTTGAAAATAGTCAGATAGCCATGGAGGCAATGTGAGGAAGAGCAAGGGAGGGAGAAGGATAGAAGGGATTCTAGTATGTGAGAGAAGTGCTTTACAAGACGAGAAAAGCTGGGGTGGGTGATTAGGGAGTTGGTGGGGGAGGGGTTTCTCTGCCAAGTGGTGGGTGTTTCAGGGACGGAAGACGGAACAGGAGCCCTTAGAAAACGGTGGCATGCCTACAAAAATGCACAACCAGTATTGCTGGAAGGTGCAGTTCCGAAATATGCCTCACGACACATGAGTGGCTGCGGCAGAATAGAGTGGAGATGTTACAGGAGACCGACCGTACCTTGGACTACAGGAAGGCGGGCATGCACTGATTAAAAAAAAAAACCAATTATTTTGTGTAAATATATCATTGTTTAATAACAGTAGGTAATTATCTCAAACAGCAGGATGGCACCGACCACAAGCAACTGCTTACTCAGACCTTGAATCCATATTTTCTTCCCATCCACAATGCGCGGTCTTTCTGAAAACCTCAGGGCTGTGGAAATTCAGAATTTTGTATTTAGAAGTTCAAGCTGTCAAATGACTTATGTGAGAATGTCACAAAGTGCAGCGGAAGCTAGTTTTAGAAGCTATTTCAGCCAGCATAAAATTAAAAGTATTAGCGAGGCTGAGGGAACAGGACAGTTTATTGGCAAGAAGGTATATCAAAAGACTGGTTAGGCTGGGGAGGAGTCCATGAGATTTCAGGACGAATCCTCTTAAAGGATGGTGATGACGGCGGCGTGGGACTAGTTGGGTGTCTGGTTGGGGTCTGTAGATAACTGCAGTCAATAACATTTTAGCACGGACCCTGGAAGTCCTGTTGAGCTAGGACAGAAACAGTCAAGGCACTACCCGTAGCAGACCAGAGGGGCTGGGATAGAGTCAGTCAAATATTAAGCAGAGTCCCATGAAATGACAGCAGGGCCCATCTAAATGAAACATTTTGGGACAGTTACTGTGAAAATGAGCACAGGAAAGGCTATCTGGGTGAAGAGAGGCCGGTAGGGCTGGATCAGAATCACTGGTTTATTGTTCTTTAAAACATCAAGGGTGCATTTTTTTTAATGGTTAGAGTGCCTGTATTTTTTTTGCCCAGTACAACTTTAACAGGGCAGTGCGTGAGAGAAGCCAGCATTTCTAGAGTCAGCAGAAGGTAGGACTGGCACAGTCAGTGACCGTAGCGCCAGCAGGTGTGAACTGAAACAGACAATGAGAATCATTAATGCACCCCAGAAGATGCGGCCTCGGTTAGAATCGCCTCGTCTCATGAACCAGAAATGGCCTAAAGCCCAATCTGTGGGTGAAATTAAGCAGAGCCTGTGCTGGAAGCCATGGATGGGGGGAGGGGGAGATAGAAAGAGGGCGGGAGAGGGAGAGCGGGGCAGACCACTTGGAAGAACACAATGTACACAGGAGAGAGCACAGCGCTTACGTTGTATTGTCTTTCAGTGATAGAAAGGCCAGACAAATGTGAAACTGGAAAAAGGTGCCACTAAACAGACCTGCGGTGATAGCAGATTAACCACACAAACGTGTTTCCGATAGAGAACTTGTTCAAAAAGATGTAAAACTCAAAAAGAGACCCCTGTTCAGAAATAACTACTTCCTTCTGTGTAGGCACTTTTATATTCTACCAGCACAATCTTGCCTGGTGACGTCTTGCTGCTTTTGTGAGCAGTGTTATCATGTGCAGTGCGTAGTGCTTTTAACTATGACGTTGAGTGTGATCATACTTAGGAAATTTCACCTCAGCGAAGAGCTGAATTCTGAAGTACCACCCTGCCTTACCGAAGACATCACTGAAGCTGCGCATTACTGGAGCACAAGGACATGGGGACTCTGCAGACAGTGGCTTCTCGGATTGTGAGGATGCACATTAAGTAAAGACACTGGGAAGACTGCAGAAGTGTGGAAGGGCCCTACTCGCAGATGGGACCTGGAACAGGGGCTAGAGACAACAGCAGACTGCTGCCTCTCCTGGCACTGCAGCAGTTTAGTTTCTCCGTACTCAGCAAGACCAATTTCTTTCCTTTTCATCCGCGCTTTAAATTATATTAATCGCTAAAGCGCGAGTGCGGAGATTGTTACATAAGTAAGCACATTTTTAAAAAGTCGCCCACGCCTTTTTTCCTATTTGATGACTTTCATTACACTCGCCGTATTCGTGCTTTAGCTATAAACATCATTAGCTAAAGCACGGGTGCCTCAATTGCCTAAAAGAAATACTTCAATTTCTTTGCTTTTGAAGTAATCTCATCACCCGCGTCTTATCTTAAGCTGTTTAAAGATAAAGTGCAAGTGCGGTGAGTGTAATTAATACACATGCAGAGTTTGTTTTCTGCACATCACGGTCACGCCCTATGTTTAAAGAAAAAGCTGCTTTTGCAATGGAGCTCCGGAAATATGTGTAACTGTCAGTGAAGCAGGCACGGCGAGCTGATCCCTACCGGCTTCCATGGGAGTCGCAGGCAAGTCCATGGTGAAGCCGAGGAGACCCTAAAAGAATATAGAGCTCACCAACTACAGATGAACACACAAATGTGGGTGAAAACTGTAGTTAGGAGGTGCTGCTTCCCGAATAAACGGACGTGAGTATCAGAACAGCAGCCAATGAAAAGCCGGATAAGAAGAGCAATGCCAGAGTTAAACTAATGGCAAGCAGCAGTATAAATTAGCTTGAGTTTCACCTACATACTCATTACTTAATGCCTCGGAGAGGCAGTGCATGCTCTCCCCTATCCGAGACCTAAAATACTAAAGGTGGAATCTTTTCGAGTTGCCTTAAAACACCACTGCACATTAATGTCCCCAAAACTCATGTGAAAAATCTGACAATCCTGCCTCACACTGTAAATATAATTAACATGCTTTAAAATACAACATTTAATGAACATTTTCACAAAAAAACCTCAAGGAAGCGCTTACTATGATAAAAAAAAAAAGCAAATGAAAATACATCTACTTTGAAATCACATTGATTGAGCAGTGATACTCAAAGTGAGGCCCGCCTGACCATCATATGCAGCCCCTAGCTGAACGACCGCACAGGGCTGCTGAAAGGAGTAACATTTATAAAGGTGCTAATTAAACGGCCAATCATTTATTTACACCAATTGAAATAGAAGCAAATAAGATGTCCTGCACCCTTTAAGAAACCATTAATTATTAAAACCCCTTCAAAAATCTAAAAATTAAGTTTTGAATTTTAAAAAGTGTATTTCTTTAACATGTATTTCAGTATATCAGAATATATCAGTGCTTTGAGATGTCTTTATTAAAAGTGAGTTTTCAAAATGAACATAGAAAGTCATGCCACCAATACTGAACCAGGAGGCAAGTCAGTTACCACAACGAACCCTCTAGGGCAGTGGTTCCCAAACTTTTGACCCCTGAGGACCCCCATTGAGTCACCACTGGAAGCCGGGGATCCCCAAGCAATCTGTACGAGTTTAATTTCAAATATTAAAACAGTAATTAAAAAAACCACACATGTGCACACAATACAAATACTCAAAGTACTAAGGATTTTGGGGCCAGATGTACGACCATTTTATTTAGCGCTTCCCAATTGGCGACCCATTGCAAATGGCAAATTGCGAGTCGCTAAATGACATGTACAACAGTGTGTTAAACACTGTTTGGGATTCCCAATGGGGTTGCAAACTGCGAGGCTCATTAATATTAATGAGCCTCTCACAATTTGCGAGCCCATTGGGAATACCAGCCCTCCCAGGGATGGTAGCCTGCTGGGATCAGCAGACCACCATGTCTGGGACTGATTTTAAATAAAGCAGTTTTAAAAAAATAAAATGCAGCCTGTTTTCCATGCATTTAAAAAAAAGAAAATTAAACTTTTTCGTTTCATTTTTTAAGGGCAGGCAGTGGTCCCTGGGACTACTGCCTGCCCTTAAAAAACAATTTTGCATGCATTTGCAAAGGTGAAGGGGTCCCATTTGTGAATGCATTACTATCTACTTGAAGTAAGTGATAATTGCGAGTGTTTGGCGACCGCAATTGCAGTCGCAAAACATTTGTACATGGTTTTGAGACTAACTATTTGGAAGGGAATGCCCCTTCCAAATAGCAAGTTGCAAAACCTATTTAGCAAGTCGCAAAAAAATTGTGACTCGCGAAATAGGCTATGTACATGGCCCGATAGGTTTTTGTATGCGCAAAAGGGTTCGCGAACCCGTTTGCGCATATAAAAACGGGTCGCACATCTAGCCCTTAGTATTTTATATTGAAGGAATACCCCCTCTATCACTTGTACTTCCTGTTTTATAGCATCTCTCATACCATAGTAGGATATCAGAGCACTTTACATCACACACACATAGAGACAATGAATCATACATGTAAATCAGTGTATAGAAAACGTTACATAAGGTAAAGGGGACTACAAGGTGTAGTATTAACATCTCATTCATACTGATAGGCATTTTTAAAGAGTGCTTGGTCTGGAAAAGCACAAACTCAGGATTCAGAACATAACACAGTGGCTAGCACTGACTTTTACATTAAAAATGTATTTCTTCCCAAATAAATCTTTTTATATGTGGAGAAGTGTGGCTCAATGGTTGGAGTGGCAGACCCTGATGCAGAGGTCTGGCCCAGACCAGGGTTCAATTCCCCGCCTCGGCGGGTCTTGGGCTAAAAATTCCAAAGACCTGATAATTCTCGCCTCTGTACCTATTCCAATCATGTAGTCCCACTCTGCAACTCTGGGCAATAGCTTGCTTAATCTCCACAACAGCCCCCACAACGCTAAGGATGCCTTGCCTTCACCTTGGGGGTGCCCAGGAGTGGACGCCTCACAGGGAAAGCCAGGATGGGTTCCACAGCCGTATTCGTACAAGCGCCTTGAGACCCTTGCAGGTGAGTAGTGCGCTATAGAAGTATCAATTTACATATCAATTTCTGCTAGATTACGATTGTCATTTATGAAGTGCACAGTAACAAAAGCAGTAACCACGGACCTATGCACATCAAATCTGCTTGTTACACGTTCTTTGCAGTAGGGACATTAACCCTCTGTGCTACATTATTTAAGTCAAAGCTTGCACTGAGCAAAACTCTCCTTTCTCTCCAGCAGGTACATTAATCACTAGCATTACCTTGACAATTTTATTGTTGCTCGAACTCTGCTAATTATACAATAAACTTTGCTGTGCTTTTAAAACTGCTGCCCACGGACCCCAGTTTGGGAAACTGCTCTAGGTGGTCTGGTTTGTTATAGATTAACATTATAGTTTAATAAATCAAACACAAGTGAAAGTTTTATACAGCATATATCGAGCTAAAATGTATTTCAAGGTGATCTTATATGTCAAAATGAAGAAAAAGGAGGCAACGTGAAATTAGACAATTGCCTAACATCACATAATTGAAGTGGGAAAGCCATGATTAAGCCAAGGCTTTATGGTCCCATATTGTCCAATTCTATTTTATTCTAGATCAATAAATAAGTTACTTCTTTACTGCACTTGACTCTCCCAATGTAGTGACAGCAAGCAAAGACGGTTTAAGAGGGATTGTGACTCAAAGATCATAAAAATAATTAAAAGCCCGACTGCCACCGTGCTGGCATCAATGCGGGACTCTGGGACACCAAGGACTCGGCCTCGTGGCCCCTGGAAAAAAAAGTTGCGATATAGTAGAATCTTTTTTTTCACTTTAAGGAAACACAACCTTGCCGCGCTTTTCCGTTTAGGTTATTATTAACATGCCCACAAAACAAAACATTCCTTTTTGCACCCACAACCCCAACAAGTGACATTTCTCACAGGTGTGCTTCGACCTAAACACTGCA
Organism: Lissotriton vulgaris; assembly: GCF_964263255.1. Taxonomy (NCBI): domain Eukaryota; kingdom Metazoa; phylum Chordata; class Amphibia; order Caudata; family Salamandridae; genus Lissotriton; species Lissotriton vulgaris. The sequence continues at coordinate 295,424,823 of NC_141690.1, forward strand.
AAGGCAAGTCTGGCGCCTACAAAGTGCTGCAGCTTCTCGTTTCCAAACGCTCCCTTAAAAGAGGAGTATTGTTTCCATCAACAAATATTAATGCGGTGATTTCGAATATAAACTCGGTTATTTGGAGGACCCAAACTCGTAAGATTCAAAGAAACGTGGTTTGGGAGCAGGTTCTTGGAACTGTGAAAAGATTTTTTTTTTAAGTCTGCCCGTAACCAAGAGAAATGCAATGAAGACAAAGTGAAGAATGGAACATGCCAGGCCTCCTGGTGCAATGTTACACAACGGACGTGTTACAAAGCTGCACCCACCACTGTGTGCACCTCGAGCCGCCAAGGGAAGCAGGGGGGGGGAGGTGAGGGGAGGGGGGTGCACAAATGGATCTAAAGGTCAGCGTGGATCCGACCAATGTTCCCAGGGAATATGGTTTCCGCGTCCCACCTGCACCCGACCCCTGCAAGGGACCCCCAAACATCCCCACGGGACCCCCAACTTCAGCAAGGGACCCCCAAACCCCCAAACCCCCCCCCCCCCATCATTTAGTTATAGAATTATTTTTTCCAAAATGGCCATTCCTCCAGCTTAACAAAAATAACATTTGCATCTGAATCGAAAAACATCTTCCCGTGATCTTTGCGGTTACAGTGAAAACAAAAAGCCCTCAAACATATCCCTAAAACAAAACCTAACGGCTCAAAGACGTAAAACTAATGAACATCAGCAGCGACGGAGGTTGCACTCCGACTCCGCTCGGAATGACCAAGAAAATGGCGGCGGAGTAGACTGTCTCTGGCTCCGCCTCCCGGAAAGACGCGCTGCGTGTGTAGCCAATGACAATGAGGTACAAACCACACAGGTTTCTAGGGGGGGGGGTTAACGAAGATTATAGGTATACGCACACAACAAAGCCACCTTCGTCATATACACGTTCAGACAGAACCATATAAACTTTCTTAAAACAGTTCCCCGACTTGTAGTAAAAATGCCACACACCAGCCAAAACAAATGTTCCCCGTCAACTTCATTGTTACTCCCAGTGGTGGTACAGTCGGAGAGCGATTTCTTTTACGTACAATTTGACCCAGGAAATGGTCGGCGCTGATTGGTTCGGAGCAGCTGTTCGTTTATTCATTTATTCTTTACCCGAAGGCGTCAGAGGCTTCACTCTAGGAGCAGAACTGAGGCACGAGAAGAGCATGACAAGGGAGCAAATGGCACAAGCAAACGATAAACAAATGACAAAAGCTCACGATAAACAAATTACAAAAGCAGACGATAAACAAATGACACAAGCACACGATAAACAAATTACAAAAGCAGACGTTAAGTACATGAGGCAAAAGTGACAGATTGTGAGCAAACAAAATACAAGAGGAGCAAACGGTGCAATACAGGAGGAAAGAGTGACGTGTGCAGGTTACAAAGGCGAACAAAGTACAAGTGGAGGTAAAATACTGCAATAAATGGAGGACACTCAAACACAAGAACAGACCTTACGGAGGCAATGGTAACACTTGTGCAAGTATCGAAAGCAAACTAAGGGGCCGATTATGATGGCGGACGGACCTGAGTCCGTCCGCCACCATAGAGTAGGAGGGACCGTCCGCAGGGGCAGCGGCGGTCACTCCGTGCAAATTAGGATGTGACCGCCACCCTGGCGGTCACATCCTGTATTTTTATCATTGCAGCGGGTGCTGCTTAAAGCAGCACCCGCCGCAATGATAAAAATGTGAGTTGTGCATTTGCATGCAGGCATAGGTACCCCCCCATGTGCACCCCCCTTCACCACTGGGGGCCCGCAACGGGCCCCCAAACACAAATCCGTATGCCTTTACACTGCGGAAATGCCGCCGTGTAAAGGCATCTTTCCGCAGACATCCTAATATGGCTGGCGGTGTCTGATAGACACCGCCAGCCATGTTAAAGCTTTTCCGCCGCGGTCGGAAGGCGACCGCGGCAGAAAAGCTGCGGACTGAAAAACGATCCCCCAGCCATCCTAATCTGGTGGGGGGTCTTTTTCAGTCCGCAGCGGTTTTCCCGCATCCTCCGGGCCGGGGGTGGCTTCCGCCGGCCCGGAGGATGCGGGAAAACCGCAATCGTAATCAGGCCCTAAATGTAAGAGGAGCAAACAGTGTGTTACAAGAGAAAAGTGACGTGTGCAGGTTACAAAAGAGAACCAAACAAGGGTACAAGGATAATACTGCAATAAATGGCAGACTCTCCAACCACAAGAACACACTGGGAGGCACTTCCATAGTCATAGAGAATAGAATTTGCTATAATGGAGGGTCTTCCTTCAAATAATAGAGAGGGCGAGCATTATATTTGCAAGTGTCTTTGAAGGAGGAGAGCTTTGAGGTCAGTTATGAAGGCCTGGGAGGAGGTGGTGGTCCGGAGCAATGGCGGAAGTGAGTTCCATATACTTACCATTTTCATTTTTGTGTTCAAATAATTTTTATTAAAAAAACACAAAAACGAAAGAAATACATACAAGAAATAAAGAAAAATAGAGAAGAAATTAAATAACAATAGTAATGGTGTCTGGCCAAATGATTCAAGATAATCATTGTATACATACTAACCAAAAGATACAAGCTAATTAAAAAATACATACTATAGTGCTCAAGTGTCTATTAATTGCAGCCATTGTTCACCTGTAGGTCGCAGGATAAGAAAATAATATTGAGCATAGTAAAATACCAAGCGTGACCAATTGAGTAAGCATTATGGTGTCATATCAGTAGACTCGAAATGTTTTAATCTCAGACTGGCTGTGCGCTGACCAGTTCCTCTTACCTGCACTTTAAAATTCAATTTGCACACCAGGAAATCGGCTTTTCCTTTTTCCAAACCCAACCTTGTCTTAACATTTTAACCTTTTAATTTAAATTTACATTGCTGTTCCAATATATATTCATTGTGTCTTCCTACTTTTATCGCTGCTGTTGTTAGCGCTGGGGTCAGGGCGACTGTATTTCATTTTTTTCCCTGTTTTTTAGCGCCATCTTGGGGGTTAACGTTCTAGCTGCTCAGAGAGTTTGCCTATTTCTCCATGGCCACGCAAGCGCGCCATCGGCAAGCCCGTCTTCGCCCGTTCGCACCTGGGCCGCGACTAGCGCTAGCCATGCTGCCGGCCGAGCCACTTCTCTGGCGATTAGATGGTCCAGAGCAGAATTTATTGCTCTCTCATCCCCCGCGTGTGGAGAGACTCATATGGTAAACCTGGGTGCATGTAGTGAAGTGGAAGGGGAGGGAGAGATATGGGGTGGAAGGTGTAAACACTGCAAATTTAGTCTTAACCCTAAGGTCAAGCAAGATTATATTTAGATGGATGGGAGGAGTGCCCAACAACTTCAAGAAACAGGGGAACGGATTAGGGCATGCTACATAAACTGCAGGTCCTTGCCCAAACATGCTGGGGACATATGGTTAAGCATTTATAATGAAGCTTGGGATTTGTTTTTTCTAACAGAAACTTGGTTAAGGGAAAGCTCTCTACCTGATATTGCTCTGGCAGTACCAGCGGGCTATGGGCTGGTGGCTGTAAATCGTTCCAATAATAGATTGGGGGGGGGCGGGCTGGCAATCATAGTCTGTGATAAGTGGGAGATATCCTATAAAAATTGAAGGACATTGGTCCTATTGAAGCCTTATCCTTTAATATCTCTTGCACCAATTTCCCTATAATGTCGGGCTTACTTATCTACAGACCTCCCTCTTCCCCTGTGAGTCATTTAACGGAAGTCTATGAATACATTGGTAGTCTGGTGTCAAAATATTCAATTTTTTACTGTCCGGGGGGATTTTAACCTCCATGCCGACACTTTGGAAGACCCTATGGTTATAAAGCTGACAGATACCCTTCAGGGCTTTAACCTATTTCAGAAGGTTCAAGCGGCTACCCACAAAGGAGGCCATACCTTAGCCCTGGTCTTTACCAATGATCAGACCCTAACCATTGATTCCATCCAACAGGTGACTTGGTCGGACCATTTTTAGGTCTCTTTTGATATATCCAGGGTCCCCAAAGTAAAGGGAGGGTTACCCCCTACCAAGGAGACGAGGAATTGGAGGAATATCACCCTTTCCAACTTTGGTATGGAATGGGAAAGCATCCCTTTCTCTCTAATTGGAGACCCCTCATATGATATTACTACCTTTGAGACATCAGTAGTTGCCACTTTGGATAAGTTGGCACCGGTTGTAAGAAGGACCTCGGTTAGAAAAACCCCTTCTGCCCTTTGGTTTACTGACGAGCTCCAAAAACTAAAGAGTGCCTGTAAGAAATTGGAAAGGGCCTGGCAACTGGGTTATTTACCGGAAGCTAAGATATTTATAGGAGGTCTCTGAGGACTTTCCATCTGAGGAAATGCCTCTGTATGAAAGAGTATTATTCAAATCAGATTAAGGCCTCTAATAATTCCGCTAAAGAAATCTTTAGGATTGTGGAAAGCTTTACAAATCTCCAGGCATCACAAAGCACCATTCCCTCCTCTAAAGCCTTGCTACTTTTTTTCATGAGAACATTTTAGAAATGTATGCCTCGTTCCCTCCACCTAAAGGTGGGGAGCTTCTCTCTCCCCTTTTGGGCAACTCACAACAGAGGTCTTGTTTTGAGCCATTTGATGCAGAACATTCATTAGTTGACCTAAAACGGATCAAATCTGGGTCCCCGGATGATCCTTTGCCGGCAAGGTTTTATAAGATCTTGGCCTCAGTACTGAACCCAGCATTAAATTTAATGTGGAATCAGTCGCTGGAGACTGGTATTTATCCGGCTGATTGGAAAAAAGCCCTGGTGAAATCCATTTAAAAAAAGGAAAACGCAGACCCCATGGTCTTAAAAAATTATCGTCCCATATCTCTTCTCTCAGCTCCTGCTAACATTTTGGAAAAAGAAGTGCAGAGGCATCTGTCTGATTTTTTGGAATCTAACAACCTGCTGCATGATTCACAGTCAGGCTTCAGAAAAGATTTCAGCACTGAAACTGCCCTGTTGGAAGTTGCTGAAACTTTAAGGGAAGCTGTGGATCAGGGACACTGTGCAATGCTTGTGTTGTTAGCTCTTTCCGTAGCATTTGACACAGTGTCCCACAAGATCCTATTGCACAGATTAGAAAGCCTTGGAGCTTCAGGTGCGGTTCTGTCCTGTTTCGGACCTTTCTTGAGGGGCGCTCGCATCAAGTGGCGTTACATCCATTTACTTCCGAAACCAAGTGGCTTTTGTGCGGAGTCCCTCAGGGCTCTGCCCTGAGCCCTACTCTTTTTAATGTTTATCTGGCCCCTTTGGCTTCAATAGTTGAGAAGTGTGGTGTGAGGATAGTCAACTATGCAGAGGACATCCAACTGTTGTTCTCCTTTAAGGAAAAGGAGGGGGGGGATCTGACTTGCTTCAAAAATTGACTGTTAAACATCATGTCATGGATGTCAGACAACTGTTTGAGGCTTAACACTGAAAAGACGGAGGTCCTCTTTTTTAACAATAAATCTCTGATGCACTCTGCACAGTGGTGGCCGACAGCTCTTAACCCTCCCCCGATTCCGCCCAAATCTGTTTGGAATTTAGGGTTTAAAATAGATACAAAAATGCCAGGAAAAGACCATATTGCTCAGTTGTCGTCAGTGTGTTTTTGGAAATTGAAAACCCTGCGCAGATTTCTACACTACCTTCCTATGGACTGCCGGCAAGCGGTGGTACATGCCACCATTACCTCACGCCTGGATTATGGCAATAGTCTTTTTATTGGTTTACCTGAGTACTTGATTTCAAGACTCCAGCTTATTCAGAACGCGGCAGCCAGAATTATCAGAAATATTCCTGTAAGACATAGCATATCCCACCATCTGGTGAGTCTTCATTGGCTGCCCATAAAGAAAAGAGTTCTTTTCAAAACCATGATCTTGGTTTATCGAGCCCTGCATGATATTGGCCCTAAATATCTCAGAGTTAGAATTCAGAGATACCTACAAACAAGAATTTTGAGATCAAACAGTCAAAACCTTCTCAAAGTTCCCAGATTTGCAAAAAGTAGGAATGGAGGCCGAGCTTTCTCTGTACGTGCCCCCTTGGTATGGAATTCAATACCGGAGGAACTCAGAAGGATTGATAAGGAATCTATTTTTAGAAAGGCTTTAAAAACGTAGCTGTTTTGACTGAATTAACTGTTCGGCCATGTTTGGGTTGTATCTTTTTGAATATACAGTTTTCTTCTAGGAAATTGCGCCGGGACACTTCCGTTGGAGGTAGCTGTGCACTATATAAGTATCTAATAATGATAATAATAATATGAGTGAATAAGATGACATTACAGCATACACCTTCATAGCAGTGGCGATACAATATAGAACTATATGTTTCCACAATAGGTTACATTCACGGAGGATCAAATGACAGTGATGAGGCTTCTGGGGATTTCCAAAGTTTTCAGTGAGTCCTGCGCCACGGGTGGAATGAAGAGCCACGTTGTCCGCACCTCTCAGGAAAGACAGTCACTCTTGCCAGATTCTAAAGGACACGTCATTAGCATTTTTCCATTTGCACAATATAACCTTACAGGCTAGGATAAGCAAGAGGTCCATCAGGTGTCGATCGTTATCATTGACCAGTGTTGGATCCAAGACGCCCAGTAAACTATATGAAAATTCCCTTGGAGGATGAGTGTTGAAAATGTGATATATGCATTTGTTGATTTTATCCCAATATGGCTGTAAAGTGGGGCAAGTAAACACCATATGGGTAAAGTCACAAACAGCAGAGTTACAGTTCCAACAAGTCGGAGTGTCTCGTAGGTGGAGTTTAAAAAGTTTTTCTGGCGTCCAGTATGAACTATTGAGTAACATGTACTTAGTCTGTGATAAAATAGGGGATATTTTATTAGAGAAGGCTGTGCTATATATTTTTTCCCAATTGAATGAGATATTAGTGGAGTTGGGTTCGGATTCCCACTTAACTTCATTTTGTTTATGTACTTTCCTTGGGTTAGGTGACAGGAGCTTGTATATTCTGGATACGGCATGGCTAGATTTCAATATCAATGTCAGTTGAGTGACTAATGATGGATCATAGGGTTTAATAGAGCGTGTAGAAAGGAGAGACTTCAACTTTAGGAAGTCATAAAAGTCCAACGGGGTTAAATTGTGTTGGGTCTGGAGGGTTGAGAAAGGTAACGGTTGTGGACCTGTTAAGAGGTCTTTAGCTAGGTTTATACCTTTGTGAGACCAAAGCTCCCAGTAGAGCATACTACCTTCAATCCGGAGCGAGGGGTTTCTCCATAAAGAGGTCATTTTGGACTAATTTATTTTAAGCTTATAAAGGTGGTCTATTTGTAGAAGTGCTCTTTTGGTGTTGAGGAGAACGTATCGTGAGTGAGGCAGGTGAGATAGGTCCATGGTGAGGAGAGCAGATAGATGCATTCTATCAATGAGTGACTTTTCTATGTCCAGCCATACTGGAATATAGTCCGGATGAACTGTCAGCCAATTGGCTTCTTGCTTGATGAGAAATGCCGTTTGATAGTTCCTAAAGTTAGGAAGACCCAGACCGCCTTTTTAGGTCTCGCTGGCGTTGCAGCGCGAAGCGCTGCCGCCAACGAGACTTATAGCTACCGTGTTTGCCTCCAAGGGAGACAGTCCTGGAGACAGGCCTGTGCACAAGCCGATTCTAGTATGGGCACGAGCCGATTCAGGTCTGTGAACGCGCTTCACAATGGATCGGCTTGTGCGCGTTAATTAATGCGGAGCACGTCAGGGGCCCAAGTAACAATTATCACAGAATGAGACCCCACTTATCACAGCATGTCAACAGGCACCCCAGGCTGCTGGAGCACTCAACTATAATTGATTCGCAGTTGAGTGCTCCAGCAGCGTGGGGCGCCTCTCGGCATGCTGTGACAATTATTACTTTGGGGCCTCATGCTGTGATTGTTCTCACTTTGTGTTGTGATCGGGAGCAGGCGTATTACTGGTTAAAATCTGCCACTAGAGCCCCTATTTATTTATTTATTTTGCAATTTATATTGCGCAACTAAACCCGAAGGTGTCAAGGCGTCTACCAAAGCGGATCAAAAAAGGCAGAGCACAACTACAGGTAAGCCCGCACAAAGAGACGGGTTTTCAAAGCAGTTCTAAATGATTGAAGGGTGGGAAGGGACCTTAATTCCAATGGGAGGGCATTCCACAACTTTGGGGCCAGATTGGAAAAGGCTTTACCACCCCATCTGGTTTTCCGAATACGTGAAACTGAAAGAAGGAGTCTGTTAGAGGAACGAAGGCTCCTACCAGGACTGTAGCGAGACAGAATGGATCCAATTCCAGTAGGGCTACTTTTTGCTAGGGCCTTATAGACCATGCACATGGTCTTAAAAAGTATACGGTCCTCTATAGGAAGCCAGTGAAGCTGCTTTCTGGCAGAGGTAGCCGAGGTGCACCGAGGTAAATCCAGGACAAACCTGGCCGCTGCGTTCTGGACCACCTGCAAGCGTTGCAGCAGAATTTTATTCAGTCCCGCATACAGCGCATTGCAGTAGTCCAGACGAGAGCCAAGGAGGGCAACAGCGAGTTGTTTCCTTGCCTGCTGTGAAAGGTAGTGCCTAATCTTCCTCAGTATGCAAATGACACCCCAACAGGTCGATGCAGTTCTATTAACCTGTTGGCACATACTGAGGATGGGATCAATCATAACCCCAAGATTTTTGGCTGAGGAGGTAGGATCAGGACAGACTCCCAATGAGTCTGGCCACCACTCAGCTGACCATATCTCCTCCTTTCCTCCAAACACCATCACCTCAGTCTTCTCCCCATTCAGTTTAAATGAATTGTGAATCATCCATTGGCCGACTGCCTCCATACAAGATCTAAAGTTGGAGGCAGTCGACGTAACTGACTGGGAGAGAGAGACGAGGATCTGCGTGTCATCCGCATAGGAAACTACCTCCATCCCAAAAGATCTAATTAGTCTGGCAAGGGGGGTCACATAAATGTTAAAAAGGGTCGGACTTAACGCCAACCCCTGAGAGACCCCACATTGCACAGACAGGGATGGAGATAGAAATATACCCAGCATCACCCTTTGCTCTCTTTGATCGAGGAAAGAGGTAAGAAGCCCCAGGGCCGCCCCCTGAACCCCAATCTCCCTCAGGCGAGATGTTAAAACCGAGGGAGAAAGGGTGTCGAAGGCAGCCGTAAGGTCTAAAAGGATCAGGAGGGAGGTCTGTCCCCCATCCACACGCGTGCGGATATTATCCAGCACTATGGTGAGGGCAGACTCGGTGCTGTGTTCCCTCCTGAAACCATGCTGGGAGAGATCCAAACAGCCCGAGCTTTCCACGAAGGCAGCAAGATGTTTATTTAGATGTGCTTCTAACATCTTCGCAGGAGCCAGGAGCAGTGAGATGGGGCGAAAGTTCTTTAATACCCCGGGATCAAGAGAAGGTTTCTTGAGCAAAGGTTTTACTACAGCATTTTTCCACTGCTGGGGAAAAATGCCCTCTCTCATCGCCCTATTCATGATGTCAACAAGAGGGGGTAAGAGGGATTCTCTACACTGCTTGAGGATCTTAAGCGGGCAGACATCTAGCGGGGAGCCGGATTTAGTTTTATTGAGGAGGGTCTCTAAATCCTGTAAAGAAAGGGGAGGAAAGGATTCCAAACCTCCCGGCAGGAGTTTCTCCGAGAGAACAGGGTCCAAGTCAACGGGGGCTGGGGGCTCAATGGTAAGAGATCTCTGCAACTCCAAGGCGATGTAAATGTCCGAGATTTTAGTCTGAAAAAAGGAGGCTATACTATCACAGAGCTCCTGAGATGCAATGACCGGGTCTGGAGGGTTGTAAGAGAATCCACTATCCTAAAGAGTGAGTTTGTAAGGGCCGTAAAGTATTCTTGTTTGGTCCTAATCACTTCCAACTTATATTTATTTATCAGGATCTTGTGGGCCTCCCTGTCCCTTAGGTCCCAGCTAGTATGCCATAAGCGCTCCCGTCTCCTAGCTTCCTGTCTAAGGAGTCTTAAGTGCTCTGTGAACCATGGGGCTGATGGTCTTTTCCTGGCTGAGTAGCACGACCGGATGGGAGCCAGTTCATCCAGGGCCTTTTTAACGGTCTTTTCATATTGTAAGACCGCCGACTGAACATTATTCTCCTGGGATGTGGACAGGCTAGGTGTCCAAGGATTAAAGGAACTACGTAATTCCATCGTGCTCGGAATTTTTCTAAATGTGTCCTGGATCGGATAGGCCAGATTGAATGGGACGGCCAGATGATCTGACCATGAGAGAAAAAAGGGATCCATTACCGTCAGCCTCTGGTCATTAGAAAAAATCCCATCGAGCGTATGTCCCGCTCGGTGGGTGGCCCCTTTCACCAGTTGGGTGAGTCCACAGGCTGACATAACTTCCAGCAGGGAGAGAGTATCATGAGTCTCCAACATCTCCAGATGAAAATTAAAATCTCCCAGAATAGTTAGATTTTCGCGACCAACATAGGGTTCAAGGACATGAAGCAGCTTCTGTCCAAAGTCTGCTCTGGAACCAGGAGGACGATAAACCAGAATCCCGTTGAATGCGGGATTGTGGGAGTCAGTCAGGGAAAAATATAAAACTTGAAAAGCATCCTTGGGATCAGAGACTAGTATAGTGTGGCAGTGGAAACTGTCTTTATTCAGAATCGCCAACCCGCCTCCTACACGGCCTATTCTGTCCTGCCGTGCCAGGCAGTACCCTTCAGGGACTGCTTCGACAAGGTCGGGACCTGAGGAGTCTCTTGCCCACGTTTCAGTGACAAAGGCCCACGACGGTTTCCTATCGAGTACCAGCTCCTTGAAGGCAATTTTATTTTTAATAAGTGAGCGAGCATTGATAAGAATGCAATCTTCACTCAGCGCACTTGCTCCCGGGTCAACATGGGACTCTAAGGAATAGGAAGGGGAGGGTAAGTTAGAGCCCCCAGGACCTACTTCAAAACAGCCGCACCGTGGAGGTAATAAGAGATCGTCGGGGGTACTTTTGTGAAAACATGACAATTCCAGAGGTTTAAGCCTCAACATCTCCTGTAACGAATATTTCAATAGCGGAGGGCCAACCTCATCCTGACCCACCGTCCAGCCCGTCCTCGGCGCTATAACATTGCTGCTATTATATTGTAATGTTTCATTGTGCGTTTTATGCAGTCTGTATCTGACGTGACTTAGGAATTGTTCTGTGGTTTGCCTTGCATTGCGAAAATTCTTTTATGGATGCTACAATGCCGCGGAATAAATATTATTGATTGATTGAGAGTGGCATGGTAAATTTAGAATGAACAAATCATGTGTTTAGTTAACATGAATAGGGTTCAAATAATATAATTGAACAGTATTTAAAATAACGTTTTTTGCAAGTTAATATGACTAAGCCTCTAATTCACTTCCATTTGTTGCACTTTGCACATTTTATGGTCTTATTTTTGCTGTATCTTTAAAATATATTCTTCCCTGTGTTACTGATGTCTTGGAGAAAGGAGCAGAGCTCGACTGTATCTATACAAGGCCACTTCTATGGCTAATGGGTGTTGTGTATATAGTTTTAATTGTGCCTTTGTTTTCCCTTGTGTGACATAATATAGGACTGTTCATTAGTACTGGAGCAAAAGTAATTTTTCATGTGATGTGTTTAATGTTTTTCTGCTGGATATTGTGATGCAACGTGTTTTACACCATGTGGACAGTGCAATTTCTGTTAGAAAAACTATATAACACGGTGTTTTTGGAATGTTTGCCAGAGTTTCCCTTCTTCTCTTTGGAGGAAGACTCCATATCGGCCCTCTTATTGACTTTGTATGTAGAGATTTTACAGACTTTCCTTGACTTTAAAACGGAACAGTCACTATGACCGTTTGTTGTTTGACTCTGTGCTTAGAACATTTTTGCATTTTGATGCGATGTGTTAGACTGTATCTGATTCTGGCGACTTAAGCAGAATAAAGACTGAGGGGCATATTACCAAGCAATAGCGATTGCTTGGTTAGAGACAAAAATTTACCGCTGAGCTGCGGTGATTTTTACCGCAAATAAACCTTGGTATTACCAAGGTTTAACGCGAATACGATAAAAATCGCCGCAAAGCATGAAAATCGCTGAAAAGTCAGCGATATTCATGCATTACCGAGCTAATGCTCTTAGCCATGTTATCCACCTCCCATTGGATAACATGACTAAGAACTGCTCAGGGCAGGTTTTAGCTTTTGGAGATATTCGTGCTTAGCGCGAATATCTCCAAAAGTTGGTAATAGGAGATAGCGATGTTAACGACTGTTTTCAGTCGCTAACATCTTGGCACGCCCACTTTGCATGTCATTAGTGATAAATATCACTGGCATGCAAAGCGGGGCCCAAGATAGTCGCTATCTCCTACTAGCTGTCACTAACTGGTGTTAGCGACAGCTAGGTAATATGGAGATCATTTTATCTCCACTTTCTTGGATTTTAAAGCCAAAAAAGCGGAGATAAACCCCCTTGATAATATGCTCCTGAGTCCTATGCTAAGTTCCATTATTTCGCATTTTGAGAATGTTTTGTCATTTTGATTCGGAATGACTATTTTTACCTTCTGTTTTAAAAGCCTTCTTGATTTTGACTTTAAACCTCGTCTTAGCTAGTTATTGTTTTAAAATGCACCATTTAAATAATCAACAATGATGCATTTTTAAAACACAAGCTAGCAAAAACCTCGCTTCCAATAAAAATAAAAGGAAACTTATGCTGAGCTGCAATCTTTTCGTTTAGAAAAATAAAATGTTTACAGGGCTTTATCGAGCTGTGACCGGGGTAGGGAGGTACAATGGAAGCACATGCCCCTTCCCTCTTCACAGCTGCATTTCATCACCATGGCCAACTAACTTATCAAGCACTGGCATAGCCAGTAGGTCTGGGTTTAGTCTGCTTAAGCATGCAGCACTAGCATATTTGAGTTCGAGACAGTTGTATAATAGACTATTATGCAGTCCATGCAACCACTAAAATGGTGGTGGAAGGCAAAACACAAACAGCCAGTAGCTTTAGGTAAGATGTGAATACAGCAGTGAGCTGAGCTAAGATGTCAAGCTAATTAATGAACTAGGCTGGGCAAAAAAAAAACAACCATTGAAAGAGATAAATGCAAAGCACACTCTTTGTATATTGTTAGTACAAGATCTGTTTGTCATCAGCCCTAACAAAACCGAGACCTAAATACGGGGTTCAGAAGGAACATGCACTTGACATTACATAGCCCCTTCTATAGACTCTCTTATAAATATTTAATAACACTATTGATGATTGCTTTTTAGGGCTCGCGCAGGCGAGAGCCCTTTTGTCCGGGGTTGAAAACAGACCCTGAAATCGTACAAGCTCGTACGTGTGCTTTTCCTTTTGGGTTCCGCTATTGGGCTTTGTGTGCGTGTTTATTTTTTAAACAGAGCACGCAATAGGCCAAAGTGTCATGTGGTTTCAATTATCGTGCCCAGACACGGGCGCGATAATTGATGCCACATGTCTTGCTGTGGCGCGCACGCACGCACCACTCCCTGGCTTCAGTTGACGCTTATCTCCAGACTAGTGAAATGTAAGCCCTCACGCAGTGTTGTACCAGGGAACCGAGAGGAATATTCGTCATTTCTTCACAACTTCATTTCCCAAATGCTTCTAATCAAACACGTTTTATTTGGTTAATCACCGTGAAATCCTCAGCTTTGTTTTTGCAACCGTTATTGTGTTTGTGGAGCCAAATTGCTGAAACTGTGTTATCGAATACCGCGTGGTTAATGTTGGCACTGTCGGCAGATTCTACAGAACTTGCTCGCTGTACGCTACAACCTCCCACACCATGCCCCCTGGTCACCGTCCCTGCGAACCACGGAGGCATGTTTATTTTTTAATGCTTTCTTACTGCATTTCTCAGGAAGGTCGCAGGGACGACGGTGTGATTTAAGCTTCCAGAAACCCGATCTCAAATTGTTGGTAGGAGCAGAAGTTTTTAAAGAAAACATTGCTAAATCGTGTGCTTGATGCTGCTTCTGCTGCTTCTGCAGACCAATTAGACGAGCTGGGAGCCTGTGCAGGCTGTCGCCAGGCCTAGCTGCAAGAACAGCAAACCGGCTCAAAAGCAAATAAACAGCTGGACAGAGTGTGGCCGTCGGAGGGCTCAGCGGTGCCGCTGACCCCTGCATCTCGGGCCAGAGCTTGAAAGAGTATGTGGTGTAATTCACTCTGACATTAGTTAGCAGCACGAATTACCAGAAAGCAATTAATCAGGGAAAGTCTCCACACATAAGGAGGGTAAATAAACCGCAGCTAAAATTCTGAGCCACTTTAAGTTGCAGATAAGCGGCCGGGCCAGGTGTCAGGCAGGGGTGGGGGCCATCCGTCTTCCTGGACTCTCTTAGGGTCACTGTTGGCTCCTTGGTGTCCTTAACCATTTATCTGCTTACGAGCAGGAACATTATTTATTTATCCAGGTGCAACGAAATACTCAAACAAAGCAAAACACGTCTCTCCCAGCAGACACTTCTAATTTCCTGTATGCAGCAGACAAAAACACGACCCATTCCATACACGCCCGCCCTTTTTAGGTCGAGCCTATCCCAATCCGCAGGAATGGATAGGGCAGAATTTTAGGGTTGCATCAGGAAACCTAAACTAGCCGTCGGATTTCCACAAGTGCATGTAGTCTCGTGAACGTGCTCCCATCCGCCTGCTGGTTTAGCTTTCCTGATGCTCTCCACATCAAAGCAATCAGCCTCCCTCCCACTGGCTTCGCCCATCGTGCGCAGTCCGCGCTGGCCTCACTTCTCCTCCCCCCAATTGCTCTCACTTTCATGGCCGCCAGGCCGTGAGCTACTTCAAAGTGATCCACTCCCCAGCCTACTGCCTCACACTTCACGGTGATTCTTTCCCTCCTCTTGTTAGAAGTGCGTGCTCTCGCTCAGCAGATGGCTGTGCAGGGCATCTGTTCAGTATCATGGTCGCTTTCACTTTCGCGGCCGTGTTTGTTGTAGCATCGATATTTAGTCAGCCTGGTTCTCTCGCTCTTTTGTTTCCTCCCTATTCACTTCTCCCCCTCTCTCGTCTCCTTCTCGCGGCCTCTTGTCTTTCTCTTGCTGTCCTTCTTTGCTCTATCTGTTTGATTCTTTCCCTCCTCTTGTTAGAAGAGCGTGCTCTCGCTCAGCAGATGGCTGTGCAGGGCATCTGTTCAGTATCGTGGTCGCTTTCACTTTCACGGCCGTGTTTGTTGTAGCATCGATATTTAGTCAGCCAGAAAAAAAGTAATAGTAACCCTCGTAGGTGCCGTATGCCCTCGCAAGTGTCCTACCGCCGTAGCATTTACCTTCCATCTTCACAATGCCAGATAAGCCAAAGTGTGACAGGTAAATAAGAGCGTGAGAGATTTACAGGCATATGCTCCGGGGTCTCAGAAGAATAGACGCAGCCAACGCATAACTAAGGAACAGCACCTCTCTCTCAAAAAGGCATCTGCTTTCTCTGCCTCGTCCCCCTTTTCCTCTCCCGCGTTTCTATCTGACTGTCTTGCCCTGTCTCTCACGCTGTCGCCCTCTTTCCTATCTCGCCACACACCCCACTCCCTCTACCCCCTCTCTCTCTCGCCCCACATAGCTCAACATCACATATAAAGCAATACAAAATTTGAACATACATGAATTTAGAAAGGGGACCTTTATTTAAAACGTATGAAATAGGATTTTCTGATAAGTTCAGAAGGGACGCGCTATGCTCCAATTATACATACACTCCCTGAATGAAGGAATATATGAATGGTGGCTTGCTGGCATATACGGGTAGAGGAATGTATGGATAATAACAATAATGAGCAGGGCGGCTGCAAGGCGATATCCACGTATAATTCACAAATCAGTGCTGGCGCTTCTTCACAAGAGGTTGAAAGGCGCTATACACTTCCGATCGACAGATCAGTGCTACCGCTTCTTCAAGAAAAAACATGTACTAGAAAGGAGCTACTTTAAAGGTACGGAGGTGGTCTTTCACAGGTCCACGGTAGAGGTTTTCGCAAGCAATAGCGCTAAGATGTGTTGGGGAGTTAACCACTTACAGCCACAAGAACAGAGATCTCGTTTGGTCACAAAAAATGGACCGTAAAGGAGCTACTTTCAAGTCGTTGAGCATTGGCATTGGGTAGGAATAAGGTGTTAGGAGGCCGCGAGGTACTACACCCACTTACAACCTCGGACCAGAGGTAGCGGGTAGAGAGATAGCGCAATAAACAGTATCCTGTCCGCTGACATATCGGATCGAGCGTGTGCTCAGAAGAATCTGTACAGGAAAGGCACTACTTTCAGCTGCCATTGGCAGGGGAGGTGGGCTTTGGAGGTAGTAGGAAGAGGCGGCGTATTTATTTACAACCAACAGATCACACCTAGCGCTTTTTCGGATGATCATAAACTGGAAAGGGGTTATTTTTAAGGCGCTGTGGATGCGGGCTTCGAGAAGAGTTATGGCGAGGCGCTGAGTTCCTCTCCAATTACAGACCTCCGACCATAGGGGGTGGTGAAGGGAGGCAGCAAGACACGGTTTACTCACACGCTGACAGATTACAGCTACTGATCGTTCATTACACTTGGATCGGAAAGGCGCTAGTTTCAAGGCGCTGACAGTGAAATGGGCGAGCATGAGATGTCAGGAGGCAGAGAGGTCCTATTCACTTACAAGTAACAGACAGAGCTAGCCTTTGTTAGCACGCACATGGAAGGCGCTGCTTTCAAGGCGCTAGAAGTGAAGATTGCCCGCAGCATTTGGTATCGGGAGGCAGCGAGGTCCTATTCACTTTCAAGGGAAAGAACAGAGCTAGCGCTTGTTCGCAGACACATGGACGAGAAAGGCGCTGCTTTCCAGGGGTTGAAGGAGCGCATAAGGAGGCGACGTTGGGAAGTGACAAAGCACCGTCCATTCACAGTCAACAGATCAGAGCTAGTGCTTCTTGAAGAGGCAGCGAGGCACGATCTCCTTACAGCCGCTAGCGCTTTTCTGTAAGAGGCATCGCGATATGAGGCAGCAAAGCAGGAAGATTAATTTGGCACGAAATATGCACTTTTCAATGTATTGTATCTGTTAGAACTGGCTATTTCTGGTAGGCTAAGGCTGACGCCAAAGCCAGGCAGAAACCACCATTCTAGTCAGGGCAAGGAAGTCACACGCCAAGATAACCTCTGCTAACCCCCTTGGTAGCTTGGCACAAGCAGTACGGCTAAACTCGGAGGCAATGTGTAAAGTATTTGCGCCAGCGGACAACAGCAACAACATACTAGGCACACCACAAAAGAGACTCCACACAAGGTTATTATAAAAATAACTTTTGTATTGTAAAAACACATCAGATAAAATCGCACATATACATTGTGCCAACTGGCACGGGCAATATTCACATGGGATTATTTACAAGACAGGGCCACATGGGCCACTGTCATAGTCAGATATAGCACTTCTAGAATAAGAATAAATGTAACATAAAATAATAATCAAAGATAACAACCAGTAACCACTGGTAACAGGAACCAGGACCTTACTAGGACCACCTGTACTAAGAAAGAAGAACCACCTAAGTATCACACAGCATTAGGGGTCTAAGAAAGAATACATTACTCATGATGCAATAAACCTACATTCAGAGGAGTAGAAAAGACAACCACCTAAGTATCACTCAGCATTTAGGGGTCTAAGAAAGAATACATTACTCATGATGCAATAAAGCTACATTCAGAGGAGTAGAAAAGACAACCACCTAAGTATCACACAGCATTTAGGGGTCTAAGAAAAGGACACATTACCCATGATGCAATAAACTACATTCAGAGGAGTAATAAAGACAACCACCTAAGAATAAACACATTTAGGGGTATAAACCAGAACACCTTACCCATGATGCATGAACACATTCAGAGGAGTAATAAAGAGAAACATATGATGCCATAAACATTCAGAGGTGTTAAGAATAGAGCACATGATGCAATAAAATACATTCAGGGGTGCAGCGCAAGAAGACACATGATGACTAACCATCCAGAGGTGCAGCGCATGGAAAGGAAGACACATAATGCGTAAACATTCAGAGGTGCCAGAACATAAGTCAATAGCGCAAAAACACACAGTAGGCAATTACTATTAAAAGCATAGAAATCACATTGCGCCTAACTTACATAAGCCACCACCTGTGGCAGTCCCTAGGCCAACTGGCCTTGATGGGGCAAGGATGCCCTGTGTCCAATGTCAGGGCGCGCTGCCATGCAGCGCCAGTCCAAGAGTACAAAAAGCCTAAACGTGGCAGCTGCCCACAAAGTGCTGGGCAACTGGGATCAAAAAGCTGTGGCAGGGCTCTCAGTAGCCCCTAGAACAAATCTGCGCCACCTGAGCCACACAGGTTCTAAAACAAACACTGCGCACGTTGGAGCCACACAGGCTCTGGCCAACACTGGTCAAACGTTGGATCCACACTGGCTCTAAAGCAACATGCCCCCTGCGTTGGAGCTCTCAGGCTCTGGCCACAGAAAATGCCCCCTGAGCCTAGCAGGCTCTTGAAAATGACGGCGGGGTCGTTGGAGCCCCCCCTCTGGGGCTCGACATCACTCTCTGGGCTTTACACCAAAAATGCTGGCTGAGCCACTCATGGGCTCGAGAACGCAATGCCCACTGAGCCTCCACCGGCTCTACACAACGCTGGGGCGGCCCACTGCCATCCGGGGCCGCCCTATCTCCCACCAACATCTTGTGGCTCTAAATACAAAATGCCCATTACGGTGGGGCGGCCCACTGCCATCCGGGGCCGCCCTGACTCTGCAGCACACAACCGGCACCGCCAGCACCCTTACGGAGCCCCCACAGCCCTCTTAACTCACCGGGCTGTCTTGCAGGCGGGGGCTCCGGCTCTCTCTCGGCTGCAGCGGGCGGCTCTCCCTCACTCGCGGTGGGGGCAGGCACCGACAATGTGCCTCGCGCCCCCTCCGCTCCGCTCCTCCAGGCGTGCCTCCTCCTCCTTCTCCGGGGCTCCCTCAGGTCACGGGAGCCCCGTAACGGCCGCCATGCTTCTCTTCTCCCCGGGCCCGGCGGTGATCACTTCTCGGCACCCGGCCTGCGGGGGCGGGACTTCCGGCCGGCCGCGCTGAGATTGGCCGGCCGGCCAGGTACTTCCGGGTTGCCGCGGGCAGCGCGGCGGCCCTCGCTAGGCAGGCAGGCGGGCAGGCAATCCAAATATCGGTGTGGGCAGCCGATCCAAAAACGGCACATAAGCGAGGTGGGCACTCGTAGACCAAACAAAGATCTAGCAGGGCAAATCCACGCCGGGTGGGCACCGGCTCCCAACAATAAAGCGCTCCTAGCGCTAAACACGATCCACAGCGCTACGGAGCAGGAATAAAGCGCTCTTAAGCGCTAAAGAAAATTTAAATCGCTCCCTGCGCTAAGAAGGACAAATCCAGCGTTCCCAAGCGCTACAGCACAGAAAAAGCACTTCCAGGTGCTTAGGGGGGCAGAAAGTCCAGCAAAGTTCCCCCCTCAGCCCAGGCCAGGCAGAGGGGTCCCCCCAGAAGTCCTCCAGGCATCCAGGGGCTGGGCAGCGCCTGCCCCTGGTAGATTCAAGTCAGAAACAAGAACATTTTGGAAGGGGGCACAGCCCCTTCTTATACACAGAAAATCCTTGGAAGTCCTTTGAAGTCCTTTGAAGCAGGCAGTGTGAGAACCAGCTGGACTGGTTTAGAGGGAAGTCCCCTTCAGTATCAGGGACAGAGGTGCCAGTCGCCCAGCGGGAGGTGGAGCCAGCTTTGTAGTCAGGCAGGCACAGCCCTTCACTATCAGGTGCCATCTCCTCCCACTTCCCTGGCAGCAGATGCTGCCTTTCATCCATGGGCTGACTCAGACAACCTCCTGGGCTCTCCAGCCCCTGTCATCCTCAAACCAGACAGTCAATCCACAAGCAGGCCCAGGCACTCTGGGCCAGGCTCACCAGCCAATCACACGCTAGCACCAACTTACACAAATATGCCAACTTCCAAAAGTAGTACTTCTAGACTAGACACAGTCATGCCGCATACATCATTTTGCAGCATTCACTCTCACGAGTTCATACGTACCAAACTTGCCCCTGCACTCCCCACACATCAGGAACTACCATGGGCATACATATTCCCCATTCATTCCTATGGGAGGGCAGATCACTCACCACTCATTCACAGAGAGCTCAAGCACTTTACACTGTACCACTGTGAAAAAGTGCGCAGAGGCCTAGAATCACCAACACCAGGTTCCATAAACAGGCTAGGAAAAAGCAAAAAGTCTAGGGGTGAACCTGCCCAACGGGCCGGGTCCAACAGTATCATTATAATACAAATGTAAATTTTCGTTTTCAATACAATCTTGGGTTCCTCTTGCTGTTAGTAGCAGACTCGGATCATAACAAAATTCAACCAACTCCACCCTCCAACTACAACCCCACCCTCCAACTCCACACTCCATCTCCACCCTCCAACTCCACCCTCCAACTCCAACTCCACCCTCCAACTCCAACTCCACCCTCCAACTCCACCCTCCAACTCCAACTCCACCCTCCAACTCCAAATCCACCCTCCAACTCCATCCTCCAACTCCACCCTCCAACTCCACCCTCTAACTCCACCCTCCATCACTCGGGGGCACCACCACATCACTCGGGTGCACCACAACATCACTCGGGGGCACCACCACATCATTCAGCCCAACCACCTCATCACTCAGCACCACAACAGCACTGTCCTTGCTTGCTACCAACAAGCATTGCCATAGCCAATAGGACTCGCATTAGGAAAGTGTAAGCTATTGGCTTTGTGAATAACAATGCTATTAATTTATATATTTTCAAAGCCAACACATATTAAAAAAATGTGTCATTTACAATACCAATAGCTCACACTTTTTTTTCTTGTCTTGCCTTCTGCTCCCCTGATTGCCCTAGTTTTCTTGCCTTCTGCTTCCCTGATTGTATTCGTTTTTTCTTGCCTTCAGCTCCCCCACTCACTCCATCCATCCCACTCCATCCATCCATCCCACTCCATCCATCCATCCAACCCCACTCCATCCATCCATCCATCCCCCCACTCCATCCATCCATCCCCCCCACTCCATCCATCCCCGCCACTCCATCCCTCGCCCACACTCGCCCTGCCTCTATCTCTCACCCTGCTTCTATCTATCTTTCTCCCTCCCTCTATCTATCTATCGCCCTCACTATCCATCGCATCACCACAGCATCACTCAGGGGCACCACAACATCATTATGCGCTACCACAGCTTTACTGAACGCCACAGCATCACTCGTCGCCGCCACAACATCATTCAGAGCCACCACAGCATCAATCTGTGCAACCATTCAACATCAATTGATTCAAATATGTTCTCTCAATGTTTCAAACTTTATTACAAATGTCACAAAAAAATGTTAATATTTCACTTCTGTTCTTGTATTTTCATCACAATAAAATACACTAAACATAATCTTCCAAAAAGTTATTTGCAAAAGTTTAAGCTATTGCCATTATAAATTACAATAACTTTTATTTAAGTATTAATTATTGAAAAAAATACAACCCATTGTTATTTTTAATATTAATACATCTAAGTCATATTGCACATATTGCATTACAAATGCTATAGGTGTCACGTTTGCAAAAGTTAACACTATTGGCATTGTAAATGACAAAGTTATTAATTTCGCTATTTTCAAAACAAAAACATAAATAAAACATTTGTCATTTACAATACTAATACCTCTAACTTTACTAATGCGAGACCTATTGCATTGCAAATGCTTGTTCTTTAGAAAGCTGTAGCTTACTCAATGATATTCTGTGCTTCTTACCCTGCCATAGGAACGTGTTAAAGAGCTTATAGATCTTGTTCAAAAAATCAGAGGAGAAAATCATCTGGAGCATGCTAGCAAGGTAATTGACCCAGGGAGTCACCATCATTTTTAGAGTTTCAACCCTGCCCCACAATGAGAGGTATTTAGGTGACCACCCTTCCAGTAACGTGGATATCTTCTTATAGACGGAAGCTTCATTAATATCAAGAGTAGATATTAGGTCTTTCTCAAAGTCAAGGCCTAAATATTTAAAACTTTTAGGTTGCCATGACAGGCCGAAGTCGCCCATAACCTCTTTATTGCCGAGATTGTTTAGGAGTTTTACTTCAGCTTTATCTTTGTTCAGTTTATAGCCGGACACCTTTGAGAAGTTATCTATTGTAGACATGAGTGCTGGGATGGCCTTATCAGCATCTTCAGAGACAACTAAGATATCATCGGCGTAAGCCGTAATCTTGACCGTGTAGTCATTAAAATGAACCCCAGAGATATGTTCATTGTTCCTGATGTGAAACAAGAATGGTTCAATGGCGAGTAGGAATAGTGAGGGGGAAAGGGGACAGCCTTTTCTAGTTCCTTGTTGGAGTTGGAAGGCGGGTGAGATCGATCCTCCTGCACGGACGCTGGCAGAGGGACTGAAATATAATGACATGACCATACGTGTGAAATTCTCGCCCAATCCAAATTTATTCAGAGCCGCTTCTAGATAAGTCTAGTCAACTTTGTCAAATGCCTTTTCAGCATCGAGCGTGATGGCTAATGTAGGCGAGGTGGTATGTTCAGCCTTTTCCAAAACATGTGCTAAGACCCTGGTATTGTCGCTAGACAATCTATTCTTTAAGAAACCAACCTGAGATGGATGAATAAGTTTAGGTAAGAATTTTTGTAGGCGGTTAGCTAAAATCATAGCATAAAGCTTACAGTCTAAGTTAATAAGGAAATCGTCCTGTAATTTTTGGGAAGTGTCGTATCTTTCCCGTCCTTAGGTAGTACTGCAATAATAGCTTCGGCCAGTGTACCTGTGACTTTGCCTGTCTCACTAAATTCGTGAAATAGGTATAAGAGGGGAGGAACCAAAAGCGAGGGGAAGCACTTATAAAATTTTGCACAAAACCCATCTGGGCCTGGGGCTTTCCCACATTTAAGCAATTTAATAGATTTTTCAATTTCCAGAGCGGTTATTGGGCTGTTGAGTTCTAATCGTTCGGAATCTGATAGGGCTGGAAGGTCGCACTCATTGAGATATTCCTGAATTTTACTTTCGTCAACATCTTTGTTCTTAGCATATAAGGTTTTATAGGAAAGTTTAAAAATGTCAGCAAACTTTTCTGGGTCTGAATGAACTAAACCTTTATGATCTTTTATACTATTTATTGTATTTTTCTGCACTTTATACTTTAGGTACGCTGCAAGGATTTTACCAGCCTTATTGGATTCACAAAGCCTGAACTTCTTCTGTTTATTAAGCCATACCCCATCTCTTTTTTTTATATTCTTTTTATTAACAACACGAGAAAATATAATCATAACATACAGTTTGATCTGAAAAAAAAGAAGAGGGCAATAGAAAAGTAAGATAACTGCACAATATTGCACGTCATCCAATTATCCTTTTCCTCTGCCTGCCTTCCTGAGGATTGGAAAAAAGCAATAGTATTGCCAATCAAAAAGAAACCCAATGTGAGTCAGGATACATTGGAAAACTTACGACCCATCTCTCTCCTTCCATACCTTGCGAAAGTGGCCGAAAAAATAGCCAACAAACAACTTATGGCCCACTTAGAATCTAATAAATCACTGCACGGCTCTCAATCTGGTTTCAGGACGAACTATTCCACTGAGACAGCCCTCTTGAGAGCGACTGAAACTCTTCGGGCAGGAGCTGATGAGGGTCACACTATGGCACTTATCATGCTGGACCTCAGCGCTGAGTTTGACACTGTAGCACATTCCATCTTGCTACAGTGTCTAAACAAAGCTGGGGTCACCAAGGCGGCACTAGGATGGCTAAAAGCTTTCCTCACAGACCGCAGTTTCCAGGTTCAGAGAGGTACCATTCTCTCAGACAGCATTGCCCTAGAACAGGGGGTGCCTCAGGGCTCGGCCCTGAGCCCCACCCTGTTCAACCTTTATATGGCCCAGTTGGCAGACGTGGTCCAATCCTACGGCATCAAATTGGTATCCTACGCCGACGATACCCAACTGCTCATCTCCCTATCCCAAGCACCCATCTTAGCAGCAGCCAACTTCAAAACTTGCATGCAGGAGCTTGCAGGCTGGATGAACCAACACTGCCTGAAGCTCAATGGCTCTAAAACAGAGGTTCTTGTGATAGGAGGAAATACTGCTAGTTGGACTCAGGAATGGTGGCCCCTTGTCTGGGTCCCTTACCCACCCCTTGCAAGGAAGCAAAGAACTTGGGGGTCTGGGTTGATCCCAAACTCTCCTTTGATAGCCATGTCCACAAAGTAGTAGGGAAATGCTTTGGGGTGCTGAAGACCCTAAATCGGACTCTGGACCTCCTTCCTTTAGAGGCCAGACGCACCATGACCCAAGCATTAGTCACTTCCCGTATTGATTACGGCAATGTGCTACTTTTAGGGACAACAGATAAGAATATCAGAAGGCTGCAGGTCCTCCAAAATACGGCAGCTCGGCTAGTCATCAGGCTACCCAAAAGAGCAGCCTCTAAGCCTACCCTGGCTGCTCTCCATTGGCTTCCTATAAAAAAGAGGATCCTTTTCAAAGCACTCCTAACATGCTATATGATAACCTCACATAAAGCCCCTGAATACCTGAAGGATCTAGCCATCCCTTATGAGCCCAATAGAGCACTTCGCTCTATGGGCACTGGTCTTCTTAAAGTCCCCCGGATAAAAAAGGCCAGAATGGGAGGTCGCTCCTTTCGCGTGATGGCAGCCATTAACTGGAATTCTCTCCCAATGAACATTAGACTAGCTGAGACGGAAACAATATTCAGGAAATTTTTAAAAACCCATCTCTATACCCTCTAGGTCAGTCCCTCTCTCTTGCTGCTCTCTCCACAGCGCGGGGACACGCCGGGATTGCGTCACCAGGCGCTTTATAAACCCCTTTATTATTATTATTATTATAAGGAGAAAGAGGAACAATCGGTTGTGGATACAGCAGAGATCAAGCAGGAAAGGAGAATTTAGCATTTTAAATTTCATAATATAACTGTCTTATTAAATAAAAGTGCCCCAAATTTTATCCAGTTTCATTAGTGATCACACTCCCCTTATTTTAGCTAATGCGGACTCCATAGTTTAAATTTCTTTAACCAAAGACCACCATTCCATGATGTGGGGCGGTTCCGGGGATATCCATGCCCGAGCGATAGTCAATTTTGCGCATGAGATTAAAATTACTAGATCTTTCTGTGGAATGTTCAACATTTGTACATCTAATAGTACCATTGATACAGTAAGAGGAGGGGATCTTACAAGTTTTTGATGCAACACGTTGTCCAGACCTGACCAGAACTCAGTCAGTACTGGACATGAAAATAACATGTGCTCTAAGTCAGCCGCTATTAGATCGCATTTATGGCATTTAGACCGATCACTCGGTGGACTATTTAGGGACCATTTTGATTTCCTTTCTGGTGTATAATATAAAAAACAGGTTGTTTTATATTGTTGTAGCCTTAAGCTAGAGGACTGTACTAAATTATTGATACTGCAGAAAGAGGCAGAGATCTTATTAGCAGTTATGTTGATACCCAGTTTTGTGCTCCATTTCTCAGCAAGTTTCACACAGTCGTCAGCTTTGTAAGAGTTAAGGCATTTGTAGCCCTCACTAATTAATGACTTAGTCTTGACTGAGTAAAAACAGATCCAGATATCTAAATCAGAGATTTCCCTCAACTTCATCTTGCGTATAAAAAAAATTACGAATTTGCATATACTTGAATCGCATGGCTTCTGTCAGGTTTTAGAGAGCTTTAAGTGTTTCAAAATCCATAAAGCCATCGATACCATAAAGGTCCTCTAAAGTTTTTATTCCACAAGCAGTCCATATATTACTCATTCCATCATTAAAAATTCCAGGGAGTCCCGGATTGCCCCACAAAAGGAGTTTAGGGTGAAAAAAAGAGATTTTGCATATAGCCAAAATCATAAACCAAATCTTAACAGTCTCTCTTGTAGTCTTAAACTTTACCCTTTTGAAGTAGTTGAGGTCATTACTCTCGCTAAAAACATATTAGAGTCCAGATCCAGCATGAATAAATGAAAATAATATTGCTTGTCTGGATTAAGTTAGCTACGGAGGCGACCAAGAAAAGTTGCAAAAAAATATAGCCTAAAATCAGGAAAATTGAGCCCGCCTTTATTTAATGGGAGTTTGAGTAACGCGATTGAGCGGCATGATTTCCTATATCCCCAAATGAAGCTACTAAAAATCCCATCGAGCCTTTTAAAGAAAGAATTATTGGCACATAGAGGAATGGACCAAAATATGTAGA
This sequence comes from Lissotriton vulgaris, assembly GCF_964263255.1. Lineage (NCBI taxonomy): Eukaryota > Metazoa > Chordata > Amphibia > Caudata > Salamandridae > Lissotriton > Lissotriton vulgaris. The sequence continues at coordinate 295,451,171 of NC_141690.1, forward strand.
CAAATTTAGGCAGTATCTTCATTTTAATTAAATTGATCCGTCCGATAACACTTAATGGAACCTTGTGCCACTTTTTCAATGTGAGACACACTTCTTTTAATAGAGCCTCATGATTGAGTGTGATTATTTAATTTGTTTTAGATGAGATTTTGACACCCAAATATGTGGCTGCCCATCATATCCCTTGTATTGGTGCCTGTGGTTTATAGTTCATTACTATCTGTGTTTTATTTACATTTAATTTGTATCCAGAAACCGCCCCAAACTTATTGGCTTCATCAGTTATCCCATGCAAAGCTTCTATAACATCTGTAGAGTATATGGCGATATCATCAGCATAGGCTGTAATTTTTAGAGAATGAGGGTCCGATTTAAAAGGAGCTATTCGAGGTTGTGTCTGTAAAGCATAAAGAAATGGTTCCATAGAAAGTGCGAACAAAAAGGGTGATATTGTAAAGTTAGGGGACATCATACCAGCGTAGCTAAATTTTGCAGTTGGGTGGCCATATAAAGCCTGTATCCACCTTAGATATTGGCCTTTAAAGCCAAAAGTTGTCATTACTGGCCAGAGATAATCCCACTCCACTCGGTCGAAGGCTTTCTCAGCGTCCAACAGTATCATACCGAGTGGAGTGGAACCAGTCTCTGCTATATCAAATGCAGTTATGGCCATATTTGCATGGGCTGTTGTATCCCTGCCCATAACAAATCCATGCTGTTGCGGATTGACTAATTTCAGAATAAAAGGAGCCAATCGTGTGGCCAAGACTTTGGCAAATATTTTGGCATCTGTATTAATGAGTGAAATGGGTCTATACGACCCACACTCATTAGCAGGTTTATTCTTTTTTAGAAAAAAAACTATCTTGGCAGTATCCCAGGAGTTCGGGGCTTTTCGACTCTCACCAATTGAATTCATTACCTGGCAAAAAAGGGGAAGTAGTTCATCAATGCATTTTTTATAAAGTTCTAGTGGTAACGTGTCTTCCCCAGCGGCCTTACCCAATGGTAGAGAATCGATTGCGAGTCTGATCTCTGTCATAGTGATATTCTCAGTCAGTTGATCAAATCCTTCTGTTCCTCCATTTTTTTTAATATTAATATCCAAGTAATTTTGTATGTTAATTGGCCGCATTCGACACAGAATGTCATAGCACACTCATACAACGCCTCAACAACGTCGGAATACAAGGAAAGGCTTTGGATTGGATCATCTCGTTCCTCGCCGGTAGAACCCAGAGAGTCGGCCTCCCCCCTTTCAAATCAGAGGCCACCGAAGTCATCTGTGGGGTACCACAAGGATCTTCACTCAGCCCCACCCTCTTCAACGTATACATGAGTCCCCTCGCATCCATCGCGCGCCAACACAACCTCAACATCATCTCCTACGCAGATGACACCCAGCTGAACCTCTCCCTTACCAAAGACCCAAACACTGCCAAAACCAATCTACATGAAGGAATGATAGAAGTAGCCGAATGGATGAAGAATAGCTGTTTGAAACTTAACTCGGACAAAACGGAAGTCCTCATCTTAGGATCATCCCCCTCTGCTTGGGACGACTCATGGTGGCCACCGGCCCTGGGCACAGCACCCATGCCTACAGATCACACACGTAACCTGGGCTTCATCCTAGATTCCTCCCTCTCGATGACCAGACAAGTCAACGCCGTCTCATCTTCATGCTTCAACATCCTACGCACGCTCAAAAAAATCTTCCGCTGGTTCTCCACCGAAACAAGAAAGACAGTCACCCACGCACTGGTCACCAGCCGACTGGATTATGGAAATACCCTTTACGCGGGAACCACACCCAAACTACAGAAAAAACTCCAACGCATCCAAAACGCCTCAGCCAGACTCATACAGGACATCCCCCGTCATGCTCACATTTCCGGTCACCTGAAGGACCTCCACTGGCTCCCCGTCAACAAGAGAATAACGTTCCGTCTCCTCACCCACGCACACAAGGCCCTCTATGACCTAGGACCCGAATGTCTCAACACACGACTGTCCTTCTACACACCAACCCGCCAACTAAGATCATCCAATCAAGCCCTCGCCGCAATTCCGCGCATCAACAGATCCACCATGGGAGGAAGATCCTTCTCCTATTTAGCGGCAAAACCTGGAATTCTCTCCCCACTCACCTCCGACTTACACAGAACCACCTCTCCTTCAGAAAGCAACTAAAAACCTGGCTATTCGATAAGTAATGCACCTACCCTCTCTCAAGCGCCTTGAGACCCTCTGGGTGAGTAGTGCGCTATACAAATTCCTGAACTTGAACTTGGATGATTTTCTGGAGTATATAAGGTTTTATAGTAATTAACAAATTACTCCAGTATCTGTAAGGGCTGGTTAAAAATAGTAATATTAGGCCCCTTTATAGTCTTGATTAGTGTTTTGGCTTTGTCATCAGCAACTTTATATGCCAGAACTTTTCAAATTTTATCACCGCTCTCATATTGGGAAAATTGATATTTGTGTAGTTTAGCACTGCTTTTTTCTCTAAATGTAGTTTTCATAGCAGACCTAAGATTCACTAGATTATAGCTCAGTTCAACAGTACTTTGGGAGCCTTGATGTAGGGCTTCTGCCAGTTGATTTTCTAATGACAATATGTTGGTAACCATAATTTTAGTCGCTTTCCTGCTCTCTGAATTCTGTCTCCAAACAAACTTCTGCGTGAATCTCCTTATACTAGCCTTACAGGCTTCCCAGACTATGGTGGGTAAAGTGGAATTAAGATTTATTTCAATAAACTCTACAATTTGTTTCTTGAGTTGTAGAATAAACTCACTATCTAATAGTAAATACCTTGGAAACGAAAATAGCCTAAGTCCCTGATTTTTTTGTGAGATGTTAAAAGCAAGAAGAATTGGGTTATGGTCTGAAGTGACCCGTGGGTATATCTCGATGGAGCTAGTGTATAAGATCCTATCCGAAACCCAGGCCATGTCTATGCGTGAACATAGCTTATGAGGTGCAGAATAATATGTATAACCTGCTACATTAGGATACATTATTCGCCAGGTATCCTTTATGTTATGTATGCGCCCTATTTCTAGAATAGCGGCTCATGACTTACGCATTCGTTGAGAGGCTCCCCGCCTAGTGGTGTCTAATTCATAATTCATTATACAATTAAAGTCTCCCATGATTATAAGTTCTCCTTCCCATTCTAATAATTCAATGTTTAACCGGTCGAAAGCGGAAGGATCATCTACGTTTGGTCCGTACACAACACAAAAAACATATTTGTAGTTTTCCAGAACTAATTGGGAAATAGCCCATCTTCCCCCCTTATCTAGAGCAGTTTTAGCCACTTCTACTCTAAGTTGTTTATGTTTTAAAATAGCAACCCCTCTGACTGAGGCATTTAATGCTGAGCAAGTTATTACATCATAACCGAGTTGCCCCAGCAGCTTCCTATCTTTGTGGGAGATATGGGTCTCTGATAATAAGACTAGATATGGATTATACATTTTCAGCTCCTCCTGGACAAGTCGCCTCTTGTTCCTGCTGTTAAGGCCTGCAATATTCCAGGCTAAACATCTCAGCCGATACATTTCCTAAGTATATTATATCTTTCCATTCTTACAAAAAACGTAATTATCTCCCTATTATCGAATTTAGCAGATCTCATTCTCATGTTGTTATTTTCAAAATTTATATCCCCCTCACAAACCCGTCCAACCACCCATCCCACCCCCCTCCCTCTTGTCCCTCTGGGGGGAACACCCCTCTATATTCTGCTGCCGCTGATTGGGCAGCCTTGCAGAGTAGCAGCATCGGACGCCACCCCTGCAGCCCTACGCTACTATAAAGAAAAAAAGAAAGAAAGAAAGTTTCTTTAGCAGTTTATTGAAAAAAGAGAAAGAAAAACACGAATCATAATTTAAGAGAAGAATATTAAAGAAAAAGTGAGCAACTGGACTTGGAGCATCATAGATATTCTTAAACTGACCACAGGAGATAGATAATAAGTAATCAATAGTCTTCTAGCGTACCATATAGAGTACTAGGCTAGCTTAGAGAGTGCTTGCTCAGCTTCCCTACCATCTGTAAAAAAATATGTATGGCTACCCTTGATTACTTTAATGCGGGCTAGCTCCTGAAGGAACACTTGCCCACCTAGAGATTTAAAAGGATCTATAAGCTAACGAAGCTTCCAGCGTCTTTCCATCGTAGCCTTACTTAGATCGGATCGGACAAAAAAGGAGACATTCTCTGTTACGACAGGAGAGTTAGGTCTAGCTTTCAATGAGACTGCCTGTCTCTGTAAAAAGTTCCCGAAATAGATTAGGAGGGGGCGAGGGAATTTACTTTCTTTGCTCCTTTGAGTTAATGGCAGTCTATGAACTCTTTGAAGTTGTGAGTCTCAGTCCCAGTCTGCCAAGTCTGCAAAAGAATTCTGGAATAATTTAACTACATACGCCCTTGGCTCTGATCCTTTTGGTATACCAAAAAGTCTGAGATTTTGTCTCCTTTGACGGTTCTCCATATCTTCCAGTTTAATCTGTAGACTCGTGATCTGTGCATCGTGTCGACTGGCCACGGTCTCTGTATGGGCAGACACTTCTTCTATGCCCACCACCCTTTGTTGTAGTTCCTCAATCTCCTGTGTGATCCCCCTAATTTACTAGTCATCTCCTGTAGAGAATTTTGCATCTTGCTATTATCTTCCCTCGGCTGCAGGAAATATTGTTGTGCTTCCTGTCAGTGATCCTTTAGCCTCTGTAGGATAATGTTAAAAGGTGAGATGGTGGCCTCTAGGTTTTCTGGAGTTGCTGGGGCTAGTAAGTTGGTTATATTGACTGTGGATAAAGCTGTGGATAAGGCTGTAGGCAGGGGAGTCACTAATACAGCATCTGGTACAGTAGTTGTTATAGCATGGCTGGGCTCAGATAGGGGCAGAAACTCCTTTGATGAAATTGGTTTTAAGCCCACATGTACTTTAGGTTCTATAGGCAAGGAAGGTGCAGATAGAGATAGAGGTATAACAGGAGTACAGCCAGCAGATAGGAGGCGGTCTTTTAAATAGTCGCCCTCCGTTGGGCTGGTACCTGATAAGCGCATAGCCATACTCTTGACTACCCCCTTTGACTGCATCCATTTCCGAAGGGGGCTTTTATTGCTACTGGTTTTCCCTCGTGAAGTTGAAGCCAAAGTTAGAGTAGAAATGTTAGTTGCGTTAAGATTCTTTCCTTTTTTAAATTTATTTTTGGCTTTAGTCTTCCCCTTTCTGCAGCCTGAGAGTTTAGCAGCATCTACGGAGGAGCTGTTTGCGTCCTCGTCAGCAAGTTCCTCGTAATCGTCATTAGAGCATTCCTCGTCGCCAGTGATGCTGGGCATATCAACGGGCATGTCGTCTGCCGCCCTGGGTACCTTCTCAGATAAAGGCCCGGCTGCTGTTAGCTTATGCGTTCCGGATTGACAAGAAGAGATGTAGGATAAGCCCCTTGATTTGTCGTTTTGGGAGGCACTATTAGATCTGTATCCCGAGAGAACTCAGGCGCTGATTCAGTTGTATTGTCTAATGTCCCATTGCCCTCAATAGTACCAGAACCTCTCTCAGGGCTTTCTAGATCATTCTGCCCCCTCCGATTTACATCTGTTATCGATTGTATCATTGTTCCAGGCACTTTGGTCAATAACAAGTCACAGTTAGGGTCACCATCAAAAGGCTGAGTCGGATCAACAGCATCGCGAGTTTCCACCAACTCAGTGGGTGCTGCTACATAGTTATCGATATTCTTGTCGGCGACAACATTGTTTCCACTATTCAGCTTCCTCCAAGTACTATTAGCAACTACCGGAGTATCTGAAACAACAAATTGCGGGGCGCGTATTAACTGCTTACCCGGTTGCTCAGCAGTCGAAGCCCTTGTCGCCGCCGTTACAGCCGAAACATCCGTTCCATTGGTGGTATGAGCTGTTTCAATAGCAGTGCTTTCCTTAGCACGAGTCGCCCTGGGTGCGTTTTTTGGCGCCATATCAGCTCCAGCCTCTGACCTTGTAAGTGCTGAGTTGAACAGCAGCCCCACCGACTCTGCAGGAGAAATCGGAGCGTCCAATAGCGTGAGGCCAGCCCAGCCCGGAACCGCTGAGCAGCTGCGGGATCGGGAACCGAGCGGTCAGCAGTAACCACCCCAGCCGACCTCGGGAAAAGCGCAGCATCCACTGTAGCAGTGCAGTGTGATTTCAGGATGAGCAATTTCTTATATTCTTTGTTTCTTCGTGTTTTCTTTCTTTCTCTTCCTTTTCTATAACCTGTAATCTTAGAATTTTAGCTGCATTTTGTAAGCATAAAGCAATCCTCTAGTTTCCTCGCAGGGCAGGGAGCCTCCGACTGAGCTGCGTCTCTGTGGCGTGTTCAGCCCACCATCTTGTTTCCCCCGGACCATACCCAGCTCTATTACTTATTATTTTATTATATTCATATTTCTTGTTTACCAAATCATTCATTATTGACACATCTCTAGATGCTATATGTTGACTTTCAAGGGTTAAGATTTCCTTCTCTAATTCGTCAAGTGTTTTATTATAATTCTTATTTATGGCTGATCTGATTTTGATGATTTCATCCCTGATTGTGCTTTTCAGAGCCTCCCAGCGGGTTAGGTCAGACGTGTCATTCTGTTTATTATTCAAGAGGTAACTCTGAATTGCATGTTCTATGGTTTTTCTCCATTGTTCTTTCTCTAGTACCTCATCATTTAGTCTCCAGAGGGATTCGCAGGTTGTCGGTTTAATATTGGATATAGATAAGGAGATGCAGGAGTGGTCTGAAACCACCCTGGGTTCAATTGATGTCTCTACTTTTCTAGCAGTGGCGTTACTGGTAATAAATAGGTAATCTATACGTGAGTATGAGTTGTGAGGTGGGGAGTAAAACGTGTATTCCCTACCTGTGGGGTTTTGTAGTCTCCATGAATCCAGCAGGTTGATTCGGGAGCAGAGGTTAGTAAAGGCTCGATGAGAATTGTTACTCCGATAGGCACAGCGTGAGTCTCTGTCCAATGTGGGATCTAAGGGTAGATTAAAATCTCCAGCCAAGATATGCATACTAGAGTCTGGGATAGTTTTGATCTGTGTAGAAAGATCATTCCAAAAGTCTAACTCAATGGCATTAGGTGCATAGACATCGGTAATAAAGAATTCCGTATTGTCTTTAATCAGTTTGGTTGTGACCCATCTCCCATGGGTATCAGCCGTATAAGACGCTATTTCAATGTTTGATTTTTTTGCTACTAGGGTCAGAACACCATTTTTCTTGCCCACCGCTTCAGAGCCAACAACTTCATTGTATTGTATTGTATTGAGCGTGTTGAATTTTCTGCATCGATTTTTGTCTCTTGTAAGAGGACAATATCACCTTTTTGCCTCTGGATGTAGTCCAAGATCTTCCTCCTCTTAACCAGATGGTTAAGTCCTTTTACGTTAAGCAAAAGTATTTTTAGATTATTCGAAGTGGAGGTCCCTGAAGGGGTTTTAGGTGTAGTGGTCGACATTATAGCAAGTTATAAGTGTGATCCAAAGCTGGCAGTGAGTTCGAGCCACAGCAGCGGAGGATTGGGAAAGTTCTTGCGACATGACGTGTACACAGAGGGACACATAACCGAGGCTGACTTGCAATGTTGAGACAAACAGACAGTAATTGTTGCCCCATCAAGCTGACACCTGAATTTACAAACAGACATCAGGAAGTGGCACTTGAGAATTGGAGATTGGGGCTTGAGCAAAAAATGGCATTTGAGCAATGAAAATAATAACAACATACATGAAAGAGCAAACAAAATAAATTAACAGAGCATAAATCCCTCCCCTCCCCACCCCATCAACCCAAAGAAAAACTAGTAAGCATGGTGACAAGGGGGAAATAGCTCCCCTCCCATGGCATTTACTAAAACCTTGTTATGCTATTGAAAAGATATACATCCTGAGAACAGTGAAAGATAACTGCATAACTGGCATTAACTAAATGTGAGGCAGCCAATGATTTGGACCAGTGGAATGGCCGTAAGTATAATGTGTGTTGTCGCTAGATCCCTGGCTGCAAGGACTATCAAGTACGGGTATTCAAATAACATTTGTATTATTAAAGGCAGGTAAACATTGGTGAGGGTACCCTAAAACTAAGCTCCGAACATGAGTAAGAGCGAGCTAGCGGTACATTAGAGCAGGCATGGAACACATATATGAAATACATATATGAGTGAGGACCGTTCATTCACAATTAAGCCAGTGGGTACTAAATTGATACTTGTATAGCGCACTACTCACCCGCAAGGGTCTCAAGGCGCTTGTATGAATACCGCTGTGGAACCCGTCCTGGCTTTCCCTGTGGGGCGTCCACTCCTGGGCACCCCCAGGGTGAAGGCCAGGCATCCCTGCGTTGTGGGGGCTGTTGTGGAGATTAAGCAAGCTATTGCCCAGAGTTGCAGAGTGGGACTCTATGATTAGAATAGGCACCGAGGCGAGAATTATCTGGTCCGGTGAATTTTGAGCCCAAGACCCGCCGAGGCGGGGAATTGAACCCTGGTCCCGGGCCAGACCTCTGCAGCAGGGTCCGCTGCTCTAACCATTGAGCCACACTTCTCCACTAACTTACTAGTTACTTACTAGCCAGTAATGCCCCCATCAAACAATAAAGCGAGCATACATTGACCTAAATGGCGCTATATTGGATCGCTGAATGCAAGGAAAAGTCGGTTAACAACTTTACGAGTAAGTGACCTGGTGAAACTCAAGTAGGTCTGCTAAAATCGATCAGAGTTAATAACATACTCTAGCCTAGTAGACCAATAACATGCCTGAATGAGATACCACTTTTACATATATAAGCACACACAATTACACATGAGTACAGAGATTATCGATCGATAATGTCCCATTATACCAGTGGTTCCCAAACTTTTTCGACCCACGGCTCCCTTGACCTATTTGCTATAAGCTGTGGCTCCCCATTATGTTACTCTGTTTTAGCGGGTGAGGGAATGTATGCCATGCCTCGGGAGAAATTCAATTTTTCTCCCTGAAAATAATTGCCATGAAGCTGTTGAAGATATCATAGATGCAACTAAATAAATATATAACAGTTTTTTAATCAAATACTTCTATTGGTTTGGTCACGGTGCATTCAAAGCAAAGTTAACCGTACAGGCCAGTGCATGCAATGTATTAACCTGAACTGAGCTATATTAAAAAAAATGCGCGGACCTGTAATTTAAAATAAAGGACTTCCCCAAATGCCTCCAGGAATAAGAATGTGCCATGTAAAGCTACTCTCTGCACCATTTTGGAATGGGACTGGTTAACTGATGAATACTGTGCAGAGAATTATCCCCCACAACCACTTATACCACACCATTTTTACACCAGATTTGAGTGCTGGGGAGTTTACGCCTGAATCAGAATTTGCACGAAAATAGGAATAATGGCCTAAAATTTAAGTTTGGGAACTACTGGACTAATTATCAGAATTGGTACCAGCATTCATGAGGTATAATATGGTATAATACAGCCTGACATTATAAATGTTGCTAATGCTCTAAATATATGGCGGCGACAGGGGTTGCCGTACAAGATGCGCTCACTCCCGGAGTGGAATTTATGCACCTCTCTGATTGTGACACTGAGTCTAAGCCTGTGACACTAAGCAGTTGCATTGCCCTATTTTATTTCCTATGCGGGCTATGTGTTAGGACAGCTTTAGTTTACTATTTTGATATGTCCTACTGATACCAGCCTACAGGCGGTATAATCTGGTATAATACAACCTGGCATTAAAAAATGTTGTTAATGCTCTAACTCTGTGGCGATGACAGGGATTGCCGCATTCGATGCATTCCGGAGTGGAATTTATGCACCTCTCTAATTCTGACACAGGGTATAGGCCTGTTACATTTAGCAGGCACACTTTGCGGAGTTCGTTTCATGTTTTCTACACGAAGTGGCTTTTTGCCTCTACCTTACGTATGTTAGAAGTTATGATGTTAGAATACATCTCTAGTTGCTGTTAACAAAATGTTCACGTGACGATACAGTTCCAATGCTTACTATGATTCTGGTGTAACAATGGAAGAATGCTGCGATTTATCTCCAATCGCCATGCCTACAAAGTTTTTGGGGGGAGGGCTTGGTAGGGGGATTGAGGGGAGGGGTCGGGATTTGTATGGTATGTGTCTTTTTATTATTCTTTCATGTGTTCTCCTGAAGATATATGTTTGTTACATGTCGAATTTACAAGCTGCTACTATTACGAGCTGTCTGGGAGGGTCCGCCATGGTTCTGGACGGTATTCCCAGGAACGTCACTGCAAAAGCACGAAAAGGACTATGTATAGGGTGGTGGTTGCTCACATTGACAAGGAGCCTAGTTGTCCATCTTGGGTGTGAACACTGGTATGGGGTATTGAAGCTTACTGTGCACGTCTCCTTCACTATGGGACATGTAGATCATGTATTGAATATGTTATCTCTAGATGGTGCACTCCGCAATTAATTCACCACTTGGTGTGTCCACTATGGACAAGCTGAAAATACTTTCCCTGAATGTAAAAGGCCTGAACCAGCCGGTCAAGAGACAAAAAATACTAGACTATCTTCGCAGACAGAAGAGGGATATTGTTCTCTTGCAAGAGACTAAAATTGATGCAAAACAGTTTTATACATTAAGGAATAAATACTACTCTGAAGTTGTGGGGGCTGATGCGGTGGGTAAAAAGAACGGAGTACTGATGTTAATAGCGAAAAAATCAAAGGTTGAACTACTTTCCTCTACATCAGACAGCAAGGGGAGGTGGGTTACAGCCAGGCTATCCAAAGACAACACCGATTTCTTTGTCACAAACATATACGCCTCAAATACCAGCGACCTGCGATTCTGGGCGGACCTAACTAAACAACTCGGAACCATCCCAGACTCAGCCGTACACATACTGGCTGGTGACTTTAACCTCCCCATGGATCCTACCCTAGATAGAGACTCCAAATGTGCCTTTAGGCCTAACAAATCCCACAATGCCCTCATTAACCTATGCAAACGTTTTCATTTTGTAGATTCATGGAGAATGCAGAATCCCACGGGCAGGACTACACTTTCTACTCCCCCCCGCATGATTCTTATTCTCGCATCGATTACCTCCTTGTAACACAAAATGGTGTCTCTAGAGTAGAAGACACTTCTATAGAGCCAAGAGTTATGTCTGATCATTCATGCATCTCCTTATCCATCAATAATGTTAGGCCCTCTTCCCGACAAACGTCTTGGCGGTTAAATGATGAGGTTCTGGACAAGGAGCAGCACCGGACTGCTATTCAATCTGCCATTGAGACATATTTGGAGCATAATAAACTAGGAGATACTTCTGAACTCACTCGATGGGAGGCTTTAAAAAGCACTATTAGGGGAGTGTGCATTAAAATTAGGTCAACAATAAATAAAGATCATAACATGAAACTGGAAACCCTGGAAAAAGAAATTTTAGACTTAGAAAACAAACATAAGGCAAACAGGGATGGTACAACGCTAAATGCACTAGCTAACAAAAAATATGAATATAATAAGATAGTGAGCGAAAGGGCTGGGGTGTGGCTGGATAGAAGGAAGAGATTCAAGCTTTGTGAGTCGGATAAAGCGGGCAAGAGTCTGGCCGCATACTTGAAATTTAAAGTACAGAAGAACTCGATTAATGTCATTAAAGATGCATTGGGGGTTGCCAATTCGGAACCGGACAAAATAGCCGATGTGTTTAAAGATTTCTATGGAACTCTTTATGCAAAGAATGAATCGGTAGAGGAGGACAAAATCAAGGATTATCTAAACGAATGCGATCTCCCAATGCTCTCATCGGAAGAGCAGTTAAACCTCAACGCACCGATTGAGGCCGAGGAGATTGAGGTAGCTATTAAATCATTGAAGTGCAGAAAGGCCCCTGGACCCGATGGGTTCACAGCAAAATTTTATAAAACCTTCCAATCTCTTCTGATTGAGCCTTTGCTCCACCTCTTTCAGGAGATAGATGATACAGGAGAAGTCAAAGGGACACTCTCTGAGGCCATAATCGCGGTGCTTCCAAAGGATGGTAAAGACCCGTCTCTTCCAAAAAACTATAGGCCCAATTCCCTCATTAATCTTGACTGTAAGATTCTAGCCATGATCCTCTCTACTCGCCTACAGCGAGTCCTCCCCAAATTGATCCACTCCTCCCAAGCAGGTTTCTTAAAGCATAGATTGTCCAGCGACAACACCAGGGCATTAGCACATGTCCTGGAAAAAGCGAAACTCCTAGACACACCCACAGCTGCAAAAACCCTGGATGCCAAAAAGGCTTTTGACAAAGTCGACTGGACTTTCCTGGAAGCCGTCTTAAATAAATTCAATCTGGGAGTAACATTCACGAAACTAGTTATGTCCCTTTATTTTTGCCCCACAGCAAAAGTCAGGGCGGGTGGATCCTTCTCCTCCTCGTTACGGCTGCAACAGGGAACGCGGCAGGGGTGTCCCCTATCCCCCTCCTTGTTTCTGTTGGCGATCGAGCCATTCCTTTGCCACATAAGAAACAATGATGCTATTGCCGGTATTCCATTTCAAGACTGCAATATCAAACTTACCGCTTACGCGGATGATGTGCTTGTACTGTCAGAAAGGGCAGGTGATGCGATTCCAGCGCTTATGACAACCATCGACGAGTTTTCCCGAGTATCGGGCTACAAATTAAACAAGGATAAAACGGATGTCAAATTACTCAACAATATAGGCGGTAAAGATATCCTTGGTAGCTCAGGTCTCACCTGGCAGCCACATTGCTTTAAATACCCAGGCTTAGACTTTGATAAAGATCTAATATCCACACTGAAAATCAATGAAGCATCAACCCTGAAAAAGATCTCCACTTTATTGGACGGATGGTCATCCAAGTTCCTTTCCTGGTGGGGCAGGGCGGAAACGCTTAAGATTATGATCACCCCGTTGGTGAATTACTTGGCTAGCATGCTGCCTATGACATTCACTGATGACTTCATCTCCAAAGTGGACAAACGGTTTGGTGGCTTTCCATGGCAGGGTAAGAAAGCCGGAATATCACTGAAAAGGCACAATTAGCAAAAGAAAAGGGCGGCTTCGGTCTTCCCTCCTTCAGGAACTACCAAACAGCGTTTCTCTGCAAGCAGGGAGTTCAATGGCTGGTTGACACCCCATCTTACGTCCCATTGTGGCTAAACATTGAGAAATCTATCATCGACCACTCACCCTTACCGTCCCTACTTACCATGGACCTATCCCACTTACCCCACTCCAAATACATCTTGTTGAACACCAGGCGTGCTCTATTAAGATTAGACCAGGCTCACGAATCTCTTCTAAAAATTAGAAAATCCACGTGCATGGCCCTATGGAAGAATCCTTACTTTAAACATGAAGGAAAAACCCTCTACTGGAAATCTTGGGCTGATAAGGGCATTAATTTGGTGACTGACCTTTCTGACGGGGCACGACCCCTTCCTTTCTCCTCACTCCAGAAAATACATGATTTACCCCCCATTGCCTTCTATGAATTCCTGAAATTGAAAGCCATTATCTCGACACGTGGCCTCAACCCCCACACACCCTGGCCCATCTACCACGACTCTTAGCGGGTGGCCACTTTGTATCCAAAGTGTACAAGCTACTCCTTCCTCTGCCCAGGAAAGCACATAGGCGGCTTGAATTCAAATGGGAGTCAGAACCCAACTCTACGGGAATTTCGATGGATTGGGATACAATCCATAGAACTGCTTTCTCTAACAAAATATCGCCTATCCTTGCCCAGACAAAGTACATGTTACTGAGTAGAACATTCTGGACTCCGGATAGACTCTTTAAGTGCAAACTGAGGGACACTCCCTCATGCTGGAATCATATGTCTGAGACTGCGGATCTAGCCCATATGCTCTTTCACTGTCCCACCCTGCAAACATATTGGGGGAAAATCTTTGACTGTATTCAGCATGTTTTCAAACTGCATCAGGCGAGAGAATTTATATACGTTATATTAGGGGCTCTCGAGCCATCCGTACGGAATGCGCAGGACCGCCAGCTGCTAGACTTGATGCTCACTTTGGCGCGTAAGGTGGTTTTATGCAAATGGGAAAATACCTCAGAGGTTAATTTTAAGATCTGGCAAGACTGGCTTTCCTTTCTGAGACGGGCTGATAACCCGGCTCTGCACTCCTCCACCTGGCGATCTTCCAACAAGGGACTCTGGAAATCACTTGATATGTCTTCATTTCAATTTGGCCCACCGTGAAGTAACATCTAGTATTGTATATTTTTCAGGTACTTTTGTGCTTTGTGACCTCATGTACTTGCTTCATCTACGAGACAGCTTGGATTGCATGTAACTACACAATCATGAGCCACTTTTCTTTTGTTCTTTATTTCTTTATTTGTGCTTTTGTGCATATGTACATAGGTAACTTTGCTATCATACTTTATCAGATACTTATATTTCATGTTCATTTCAATTTGGTGTTGTGGACCAGTGACTTTGTTTCCATCGCTGCATTGAGACCTCACTGTATTGTCTTTTCCTTTGTCTTTAATTCTTTCAATAAAAACGATTTGAAATAAAAAGAAATAAGTGCAAAAGTATTTCTGCTTCCTTTGATATCCTATCTTTAAACTGCTCCCTGTAAATGTGGTTAATTGAGAAAGTTTAGACTGATTTTAAGTTATAATAAAGTAGTTTTTGAGTCCGACGTGGAACATTTCCTTATTGGCCTGCAAGGTCTTGTTTCTGACTCGCTACATTGCTTGGCTGCAGCAGCAACTTGATGTACCTGGTATCGGGATGGTGACAGAAAGCGAGGGCGCTGCAAAAACATACCTACAAACTGGTATTGTTTTTTTAAATAACGTGTTTATGATAGGCCTGTACTGTGAGGGGAAAAACAACGCACCTTTTGGGACGAAATAGTGCAAATATTGGTTCAAAACAATTGTTGCACCCAAGAAGTTATTAAAAGAATTGGAGGGAAAAAAGTCTGCATCGTAACACTTTTTTGGCTGCGAGATGCACATCTCAGGCAGTCTGACCTATTCATCCACTTGTTCGTGGAGAGAAAAATAATGCAGAAAGATAAACAGAGGGTTTCCAAATGTTCCTGCCTTCTCAGATCTGATGCAGGGGTGAAGGTGGCAGTGTTAGGACCCATCATCTGCCTTTGTGTGCTTAGCTTTGATTGTTTCCCCTTGAAGTAATAACTCTTTGCAGCTCATGGTATGCATTTTGGTGTTGCATTGAAAAGTTATTTATTGGGTGTTTCTGTTGTTTCTCTTATCTTATCAGTTAAGTCATTATCTCAAGCAGCTTTGTTAGCGGAGCTGTGCAGTTCTGAAGAAGAGGTCAAAGGCCTTGACAGTGGTTCCCAAACTGTGTTCACGGCGCCCCTGGGTAGTTTTGATGGCGCACCAGGGTGCCGTGGCGCACAGATTGGGAACCACTGCATTATACGGTTAGATGGTAAACAGTGACATAGCTGAGACCTTATTAGAACGCTATATGCAAATAAGAGGTGGGTCTAAATCTTATAAGTGAGTAACCTTGATTTAACTCAGATAAGACATTTCAAGCTACTGAGATTCTACTACAGTCAGATATGAGCATTAACACAATCCAGAAAAGTGAACCAACAGCAACATAATGAAGTAATTCAGAGGAATACTCATGTGCCACTAGTAGAAGGGCCAGATGCCGCATGACCAGACGTTGTTGTGTCCTTAGTTAGCTCCTCCAGCCCTTCGAGAAGTCTTTTGAGGCTTTGGAGGTCCACGAAGACCGTGTCTTTGCTGTAGTTTTGAGAGATGTAGATTCTATTGAATTTCCATGAAATATGATTGTTTTTGCACACGGAGGCCAAGATCTGTTCAATATGTTGGTAACGAAGAGGCTTGCATTCAATTGGTCTCAGACCTTTTTGGCTTGGAGATATTCGAGAAGGAACCCAATGGGCCCTGTCAGTCAGTCATAAAACTTTTATTCGGTTACAAAATGTTTGAAACCATAAAAAGTACATAACCAGGACATATAAAAGCATCTCAATATAGTTAAAAATAGGACAAAGGCGGAAAAATAAAACAGCTAATTAAAATTAACGTTTCCATGGTTAGTTCGTGTAAATAACAAATCAATTTGGAGAAACATTTATAAAAAGAAGAAAAGTTAATGCAATAAAGTCAATCAATGAAGGTTAGAACGATATTTTAAACAGGATTTTAAAAAGCAGGCTACACATTTTGCGGCATATTCTGAGTCCAAGAATTTCAGAGCCAAATAGGCCGGACGACAGGATCTCATACCTAATGTGCGTAAGAGCGGCACAATCCAACGCTTACGAGCAAAGACATAATATCTGCAAAAGAGGGTGACGTGCATTGTTGATTGTGGGGATATTCCATCACACGGGCACTTTATAATAGTGGTAGACCAGTCCTGTTTTTTAGGGAATGTAACAATACGGAAAAAAGAATCAAATCGAAACCTCGTTAATAGGTACTTTTCATATGAAGTGAGATGGTAGGTTAAGTATGCTTGGATACCCGGGACGGTCTGCACTGTCAGAATTTAAACGTTGGAAGATTTATTAATTTCCTGAGAGAGACGTAGTTCTCTCAAGTGAGTTAAGCATAACTTTTTCAAATCTTTCCTACTAATATCGGCTAAACAGGAGGGGTCTTGAAAGTAGGAAAAGCGGTCCAAGTCTCTGAAAAAATTGCTGATATGTATTAGCC
Organism: Lissotriton vulgaris; assembly: GCF_964263255.1. Taxonomy (NCBI): domain Eukaryota; kingdom Metazoa; phylum Chordata; class Amphibia; order Caudata; family Salamandridae; genus Lissotriton; species Lissotriton vulgaris. The sequence continues at coordinate 295,467,947 of NC_141690.1, forward strand.
AGGGTATTTTATTCCATCTATCTAAGCCCAAGCAGTCTGTGATTAGTGAGCTTGTCAAATGACGTTGGGTCTTTGTCCAAATACGGTGCCACAGGAGAATGGGTTGGGACCTGATGATATCTATGAGATAGTCTACACCCAATTCTGTGTGGCATGCGTAATTTGGGGCGCTTTGTGGTACCGCCAACAGATATTTTAAAAACCTGTTCTATATAAATACATGTACATACATGTACAATGGTCTGGAGGGAGTCGACGTTTGAGTATCCCCAAACCCCGGCTCCATAGACAGCTATAGAATGGCATTTTGCATGGTAGATCTTTAACAGTTCTAGTGGGGCCAGTTTACCCAATTTTCTCGAAAAAGAGACTAAAGCCGAAGTAGCACGCTGAAAAAGAAGTTTTTGGGTGTCCATAGCCTGTCTCCAACTTAAATTATCGTCTACTACGATACCCAAGTAAGGATATTCCTTGGTACATTCCAGCCTCACTTTCTCATTGTAAATACTCTTTGGTTTATGGACCCTAGGACCAAGGTGCATGACAAAGGTCTTTTTCGCATTTACTTTTAAGCCTAATGCACCCATAAATTGGCAGTATTTGTTGAGTTGTTTTTGCAGTTGGTTCAGAGTTCTGGCTAATATTACAGAATCATCAGCGTATAATAGCGCCGGAATTGGGCGGTGGGCTATCATTGGGAGGTCCTGGCTCCCTTCTAGCATGGCCACCTCAAGGCCGTTAGTATATAAGTTAAACAGGAAGGGGGCCAGGACACAGTTAAACAGGAAAAGGGCCAGGACACAAGTTAAACAGGAGGGGGACCAGCACACAGTTAAACAGGAAGGGGGCCAGGACACAGGCAGGGCCCTGTCAAATTCGAGTGGGTGGAGAAAGGTTAGATTGGTTGCTTGTGAGAACCAGGACTCTAGAAAGGAGAAGCACGAGCCAGAAGTATCCTCCGATCCCTCCAGTATTCTGAAAATTTGAAGGTTCCTTCTACGATTCCTGTCTTCAAGCTCAGATAGCCTCCTGAACTATCTTCTGCACATGCACAGGCAGCTCGCATTCATTCTTGTCATTGCCAATGCGCATGCGTCTTGTCTTTCGCTGTCACAGCAGGCCAGTGAATCCATTTTAAAGTAGGCCTCACAAGCCAGAATGGGAACTATCATAGAAACAAACACAAACAAACGTTATTTTAAGAAAAATAGCCTTTCTATTTACCTCCCCCATTCATAAGGTTTTCCCCATTAGTCGTTACCTAGCAGATAAGCCACATATATGCATAATATACTTACTTAAGTCCGATTTTCAGCCACAAATACATAGACAAAAAGCACATTCATGCTTCATTCTATTATTTTAAAGCAGCATATTAGTACAAAACACGACGAAATTACATAGTTAGTTAGTTATGATTGCGACATAGGCAGAAGTTAGTTCCCACGTATTGGTGTGTGTGCGACAGTTTACTCTAGGTTGATTAGCTTTTCATGCAACACTCCATTAGTCCAGATTACACGTTATTGAAGTGTGACTTCACAAGGGGTACACAAAATTTCGTTTTTCCACCTTGCTCCATCACTAGCAGAGAGTAGAAAAGTAGCAGGATCCGGTAATTTAGGCTTTTATTTAAGCATCCATCTTAAGGTCAGGCAGAACCAGGAGAAGCATGGACAGTCCCAGGAGGCAGCCATTTTAAGGTCAGGCAGCAAAGGTAATGGTGGCAATCAATCAATCAATCATGACATTTGTATAGCGCGCTACTCACCCGGATGGGTCTCAAGGCGCTGGGGGGAGAGGGGTCCGTTACTTCTCGAAAAGCCAGGTCTTGAGTTGCTTCCTGAAGGAGAGATGGTCCTGGGTTAGCCGAAGGTGGATGGGGAGGGAGTTCCACGTCTTGGCTGCCTGGTAGGAGAAGGATCTTCCTCCGGCGGTGGCTCTGCGGATGCTTGGAACGGCGGCGAGGGCGAGGCTGGTCGACCGTAGCTGGCGGGTGGGCGTGTAGAAGGACAGGCGGTTGTTGAGGTACTTGGGGCCAAGGTCGTGGAGAGCCTTGTGTGCGTGGGTGAGGAATCTGAACGTGATCCTCTTGCTGACGGGGAGCCAGTGCAGGTCTCTCAGGTGGCCGGAGATGTGGCTGTGTCGGGGATGTCCAGGACGAGTCGTGCAGAGGCGTTCTGGATGCGTTGGAGTCTTTTCTGAAGTTTGGCTGTGGTTCCGGCGTAGAGGGTGTTTCCGTAGACCAGTCGGCTGGTGACGAGTGCCTGGGTGACCGTCTTCCTGGTATCGGTGGGGATCCATCGGAAGATCTTTCGGAGCATGCGCAGGGTATTGAAGCATGATGATGAGACGGCGGTGACTTGTCTGGTCATCGAGAGGGAGGAGTCCAGGAGGAAGCCCAGGTTTTATGCGTGGTCCGTTGGCTTGGGATTGGTGCCCAGGGCAGGGGGCCACCAGGAGTCGTCCCAGGTGGAGGGCGATGACCCCAGGATGAGGACTTCCGTCTTGTCTGAGTTCAGTTTCAGGCGGCTGTTCTTCATCCACTCGGCGACGTCTTTCATCCCTTCGTGTAGGCTGGTTCTGGCGGTGGCTGGGTCGTTGGTGAGGGAGAGGATCAGCTGGGTGTCATCGGCGTAGGAGATGATGTTGAGGTTGTGTTGGCGTGCGATGGCTGCAAGGGGGCTCATGTAGACGTTGAAAAGGGTGGGGCTGAGCGATGATCCCTGTGGTACGCCGCCGATGACTTCGGTGGCCTCGGATCTGAACGGAGGGAGGTGGACTCTTTGGGTTCTTCCGGCGAGGAACGAGATGATCCACTCCAGTGCCTTCTCTTGGATTCCGATGTTGCTGAGGCGCTGCACTAGGGTGCGGTGGCAGACAGTGTCGAACGCTGCGGATAGGTCCAGGAGGATGAGGGCCGCTGTTTCCCCGTTGTCGAGCAGTGATCTGATGTCGTCAGTGGCTGCGATGAGGGCGGTCTCGGTGCTGTGGTTGGCTCGGAAGCCGGACTGCGAGTGGTCGAGGGATTCGTTCGTCTCGAGGAAGGTGGCAAGCTGTCTGTTGACGGTCTTCTCGATGACTTTGCAACAAAAGGGAGGAGCGAGATGGGGCGGACGTTCTTGAGGTCGCTGGGGTCCGCTGTTGGCTTCTTCAGGAGGGCGCTGAGCTCTGCGTGCTTCCAGCTTTCCGGGAAGGTGGCGGCGGTGAAGGAGGCGTTGATGATGTCCCGGAGTTGGGGAAGGTACGACAGTGGTTACAGCACATACACCATAGCGCAATCCACCCAAATCGATCACTGCATCATGATTGAACATAGAAAGCAGCTCTGATTGGATGGCAATGAAAAGTAGTCCAGCACAGAAAGAATTTAAAAGAACTTATAAGACCAATTAAATTTGTTTAATGCATAAGATTAGCAGCACAGCAACAAGACTGTACATCTCCAAAGTGCCAGCGCAACTGACTCTAGGGAGTTAAACATTCTAGAGCAGAGTCCCAATGGAATTGGAACACTGGATAAATAAAAACATTTGTGAGTGAACATGTTGACAGTATAACACATCTCCCTTATATAAAAATTGAAAGAAACATATTAACAAACTTGATAAACACAACTAAAACACTATCTAACATAATCTACCAACTTTGCAGGTAGGCTTCTTGAACGTGTGGAGTCTTTGCCACAGAATCATATTGTACATCAGGTGTATTGGGGTCAGTGCAAATATGATCCTTTTACAACTCAGTATTATTTACATCACCATCTGGAATCATAACATTGTCACTGTCTGAAATCTAATTATTCTTGAAACTTACAGGAAAACTAGCAACATGCCTGACATTCCAAACTTTTCCATCTTGTGTTATGAGAGAATTCCTGAAAACTCTGGTGATTTTGATGGGTTTATAGAACTTGCTCACACACTTGCCTACCAAACCAGTTTTCTTTATTCTTACCCGTTCACCAACTCTAAAATTAGGTTGTTTAACATCTCACTTCTTGTCATACCAGACTTTACATTTTCTTTGTTTTTCCTTCACTCTTAACTCAGTATCATTTCTACTCCACTCATTATACATGTTATCACCAGACTTTGCTTTGAGCCACCACGGACATATATTAGAGGCAGGATCTCTGCCTTTCAACAACCGGAAAGGACTAACCTCAGTAGTGGAATGCGGTATAATTCTATACATCCACAATCTCTCTCTTAACAAGTTTCTCCAATCTTCTCCTTCCTTCGTGACTTTAGTTATGTTACCCTTCAAAACCCTATTGAAGCGTCCCACCTGACCATTTTCATGAGGTGCATACAATAACGTAGTAACATGTCTTATGCCCTGAGCTTTGAGAAATTCCTCCATATCGTTGGAAATTAGTTGAACGCCATTATCTGTGACTATAATGGCGGGAGAACCTTCCCTGGCAAAAATCTCTTTGAAAAACTTTAAGACTTTATTAGTGGTGGCCAAGTGTACCATCTTAACCTCCGTCCATTTAGAATGATAGTCCACTAACACTAAGGCTTATCGAGAATCTAGTGGTAAATTTAGAAAAGGACCAGAAATGTCGAACGCCAATTTCTTCCAAGGTTCTTGTGGCCAATCAACACACTTAAGCGGTGGGACATTAAGTTTCAGCACTTTATCACTTGCATTGCAAACAACACAGTCTCTAACCATACAATCTGCCATCTGATCCATACCTGGCCACCAGAAGTAACCTCTAATTAAGCGTTTCATCGCAGACATCCCTGGATGAGAGTTATGAGCCATCTTAAGAATTAACTCTCTCACTCCCAACGGTGGAACACACTTTCCATTCTTATAGATAAAATCACCATCTAACTTCAAATCCTCTGAAACCTTAAACAAAGGCATCATTTCTTCTGGAACATAATGCTTTTGTGGCCAACCTTCCATTAGAAATGTCTTGAGTAATTGCCACAATGCATCATTCTCCTCACTTTTTTCCATGTTTCTTCTGATATACTGGAAAAAGCACCACCAACAACATCCTGGATAGTGGTGACCACAACCACATCACCATCTTTATCTTTTATTTTAGTTTTTATTTTTTTATTTCAAATCATTTTTATTTATGAAAAAGGAAAAGAACAGTACAAGAAAAGAAAAAATCTTCCAGTACAGAGATGAGAACAATTTTGATGTTTGAGTACAATACATAAACCTAAAAGAAAATCAAATCACATAGTGCTTGCAAGTGACGCCTGCGGACAGAACTACATAACGAGAATTACACAATATGGAAACACATAAATGGAGTCAAAGGAATGTACAGTTACACGACAATTCAATCTACCACCCTTAAAGTCTGGCATCGGACTCCGCATTAGCCGGAGAGAACAGCATCAATCATTACATCATGGTGGGTCAAAGTGGGAGGAGGACATGTCAAGCGACTTCCAGAGTTTCTTGTTGGTAGGACGCCATGTAGCCGATTGCAGTGCCGGATTGTCAGCCCCTCTCAGAAATGAAAGCCATTCCTGCCAAATTTTAAAATTCACCTCTGACGTATTTTTCCATTTGCACAAGATTACCTTACAGGCAAGTGTTAACATCAAGTCCAATAGCTGGCGATCTTGTGTATTCGGCAGATTTGGATCAAGAACTCCCAATATAACATATACAAATTCCTGTACAGGCTTCATATTGAACACATGATGGATGCAGTCGAAGATCTTCTCCCAGTAGGTCTGTAGGGAGGGGCAGTGAAAGAGCATATGGGCGAGGTCGCCAGTTCCTGACTGACAATTCCAACATGTGGGTGTATCCCTCAAGTGACATTTAAAAAGTCTATCCGGACTCCAGAATGCCCTATTCAATAGCATATATTTTGTTTGAAAAAGGAGGGGCGATACCTTATTAGATAGAGCAGTTCTATATATCACATCCCAGTCAAACTCTATCCCAGTGGTATTAGGTTCAGCCTCCCATTTGGACTCAACCTGTCTATGTGTTTTCCTGGGCATTGGGAGTAGCATCTTATATACTTTGGAAACGAAGTGGCCTGCAGACAAGAGGCGTGGCAGATGGGTCACCAGCCAAGGTACATGAGGGGTGAAGCCACGAGCTGATATAATGGCCTTCTACTACAAAAATTCGTAGAAGTCCATAGGTGTGAGTTCATGTGCTGCCTGTAAGCTCGAGAACGGGAGCGGTTGTGTACCATTATAAAGGTCCCTCACTAAGTTAATGCCTTTCCTGGACCACGAATCCCAGTAGAGGGTTTTACCATCACATTTAAAGTAGGGGTTTCTCCATAAGGCCATAAGAGTGGATTTTTTGACGACTAGGTTAGTTTTATGTGCCTGGTCGAGTCTTAACAAGGCCCGCCTGGTATTTAACATAATATACTTAGAATGAGGAAGATGAGACAGATCCATGGTAAGCAGGGAGGGTAGAGGCGCGTGACCAATGATAGATTTTTCAATATGTATCCACAGAGGGACATAGGATGGAGAGTTTGTCAACTATAGCGCTCCCTGTTTGCAGAGGAATGCTGTCTGGTAGTTCCTGAACGAGGGAAGTCCCAGGCCGCCTTTATCTTTTGCTAGTTGCAACTTTTTCAGTGATATCCTGGCTTTCTTGCCCCGCCACAGGACCCCGTCAAACAGCTTATCTACTTTATTGATGAAGTCAACCGAGAACGTCATGGGGAGCATACTGGCCAGATAATTCACTAACGGAGTGGACATCATTTTAAGGGTCTCTGCCCTGCCCCACCAAGAGAGGAACCTGGGTGACCGCCCATCCAGCAAAGTGGAGATCTTTTTCAAGGTTATGTCCTCATTTATTTTCAGACTGGTGATCAGATCTTTATCAAATTCGAGTCCCAGATATTTAAAACAGTGTGGTTGCCAAGTTAGGCAAGAGTCTCCAAGTATATCTTTACTGCCTATATTATTTAGGAGTTTCTCCTCCGTCTTGTCCTTGTTCAGTTTGTAGCCTGAGACACGGGAAAACTCGTCAATGTTTGCCATAAGTGCGGGTATGGCTTCTCCAGCTCTTTCTGACATAATTAGTACGTAATCTGCATACGCAGTGAGTTTTACAGTACAACCCTCAAAAGGAATACCAGCAATCGCGTCATTATGTCTTATGTGGTACAGTAATGGCTCTATGGCCAACAGAAATAAAGAAGGTGATAGGGGGCACCCTTGCCTTGTACCCTGTTGTAGATTTAAAGAGGAGGAGAAGGAGCCACCCGCCCTTACCTTTGCAGAGGTACAGAAATAGAGGGACATCACTAGCTTCATGAATGTTTTACCCAGGTTGAACTTGTGCAAGACTGCTTTCAGGAAGGACCAGTCAACTTTGTCGAAAGCCTTCTCGGCATCTAATGTTATTGCCGCCGTGGGTGTGTCTAGGAGTTTTGCTTTTTCCAAAACATGCGCTAGTATCCTGGCATTGTCACTAGACATTCTATTTTTCAGGAATCCTGCTTGAGAGGGGGGGATCAGCTGGGGAAGAACTTTCTGGAGACGAGCCGAAAGGATCACGGCTAAGATCTTGCAATCAAGACTAATGAGGGAGATGGGCCTATAATTTTTTGGAAGAGAGGGGTCTTTCCCATCTTTTGGAAGTACAGCAATTATAGCCTCAGACAGGGTACCCTTAACTTCACCTGATTCATTTATTTCTCGGAAAAGGCTCAGCAGAGGTTCCACCAATAGAGATGGAAAGGATTTATAACATCTAGCTGTGAACCCATCAGGGCCTGGGGCTTTCCCGCTCTTTAGTGATTTAATTGCTTGTTCTATTTCTATGGTTGTGATTGGTGCATTAAGGGTTAGTTGGTCATCAGTGGAGAGTCTTGGTAGATCGCATTCATTTAAATAATCCTGAATCTTATCTTCTTCCACCGATTTATTTTTGGCATATAGAGTTTCGTAAAAGTCTTTAAATACCTCCGCTATCTTGTCCGGTTCCGAATGAGCGGCCCCCTGAAACGTCTTTGATGACATTAATAGTGTTCCTCTGTACCTTGAATTTCAAATAAGAGGCCAGGCTCTTACCCGCTTTATTTGAGTCACAGAGTTTGAACCTCTTTCTTTTATCCAGCCACACCCCTGCCCTCTCACTCACTATTTTGTTGTATTCATACTTTTTGTTGGCCAGTGCCATCCCTGTCCCTCTGGTGTTTACTCTCTAGGGCCAGTATCTCACTTTCTAAATCTTCCAATTTACGGTTATGGTCTTTATTAATCGCTGATCTAATTTTAATACAAACCCCCCTGATGGTACTCTTTAGGGCCTCCCACCGTACTAGGTCACTAGTGTCACCCCTTTTGTTGTGTTGTAAGTATGAGCTAATAGCGGACTGTATAGTAGTCCGATGATGCTCTTTGTCCAGTATTTCATCGTTCAGACGCCACGACGTTTGACGAGAGGAGGGCTTCACATTGGTGATGGATAAGGAAATGCATGAATGATCGGACATAACTCTCGGTTCTATAGATGTGTCATCTGGTACAGAACGGGAATATCGTCGCAAAAATATCGACTTACCTAAATATCGCTGCAAAAATATCTACAGGAAGAAATATTGATGACAAAAATATAGTCTGACCAGAATATCGACAGACAGGTAAGTAATATCGATAACATTAATATAGTTGTAATAAATATCGTTTACAAAAACATAGTTTACAAAAATATCGTTTTTTAAATAATTATACGTAATGTAGTGTTTTTAATGAGTATTTGTAGTCAAAGTAGTATTTTTTGTAGTATTTTATTAGTTAATAATGTATTTTATGTTGAATTTAGTATTAATAGTTCCGTAGCGGGTTGTGGGTTTATAGGGGAGTAGGGTGGGAAGTAATTTAAATATAATAAAATAATAGATTAATTAATGTTTTAAATGAATATAAATAGTGTAATAAATAATAGTTAATTAATTTCAATTAGTTAATTGATTAATAATTATGTAATTAATTATGTTAATTTTTAAATTAATTTTAGGTGTGTGTACTGGAATTTTTTAGTGAAAATGTAGTAAATTAATTACATTTTAATTGAATAATTATTTAATTAATGATTAAATAAATAAAAATAAAGATTTGTTATTTTATAAATGACTAAATACATTTAGTAATTTTTACACCTACACTATCCAACGCTTTCCCAACTGTTGCACCTTCTGGAGTGGCAATAGTAATTTTTACCCCTGCGCTATCCAACGCTTTCCCTACTGTTGCACCCTCTGGAGTGGGAATAGTAATTTTTACCCCTACGCTATCCAACGCTTTCCCTACTGTTGCACCCTCTGGAGTGGGAATAGTAATTTTTACCCCTACGCTATCCAACGCTTTCCCTACTGTTGCACCATCTGGAGTGGGAATAGTAATTTTTACCCCTACGCTATCCAACGCTTTCCCTACTGTTGCATCCTCTGGAGTGGGAATAGTAATTTTTACCCCTACGCTATCCAACGCTTTCCCTACTGTTGCACCCTCTGGAGTGGGAATAGTAATTTATACCCCTACGCTATCCAACGCTTTCCCTACTGCTGCACCCTCTGGAGTGGGAATAGTAATTTTTACCCCTACGCTATCCAACGCTTTCCCTACTGTTGCACCCTCTGGAGTGGGAATAGTAATTTTTACTCCTACGCTATCCAACGCTTTCCCTACTGTTGCACCCTCAGGAGTGGGAATAGTAACTTTGACTCCTACGCTATCCAACGCTTTCCCTACTGTTGCACCCCCTGGAGTGGGAATAGTAATTTTTACCCCTACGCTATCCAACGCTTTCCCTACTGTTGCACCCTCTGGAGTGGGAATAGTAATTTTTACCCCTACGCTATCCTACGCTTTCCCTACTGTTGCACCCTCTGGAGTGGGAATAGTAATTTTTACACCTACGCTATCAAATGTTTTAACTAATAATATATTGTATATTTTAATTATATGTATGTATTATTGTTGTTATATAAAGTAATGTGTTAAATATATGTATATGTACACATTTATTAAGTTTATAATGAAAAAGTGTAGTTAATTTGTTTTAAATAGTTAAAAAATAAAATTAATGTAATGTATTTTGTTAATAGTACTTATATTTATTTATTATTTAATGTAATTTTAATTAATTTAAAAAGTCGATATTTTTTACATCTATATTAATTACAACGATATTTTTGAGTAGATATTTATGTACTTACCTGTTTAAGTATAGGGTGTTGATATTTTTGTAAACGATATTTTTACAACTATATTTATGTCAACTATATTTTTGTAATCGATATTTCAACACCCTACCGTGTCATCTATCCTTGTTACCCCATTTTGTGTTATAAGAATGTAATCGATTCGAGAGTAAGAGTCATGTGGTGAGGATTAGAAGGTATAATCCCTGTCCGTGGGGTTTTGTAGTCTCCACGCGTCTACAAAATGAAAGCGTTTGCATAGGTTGAGAAGAACTTTGTGAGATTTATTCGATCGAAAGGGGCAACGTGAGTCTCTCGCTAGGATAACGTCCATGGGGAGATTGAAGTCCCCGGCCAATATATGTACGGCTGAGTCAGGTATGGTCTCAATTTGTCTACTTAGGCCCTCCCAGAATTTAAGATCATTAGTATTAGGAGTATAGATATTTGTGATGTAGAATTCCGTGTTGTCTCTGCTTAGTTTAGCTGTGATCCACCTGCCATTCTCATCCACCGCTGATGAAAGAATTTCAACCTTTGATTTTTTCGCTATTAACAACAAGACACCATTCTTTTCCCCCGTAGCTTCTGCTCCCACTACCTCAGTGTAAAATGTATTCCTCAAATGGTAAAACTGTTTGGAATCTATATTAGTCTCCTGCAGCAAGACAATATCCCCCCCGTTGTCTGCGCATATAGTCTAGTATCTTTTGTCTCTTTACAGGCTGGTTAAGGCCTTTTACATTCAGAGACAGTATTCTCAGTTTGTCTATAGCAGCCACTCCAGGTGGTGTATTAACTGTGTTTTGTGCCATTAGACATGCCTAAATATCTTGCCAAGTACCGTGACAGACCAACATAGATGGCAGGCAGAACCAATAATTTGTTGATTCAACGTGCAACTATTCGACAGTATCCGTACAAGCACAAAAAGTACAAAATGAAAAAGAAGGAACATAGTACAAATAACACACATACCCCCCCCCCCACCCCCCCCCACCCCCCCATACCCCTCATCCCCCCACCCTCCCTTCCTACTAGACATGGTGACTGGAGAGAAATAGCAACAAATCCTCCCCGTGGTTCTCAACTTTGTGAAAAATTTTGGAACTGTTTCAGCAAACTAACAAACTAATGCCGAGTATAACAGTAGATGCAAACTGAAGTCGGAAAGCAAGACACAATCGTATCCAGGTAAGGTTGCCCCATATAACGGGCACGGTTAAACTTTGTAATCCTGATTTATATATATCAGTGACCCCAATTATACACCCCACTATAATCAGATATCAGTATAATAGTAGACTAGACCTTGGTATGGTCAACATCTAAATATTCAACCTTAGATTATGCCACAGTCTTGGAGGGGGATTTGTTCTATTTTGGCTGTGATAGTCGCACAAACATTCGTCAGAGGCAACAACATAAAGTATTTGGCGCAGTAATAGAACAGATCGGCATGGCATATTGGATACATTGAACCACTGGATGAGAGTAGGAACAACATGAATAAAGCCCTGTAGCAGATACAGAGTATCAATTTGTTAGAGGGAGGCGAACTGGTACCAACAATTGTTCAGCAAAGTCTCAGTAGCTTCACAGTGTTCATAGTACCCCTATGCCATGTAACTGTCAACATTAGCATATATGGCCTATATTTGTAAAGTTTCACCTGTGGTAAAATGTAGCCAATTGACACTAGGAAGAAGCTATACAGTTAGTATGAAAGGAAAGGATACTCATTTGACGCTGGAAGAAGAGGCTGTCATGCTATCAGAGTCGTGAGTGTCCATGACCAGGACCTCGGCCCATCCAGCATTCTTTTGAGCTTCGTAGGGTCTGAGAAGATGTGTGGAGAGCCCTGGATGACCACTCTGTATTTTGCTGGCCCTACAAAGCCATATTGGTATCCCATAGATTTCAGCTGTGGACGGAGCGCCAGAAATGCCTACCGTACATCCACCGTTTCCTTGCTGTAGTCCTGTGATATATATATTTTGGTATTCTTCCATAGGATGTGGTTATGCTTCTGGACAAAGTTGAGGATCTGTTCCACGTGCTGATAACGTAGTGGTTTGCAGACAATAGGCCTGGGGCCTTTCAGGCTTTTGGTGATCCTACCAGGCACTCTATGGGCCCTGTCAAATTCCAGGGGCTGGTGGAAGGTCATGCGGGTGGCTTGAGCGAACCATGATTCTAGAAACGGCACACAGGAGCCCAGCAAATCCTCGGATCCTTCCAGAATCTCAAAGATGCGAAGGTTCCCCCTTCGATTTCTGTCCTCCAGTTCGGCCAGCTTTCTTGTTATCTGATCCGAGGCGATGGTCAGGCGTTTGAGAGCGCCACAGGTCTTGGTTTCAGTATCTTCCAGTCTGCTGATTCTTGACTCCATTTCGTCCAGCCTTGCATTGGTATCACGTATGTCTTGTCTAATTGCCACCACTTCTTTAGTTGATTTAGCTAGGTCCCTAACTTCGTCGAGCCTGCTTAGTATCATTTCCATTGCATCAACGTTGATCTTTTTCCCATTGGCAGGCGAATTTGGATTAGAGTGGTCAGATTTGAGTCTTTTCAGGTTTTTAGTTAGCTCCTTGTTATCCATAGTCACTGTTTTCAGTTCGTGTTATCACCAAGAACTAAGGTGAGACAAAATGAGTACACTGATTCAACAACACGCTCGCAGACTGTGAATAAGTGTGGCTGAGTGGCCTCCTTACATACACTGGCGATGTTTAAAGGCAACGCAGCTATAGGGAAGCCGCTGTTGGGCCACAGGTAGCGTGCAGAATATTTAGAATAGAGCAATGCATTCGGTAGTATGGGTTTGTGGATCTAATCACAGCACACTGTTGTATATAACCACTTCTTCAGTATCTTCCGCCGAGATAGGGCGAGGTAAACTACGCTTGGTGCTATCTTACCATTGCAACTAGATCAGGGAACATTGACCGGACAACTTGCCGTGCTCGCTGTTGCCTCTCGTTGGAGAAGGCTGATTATGGTGTGACGCACAGCAGATCGATCGTGATGCGTGCCCACAAACCCCTTTGTTTACAGCTCAGATTTGGGTGGTGGTGTTAGTTCATACATATGGCAGTATAAAGCAGTATGCTGCAGGGTACTGTGTGATGTTGGGTGCTTCAAATCCTTACCAGTACTTAATCAGGCATATAACACCTCTGTAGTGCATGCAGACATAGAACCCTCATTTGGGCGCTCGAAAACGTTTGATATGCCCTCCAGACTTTCGAGCCGCCACTTGTGGCACCCTGCAAGCTCCAACTCGAAGAAGCAGCGCCGCCATTTTGGAACAGGTCTCGTGTGGTTAGGCAGCTCCGTGTGGTGTTCCACAGGCGCCAATGTTAGTTGGAGGAGGCAGAGTCACACTGCATCCGATTACTTAATTTAGCATCTCAGTCGCAACTGCTGTGGGAATACTTAGCGCTGTATCAGAATTGTGTAGCTTGTGCAGGAGCCGATTTCCGGTTAGAAAATAAATGCATCCGCCATGTTGAGTAGGGCAATGTTGTTTGCAGGCACCACGTGTGTAAGCCTACGCATTTATCTTGCCTCAATTGTTTGAATAATAAATGTGCAATGCTATTACTGTGGTCATAATAAATTCCTGTGTTGAGACTGTGAGCAGCGCTCGGGGGGCGAAATCCGTTCAGGAGATGGTTCCGCCCGCCATATTGGGGAAAGCCGAGTTGCTCACGGGCTCCGCGCGTGTAAGCTTCCTGGCGTTATGAAGATATTACTTACAGTCGGCCACAGAAGCCCATATTTGTCCTGGCTACGCCAATTGGGCTCAGTCCACGCTGGTCCAGCGTGTGAGTAGATAGCTTGCAGCGCAGTCAGTATACGGCCAAGGCAGCCATTTGGTCACTCACTTGCCCTTCCAGGCGCAGGTTTACTCGGGGGAAATCAGCCGTAACTTCACTTCTCGGCCTTTTCCAGATGCGATCGACCACTCATCATGTTCTCCTCACATTCCGATTGCCAGTTCTTGTGGTCTCGTAGGCACTGGATCAGTAAAATATGTCCCAAAGTCGTGGTTAGACCTACACCACGGGAGGAGGAAATCGCGGAGCCGCCATTCCTCTCCGCGTCCAAACCACGCCCCCATCATCTTTATCTTTTAAGTTTGACTCACATGGATGACGTGACAAAGTCAGCTGTGACATTCTTTATACCTGGAACATATTCGGTTTTGAAACAATATTCCTGTAACCTAGAAGTCAATCTAGCAATTCTTGCGGTAGAATTCCAACCACCACCCGGTGAAAGTATATTCACCAAGGGCTTGTGATCCGCCCTTAAAATAAACTTTGTTCTCCAAATATAGTTCCTGTAATGCTCAATAGCCCACACACAAGCAAGCAGTTCCCTCTCTATAACTGCGTATCGCCTTTCTGTCTCATTCAAAGTTCTTGAAGCGAAACACACATTCCACTCTTCACTTCCACTCTTTTGTGACAAGACCCCACCAATACCATACAGACTTGCATCCACAGTTATTATGCATTGTTTTTTTTAAGCAAAAGGGCCTTAGGGTGGGTGCATTTATAATATCTTGTTTGATCTCATTAAAGCCTTTTCTTGTAAATCTGACCATTCAAATTGAGCATTGTGTCTTAATAAGCTTCTTAAAGGCTCCATTTTAGGGGCAAAGTTAGTCACACACTTAAAATAATACTCACACATCCCCACAAATGATAGTAACTGATCTTTGTTTGTTGGGATGGAGAGCTACCCACTCTCACGGCCATACTTTGGATCAAATCTGGACTATTAATGTCCCGATCACCCCTCCCTCCTTCACTCCGTGTGCTTGGTCTGACCATTTTTTGATTTATTTTTTCTTTGACTTCAGCCTAGCAAAAAAAACTTTCTTCCCCAGAAATACCTGGGCTAGGAATTGGAGTAAAGTAGATATCTGCCTCTTTGTCAACCTTGTGCCCGGACCTAACTGGCCTTGCCCCTCTGCCTCAAGTTGCCACGCTCAACAGTTGGCTTTAGATGACTTGTGACCAAGTGGCCCCCCATGAAGCGCGTCACGGTAAGACGCGCCCATGAAGCTAACAAGTGGTTCTCCCCTGGCCTTAAAGAAAAAAAAATTAGAGGTGCGCCAAGCAGAGCGCTCTTGGAGGTGTGCCTATTGTCCCATTCTTAAAGCGTGCTACATAGTAGCTCTTAACAAATATAAAAGGCACATCCTCCACGCCAAGACCGAATACTTCTCAGGGAGGATCCTTGCCGCAGAGAACCAGCCAAGAGAAATCTTTACCACTGTACGGGAGCTGGCCTCCTCTGACAGGATATCCCTTAAAACCCCCCCTTCTCAGCTTTTGTGCGACTCTCTCAACGAATTCTTCATTGAGAAAGTCTCATTGATTAAGGCCAATATACCCCCTCCGTCCCCTTCCTTTTGTGATCCCAGCCTCCCCCCAATAGGTCTACCCTTACCCATATACAGCCGTTGACCAAAGAAACCCTTCTTCCTCTCCTGGCTCGTGTTAAGTCAGGATCCCCTGCTGATATTTGTCCAGCCCACGTCCTGAGGAAAATTGTCTCTGATTCGTTTTTGCCCTCTCTTACCTTTATGAATGATTCCTTAAGACTAGGCATAGTCCCTACTCCTCATAAAGCGGCTACTGTCATCCCCATCTTAAAGAAGCCTGGGGCCGACCCCTCCCTTCCCGTAAATTTTCGGCCAATTTCCCTCCTTCCTTTTCTGGGCAAGGTCCTTGAGTCCTACGTCACCCAGGCACTCAGCTCCTATGTGGAAGACAGTGGGTATCTTGCCTCTTGCCAGTCCGACATTCGCCTTCGACAGAGAAGGTGGTCATTTCTGTCTTGGACCACCTCAGGGAGGGACTGGATACAAACACCCCTCAGGCCCTCGTCCTTTTAGATCTGTCTGCTGCCTTTGACACGGTTGACCACTCAATTCTTTTGTCCCGTTTCAAGGCAGTGGGCGTGGGGGGTTCGATTTTGGCCTGGCTTGGTTCCTTCCTGAGCGTCCGGACCCAGGCCGTTCATTTGGCTGATTTTTCTGCTCGCCCTCGTAAAATGCAGTGCGGGGTTCCCCAAGGGTCCTCTCTTTCCCCTTTATTGTTTAATTTGTATATTTTCCCTCTTATTTTTGCATTACAACAGATGGAGGTCACGGTGTATAACTACGCCGATGACCTCCAGCTCATCTTTAATCTTTCCTCCTCATCAGTTGGTATTCGCAGCTTCCAATCAGTCATGCTGTTTATCCGGGATTGGATGAACTGTAACCAACTCAAACTCAATCCGGATAAGACTGAGTTAGTTTTGACCGGTGGCAGCAGCAGTCCCTAGTCTCCCTCTTTCTGGCCCTCTTCTCTCGGTCCCCCTCCCTCCCCCTCAGCCTCAGTCAAAACACTAGGTATTACATTAAACCAACATCTCACACTTCACTCCCAGATTAGTTCTGTTGTTTCCTCTTGTTTCTTTATCCTTCGCACTGTCCGGAAGATCTCTAGGTTCTTTTCCCTCCCGGCCCTTAAACTGATCCTTATGGCAACGGTATTATTGCGGCTGGATTATGGCAACATCTTGTATAACGGTGTTCCCGCTTATTCCCTCCAACGCCTCCAGCTAGTGCAGAATCAGGCCGCCCGCTTGATCTATGGCCTACCCAAATTCCATCATGCCACCCCTTTACTTAAAGCACTACACTGGCTACCTATTAAAGAGCGGGCTCTCTTTAAGATGGGCTGTATGACTTTTCAAGCCCGCGCAGGGACGACCCCTGCCTTCATCTCCTCTGCAATTCAGGCCTATCTTCCTACCAGAGAGCTGCGCTCCTCCTCCAAATGCCTTCTCTCAGTTCCTCGTTTTAAGAACGCAGAATGGGAGGCTCAAAATTTTCCGTCCTGGCCCCTTCTTTTTGGAATACACTCCCGCTCGCCATGAGATTGGCTACCTCCTACATGGAGTTTCGCAGAGCCCTCAAAACTTTCCTTTTCCAGCAAGCCTTTCTGTCCTAGGCACCCGCCCTCCTGCCCCTTGTATTAGTATCCATCAGCTCCAAGAAACCGCATGGTATACGTGCGCTTTATAAATTCTTTTAAACTAAATTAAATTCATAATACCTTCCACATTGGATTTCTTTGGGATCACGCCATCCCCTGTCAGGGTATGTCCTAAATACTCTACACTTTTCTTGAACATTTTACACTTGTGAGCCTTAAGTGTTAAGCCATTAAGACAGGTGTCTTAAATGATCTTGGTTATTTCCAGAAAATATCAAAATATCATCTTGAAAACATTTGACAAAAATATCCACATCCCTAAAGATGTTAAACATGATTCTCTGGAATACTGATGCAGCTGAGGCTAAGCCAAATGGCATCCTTGTGTATTTATGTAACCCTTGAGGTGTGATAAAAGCTGTTAACATTTTTGAATCATCTGTCAATGGCACCTGATGTTACGCGGATCTTAAGTCTATCGTAGAAAACACCTTGGCCCCTCCTGCATGGTAACTACCTCATTAATATTGGGTAGTGGGTGGCAATCCACCACAATTTCAGAATTTAAGGCTCTTAAGTCCACACATAACCTCAAACTTTTATCTGGCTTGCAGACCAAAACAATTGGAGAAACCCATTCAGATGAATGGATGGGTTCTATGATTCCTTCAGATACTAGTTCTGTTAACATATTCTTGAGCTCCTCCCTTACATTGATAGGCACCGGTCTTATTTTTTGCCTAACTGGTTTAGTACCTGCTTTGAGTTTGATCTGATGAGAATAGTTTTTAAGTTTTCCCAACAACTCGGAGAAAACATCTTTAAATGAGGCTTTTATAAACCTCTCCATGTCATCCTCCACCACACCACCAGCTGATTCGATCCACCAAGAAATCAGCATTCAAGAATCGACTCGACAACAACACCCATAACAGCAAGGAACTATTCAACATCGTCAAAGAATTCACCAACCCCACCGCAGCCTCAAACAACATCACTCCCTCCCAAGACCTCTGCGATTCGTTATCCTCCTTCTACAACAAAATTGCAGACATACATAACAGTTTCGAAAACAGCTCCAACGAACAATCCTCTCCACCCCCCTCAGAACTTAAACCGCCCTCTAACAACCTCAGCGTCTGGAACCCAATCACCACTGAAGACACCATCCGCCTAATGAACTCCATCCATTCTGGCTCGCCAACCGACCCGTGCCCCCACCACATCTTCAACAAAGCTGACTCCATCATCGCACCCCATCTCCGTGATGTCATCAACTGCTCTTTCAACTCTGCTACCTTCCCAGAAAGCTGGAAACATGCCGAAGTCAGCGCCCTCCTGAAGAAACCCACTGCAGACCCCTCTGAACTTAAAAACTACCGCCCCATATCCCTCCTCCCATTCCCGGCCAAAGTCATTGAGAAAGCCGTCAATAGCCAACTCGCCGCCTTCCTCGAATCCAACAACTCCCTCGATCCCTCACAGTCCGGCTTTCGAGCCAAACACAGTACCGAAACCGCCCTCATCGCAGCAACAGACGACATCCGAACACTACTGGACAATGGAGAAACAGTAGCCCTCATTCTACTCAACCTCTCCGCCGCCTTCGACACTGTCTGTCACAGCACCCTCATACAACGCCTCAGCAACATCGGCATAGAAGGAAAAGCCTTGGACTGGATCACCTCGTTCCTTGCGGGGAGAACTCAGAGAGTCCGACTTCCCCCGTTCAAATCAAAGGCCACCGAAGTCATCTGCGGTGTACCACAAGGATCATCACTCAGTCCCACCCTCTTCAACGTTTACATGAGTCCACTCGCTTCCATCGCGCGTCAACACAACCTTAACATCATCTCCTACGCTGACGACACCCAGCTGATCATTTCCCTCACCAATGACCCCAACACCGCCAAAACCAATCTTCACGAAGGCATGAAAGAAGTAGCCGTATGGATGAAAAACAGCCGCCTAAAACTTAACTCAGACAAAACGGAAGTGCTCATCCTAGGATCATCCCCCTCTGCCTGGGACGACTCATGGTGGCCTTCGGATCTGGGCTCAGCACCCATAACCACAGACCACGCACGTAACCTTGGCTTCATCTTAGACTCCTCACTCTCGATGACCAGACAAGTCAACGCCGTCTCATCCTCCTGCTTCAACGTACTTCGTATGCTCAAAAAAATCTTCCATTGGATCCCTGCCGAAACAAGAAAGACTGTCACCCACGCACTGGTTACGAGTCGACTAGACTACGGAAACACCCTCTACGCCGGAATTACAGCCAAATTACAGAAAAAACTCCAACGCATCCAAAACGCATCAGCGAGACTCATTTTGGACATCCCTCGCCAAGAGCACATTACCGGCCACCTGAAAGACCTCCACTGGCTTCCCGTCAACAAGAGAATAACATTCCGTCTCCTCACCCACGCACACAAGGCCCTCTATAAAATAGGGCCCGAATGCCTCAACACTCGACTATCCTTCTACACACCCACCCGCCAACTAAGATCCTCCAATCAAGGCCTCGCCGCTGTTCCGCGCATCCAAAGATCCACGATGGGAGGTAGATCCTTCTCCTACTTGGTGGCCAAGACCTGGAACTCACTCCCCACTCACCTCTGCCTTACACAGAACCACATCTCCTTCAGAAAAGAACTTAAAACCTGGCTATTCGATAAATAATAATCCCCCCTCCCCAAGCGCCTTGAGACCCTCTGGGTGAGTAGTGCGCTATATAAATTCTTGAACTTGAACTATCCTCGACTGTAACAGAAATATGGTTAGACCTAACAAATTCATCCAAAATTACAGGATCTTTTAGTCTGGGACTCAACATTATTCCTAGTTTATATTGATCCCTCCAACCCCAACCAAGAACGTTTATACCTTTTACTGAAACATATAACTTAATACTAGCAATTCTGCCCTTAGATGTCACAGTTGTTTCAAAATAGCCAATCATGTCGATGCGTGAACCATCATAACTCACAGGGTTTATGTCAGATGGAATGATATTATCAATATTAAAAAGAGACTCAAGTTTTTCTGTAAAATACTGTTCTGAAATTATGGTCCATGGCGATCCGGAATCAGCCATGAGCCTCAATTCCACATTTGCCACTAAAACTAAACACATAGGAGAACTTGCCATAGACATGTCATTAGGGTCATCAGTATTTGCAATATTATTTGTAAGGAGACAACAAACCCAGACATAGTCTCTTTAGGTAATGTGTTACCAGAAAGACCCGAATTTCCACAATTTTCAGAAACTCCAATTACAGAGGAAATTCTTGGCCAATATTGCGTGGGAAATTTCTTTTGATCTCGGCACATGTTTGCAAAATGTACCACTCTTCCACAGTTTTGGCACTCTCTTCTTACAGCCGCACACCCACTAAAAGAGGACACATGGTTTCTGTTTCCACACCTGTAGCAAAATATGTTCTTTCCATTTTTCTCAAACTGTCTTTTAACATTAAAATTTTGATTATGACCCTGAACAGCATTCAAATATTGTGTGTCATACTTTATCTCCTCTTCTCGTTTTACTATCGCAACGTCATCTGCTTTTTCTGTCTTATTACTAATATTCTTGACTGTATGCATCCACTTTTCAGTCTGTTTAAAAGCTTTGGCAGTAGAAATAGCCTCCCAAAACTTAGGATCTCCCATCACCCATAACTGTTCCTGTGTTTTTTACACTTATTTTTTTTTTTATTTGTTTTTATTGTTGCATCATCGAACAAGGGTACAGAGTGGGTCATCTGCTGTCGTGGCGTCAACATTCAGCCACGGTCAGCAGTGCGCGCAACATTTCTGTACTTAAACCTGTGCAATTTGGCATTTCCTCCATTAAACAGTAAAGACCAATCAGACAAATATTCAGGCTGGGATACAGGAAACGATCTCCGCAAGGGAGAAAGGAGATTAACAGTAGGCACGTGAATTCCCGCCATGGGGGTGTTGGATCGGGGCCTGTACAGTTCGCACAGCAGTGTTACCAGGTAACTGGGGGGACAGAACTGTGGGGGGAGCATGTAGGCGTTAGCAAGAGCATAGCAGAAGAAAACAGGTGTCGGGCGTCGGGAGGCAAGGGGATCCCCAGTATGCGCTCACAGTGAGGTAGAGCGGCTAGAGGGTGGAGGCATCCCGTGCATGTGAGTAGCAAGACGGTTGACATGGGGGCGGGGCGTTGACGAGGGGGTGTGGAGCATCGGGGTCCGGCACTGGGAAAAAGGGCATCAGTCAAGGATTATGGGCTCACTCGGGTGGGGAGGGGGGCAAATGGTCGGGGCCGGTGCCGGGGGTCGGGGGGTGCAGGTGTAGGTGGTTCTTCCGTGTGCAAGGACTGCCGGAAGCTATGAAGGAGCATGGCCCATTCCATAGAGATGGGATGTTTAGGCGCACCCCTGGCCTCCTCCTCCCTAAGGGCATCTTCCTCCGCCGCCGCCCACTTACAGACTGCCCCCGTCCATGCCGCTATGGGGGGACCTTCCGGAGATCGCCAATGCATGGCTATACATCATTTCGCCAGCAGCAGCGCCAAGGACACAAAGCGTCTGTGTACTGGGTCCTGTTTAGGGATGTGAAAAATGCCTAGTGCGCTTTGATTCCCAGGAGGCTAGGGTTGTGAGGCCTGTGAGATCTGTCAGTGTGTCGTGCACCGTTTGCCACAGGGAGTGGAGGTCGGGGCAGCTCCAAAACATGTGGCGGAAATCTGCATCGGGGGAGTGACATCTGGGGCATAGGAATTGTGTTGCAGGATAAAACTTTTTCAGTCGCGCCGGAGTGAGGTATGCCCTGTGCAGTATGTAGTATTGGATGTTTTTGAAACGGGCGTTCCTAGAGATGCGTTTCGGGGCCTCAAGCGCCTTGGTCCACTCTGAGTCATGTAATGCGCGCCCGATGTCTTCCTCCCATGTGGCCCGCAGGGTCGCCAGGGGAGCGTACGAGAGTTCTCGGATCGATTTATACAGCCAGGTGACCAAGTGGCGTCCCACTCCCATGCGCAGGATAGTGTATATTACTGGATGCGTGTCAGGTTCGCCGGCCTGGAGATTATGGTAAGGACGGAAGCCCTCGAGTAGCTGTCGGTATCTGAGGAATTGACCTGGGGGGAGTTCGAACTCAGCGACCAGCCGGTCGATCGGTTTCAGCTGACCCTCCTCAAAAAGCGACTCCATGTCCGTGATGTCACAGTGCGTCCATTCAGCGAGCATAGGAGCCGAGAAATAAGAATCCCGTCTGGGGCAGCCTACCAACGGTAGTAACGGGGAGTACGGGGTTCTCCCGGGGGATATCCATCATGCATTGACGCGCTATCGTGACTTGAAGGGGGTATGTACGTCGGGGTTTGGTGCCTCCTGGGTGTAACGGTCCGCCGTCCAATACGACAGCCATTGGAGCTGCGCCGCTAGGAAATAGGACTCAAAAGAGGGAGCTCCGAGCCCGCCCTGTGTTGTGGGGAGTTGGAGGGTTTTCAGGGCCACTCTGTGTCGGCCTGAGCCCCTTATAAGGGTGCCAAGGAGAGAGTTGAGGTCTGGGAAGAAGGACCTGGGTGGCACCACTGGTAGGTTAGTGAAGTGATAGAGGAGTCGGGGAAGCATCACCATTTTAGCCAGGGCTATCCACCCTATCGGGGCTAGTGGGAGTTTGTTCCAGAAGGCAACAGTCGGGCGAAGGCTAGCGAGCGCTCTACGGTGATTACCGTCGAAGATGTCGGCCGGAGAGTGATACAGGCGGACACCAAGGTACCGGGGGGCCTCCGCGGACCATGAGAGTCTATGAGTCCCCAGCCTAACGTCACGGGGTGGCAAGCCCGGGTGGAAGGGGTAGATCATGAATTTGTCCCAATTCACTTGGAGTCCCGAGGCGTCTGCGAACTCAGTAAGCGCCACCCCTATGGGGGTACGGTCAGCCTTGATTTCCCGGACGTATATGAGGAGGTCGTCTGCGTACATAGAGACGCAGTGTGTGACGTCCGCGAGCGGGATGCCCCAGTGTATTCCCTCCTGGCGCAGTCTGACCGCCAGCGGCTCGACAGCTAGGGCAAAAAGAAGAGGTGACAGGGGGCCCCCTTGTCTCGTGCCTCGCCGGACCTCAAATGCAGATGAAATGTGTTTCCCAATCCGAACTCGCGTTGTCAGATCGGTGTACAGAAGGCGTGTGTACGCCATGAGTATCGGGCCAACGTTGAGACGACGTAGGACCGAGAAAAGGTACGGCCAGGTGAGGGTGTCGAACGCCTTTTCCAGATCTAAAACGAGGCAGGCGGCGCGGGGAATCTGTCCCGTACCTGGTCCTGGACATGGAAGACCCGGCGGATGTTCTGTGAGGTGTTCTTCCCCGGAACGAATCCGCATTGGTCAGGGTGGATCAGTGGGCATATGACCTGGGCATACCTGTCAGCCAGTATCTTCCCGAGGATCTTGCAGTCTGCCGATAGGAGCGTGATGGGGCGATACGAACCCATGTGGAGTGGGTCCCTGTGTGGTTTGGGAAAGGTAACAATCACGGATTCTCGCAATGAACGATGTAACATTCCTAGATCAAGGGCTGCCGCGAACACCCGAGCCAGGCGAGGGACCACAAGGGGGGAAAACGTCAAGTAGTATTCTAGCGGGAAGCCGTGGAGCCCCGGGGCTTTATTACGAGACAGGACACGCAGTGCTTGGGTGATATCTGAGGGAGCTATTTTAGCGTCGAGCGTACGCTTGTCAGCATCCGATATCATGGGCAACGTCAGTGGATCGAGGAAGTGGTCCACGAATGATGGAGAGAACCGGGTTGGGGCCCCGTACACCTTAGCATAATAGTGTTGGAACGCCAGGAGGATCTCAGCTTGAGATTGTACTAGCACACCCTCCAGGTTGATGATTTCCGTAATCGGTTTGATCTCGGTGTCCTGCCTCGCCATCCAGGCAAGCAGCACTCCCGTTTTGTCCCTGTCTTTATGGACTCTGGAGGCATAGGCCCTGAAATTATATTTCCTGAGATCAGCACAGGCTGCCTGGTATGTGGACTTCGCCTCGGCTGTGAGCGCGGCGTGTTCCTCTGAGTCATCGGTATGTTTAGTGAGTGTAGCTAGGCGCTGTTCCGTGGGTAGGAGTGTCTGCTCTAATGTGCGGCGAACCCCTGCGATCTGTTTGATGCATTCCCCCCGTGCCACTACCTTAAACGCATCCCATTCCACCAGCGCCGATAATGCCTTGTTCGTGTTGTGTGAAAAGTAGTCTTGTATGCTGTTTTTGTGTGTGTCCCTGAACACCAGGTCTGGCAAACAGTCCTTAGGGAGACGCCAAGTGGGCACGGGTGGGTGCGGGGAGCGCCAGGTCAGGCGCAATATGTGGGCATCATGATCCGAGAGGATCCGACCTAGGTAGTCCGAAGAGGTTACCTTAGGGAGGATTGGTGCAGAGCATAAGAATCTGTCCAGGCTGACCCGAAGGTTGTGGGGTATCGAGTGGAATGAGTAAATGCGGGCCTGAGGATGTAAGTGTCGCCATGCATCAGTAAGCGCCCAGTGTGTGGTCCATGCTCTGAAGAGTTCCGCTTGCCGGGGGACTGGGGAATGTGCGGGGGGTGTGATCGGTCCAAAGTGGGGTCCAACGTGCAGTTGTAGTCACCCCCTAAGACCCAAGGAACGGTAGTGAACTGGGCCAAGACTCCCGTTAGGTGGTCCCAAAATTTATCCTGCTCAGTATTAGGGGCGTAAATGCTGCCCAGGAGGATCCCTTGTCCATCTAAAAGTCCCTCTAGTAGTGCATATCTGCCTTCCCTGTCCACCACCTGTCTGAGTGCTCGGAAGGGGGTGCCTGGCCTAACCCAAATTAAGGCGCAGCGCGCAAATGCTGAGTATGTCGTGGCACAAAAGGTCCCCCGCCATTTGGTCTGTAACCGGCCTAATTCAGTAGCATTAATATGTGTCTCTTGTAAAAGAGCAATACTAGCTGACATACGCTTAATGTAAGTAGATGGAGTAGCGTTTACTGGGTGTGTGGAGACCCCGTACATTTAGTGTGAGGACATTAACATCCGAACGCGGAACCGCCATTACTAAGGGATCGTGTATGTGATCGGGGCCCCCCTGCAATCCCCGAGGGCAATGTGGTCATGTGTTTTGCGTTAGCTCCTGCGCGCCATGCTTCCATAAGTGTGGGGGGGAACTGACGGGAGTAACAACAGGGAGAACCAAGGGTGGGAAACAGTCCCAATACAGGGGATATATCACCGGGGGTGGCATATCCAAACTAGTGTCCCACTAGAGGAGAAATATAACAGAATTCTGCGGAAATGGCAGCATGTGTTACCGCCAGGCTTGTGCGCGGATCGGGCTTTTGTAGGAGATGTGCCTATCGCGCGCGAGCGCATACAGTTAACTGGCTATGCAGTCTTGGCTCACAAACAGCACATAGTGCGACCAAAAAAAAAGGATACAGCAATTGTCTTTCCGCCCATCATGAAGAGGTGCCAGGTTGTCCAGCCAGGGTAGCCTCCTCTGTGTGTGCGACAATGAGGGGGGAAGAGATTGGGCCAAACCCCGACATTGTGCCATCGCTGTTTCGGTCGTTCTCAGGGGTGAACAGGTGCGGTTGGCATTCCAGGTCCGGTGCAAGGGGAGATAGGTGTAGTCCAGCCACCGCCCTTAAAGCGTCTCGCCTCTCCTGTATGATTTGCTTACGGTCGGGTGAGCCCGAGGGGGAGGATGCTTGGCTTTTGGAGGGGCCCGTCTGGGTACGTTTCGTGCCCCATCTCCTGGATCGCTGTGAATCGCTGTTGTGTACCCGTTGGGGTCCGGTCTTGGGGATCAGTGGACAATGGAACTCAGTCCGGTCCCGTGCCTCATCCGCCGTGGTGAAGAATATGGCCTTCCCTTTGTGCAGCACCTTGAGGCGGGCCAGGAACAGCAAGGAGTATTGGATATTATTTGCGCGGGGGCGTCTTTTAACCTCCAGAAAGGTAGACCGCTGCTGCTGGACTTCTCGGGCATAGTCCGGGAACACCATGATCTGTTGGTCCTCCACCTGCAGGGGACCCGCCATCCGGGCCGCACGAAGCACCGCATCGCGGTCTCGGAAGTGTAGGATCTTGGCCAGCATGGGACGTGAAGGGAGACCCGGCTTGGGTTTCCGGGCGGGGACCCTGTGGGCTATTTCAATAGAGAAGAATGCCGAGCGCTCTGACTCGGGGGTGAACGATCTGGTCCATGATTCCATGTAGGTCAGGGGGTCCGAGTTCTCAATTCCTTCCGGCAGACCCAGGACGCGGATGTTGCATCGCCTCGAGCGTCCCTCCAAATCCACCGTGCGTTCCTCGAGGGCCACCACGCGGCGCAGGACCTCTTTCAGGTCCGTCTCCTGAGTTTTCACCGTGGGTTGTAGTGCGGCCACAATCTGCTCCCTCTCGTTCACTCTGTCCGCCAGCTTACGATGGTCATCGCGAAACAGGCTGATGTCCGTCGTTAGGACACCCAATCGTTCCTCCATTGAGAGTTGGGATAGTTCAATAGCTGCCAGCACCTGGTCCAGTTTCGCCGATAATGTGGGGTCAGTCGGTGGCGTGTTGGCCTGCGTCCAGGTCCGGGTGTGCGGCATGTTCTCAATGGCCGTTTCAGGGACGGCGGTCACCTGCGAGCCCCTCAGTTTCCCCATCGGCCCGATGGAGAGGGCCCTGCACCGCTGTGGATTCCGGGAACAGCGGGCCGTCAACCACCAGTTCGTTGGGGCAGACGACAACCCGGTGGGGGTTGGTTACTTAGTCTGTGTTGGTGCCGGGGTGGTTAGGGGCTCGCCCGCTCAGTGGTCCCACTCCAGCGGTGTGCAGCGTAGCAGAAGGGCGCCGAGAGCGAAGACAGTAGGCGCCCAGACACGGCCAGGCAGCTCTATCCGCCTGGCAGTACAGGAGCTCGGGGGGCTGGACCAGGGGGCCCCAGGTCCGGAACACGCCGGCGGCCCGCAGCCTGCAGCCGTTGGTGGTTTCAGTGGTGTAGCAGGGGGCCGTGCGTGTATCCACGGGCACGCACCACCTGGGGGCTCTCCCCCACTGTCAAGGTCCTCCAGAGGAAGGGGGCCCCCTCGCCGTCCGCAACGTGGCAGTGTGAAGACGGCAGGCACCCGCCTCCCCCCCTGGCGCTCGGACCAGTCTATGCGCCGGTCGCTGGGGCCAAGGGTCAAGTGGCAAGGTCCCGGGGGTCGGGGGCGGCGGTAGGTCGTCCTCGGTGTGGCGGGCCGCCGCCGCAGATCTGGGGGAACGCCGCCGCTCTCAGAATGGGGCTGTGGCAGTTCGCACCGAGCCCGGCGCTCGGGTCCCCCGCAGGCACCATGTTGGGGTCAGGCGTCACGACCCGGAGAGCCGCCCGTGGGTTCAGGAGCGTCTCGGCCCGTCCGCCCGGGGGATGAGGAGGTGGGTGTCCTCCGGTGGGCCCCAAAGAGAGCGGGAGGCCGCTGGGGTACTGGAGCTGTGATCCCCGGGGGGACAGGCACTCACCGCCTGGAGGAGCTGCGGTCGTCGGGAGGGTCCGGCGCTGTGAAGTAGGTGCGTCCGCAGGCACTGTCGATCCGCGGTGGCAGGCGGGGCTGGTGCAGGAGTCGGGTCAAACTCCCGGCTAGGAAGGAGCGCTGGTGGTGTGGAGCCTCGGAACTGCGGCCGTCATCTTGCGCGCAAACGTGCGGCTTCAGGAGAGAGCCCGGTCGCGATTTCACCTCCCGGGGCTGGTTGCGCCTCACAGCCTGAATCTCCGCACCTCTCAGGGCTTCCGATCGAGTGGTACAGGTGCACAGCGGTGCAGGCATCGGTGGAACGGAGCCGCGATCGCCATTTTGTAACTCGGCACGCGGCTCCGGCGGGAGATGTTTCTAGAGATGCCGGACGGTAGCGATATCCGCGGCTCACCAGGGGGATGCCTCTTGAAGTGGGGGCACTCCGGGTGCCAAATCTGGAAGTTGAGGCTTCCGGCGATCACTGGAACTGGGCAAGATGCTAGCCCGATCGCGGAGCCTCAGCAGAACACAGCCGCCATTGTGGCTTGCTAAGCCACGCCCCCCTGTGTTTTTTTACACTTAATGTGAACCACAATCTGATCTCGGATCATTTCATCCGAAATGTTTCCGAAATTATAATGTAAGCTCAAAGTACGTAATGCGGTCAAGAAAACATCAAACGACTCACATTCTTTCTGTCTCCTTGTATAAAATGTAAATCTGTTCAAGGCACTATTGCTAGTTGGTTTAAACCTTTTTTCCATTCTTAGTAATGCCTCATTGTAGACGTTTGTTGCTTCTGCCTCTTCTGTAACATTTATCTGAGGGAGAGATCTAAAAACCATCTGTCTTTCAGATGCAAGACAGTGTAATAAAATACTTTTCTTCCTCTCCGCTTCCAATTTTTCACCATCAATCGCCTTCATATAGTTTATAAATTCTTCTTTCCATCTTGATCACGGTAGTGGTGGTTCACCTTTGCTTTGTAAGAATTTTGCCAGAGGATCAAATTGCATTTTCTATAATAAATGTTTAAAAAATAAAATTCTAGCTTTCTTCCTATTAGTTGTTAAGTATAATCTATCATAAATTATTACCTTCTCTTAATACCCTATATGTAACCATTTCACTTCGCTGTGTTTTTTTTTTACAATGTTCCTCTTTAATTCTTATTATCCTCAGAATGTCACTGGCTGGGTTTGTTATTCAAACATTACACTATATAGTACTGCCAATGCACCATGTATTATAGTTCCACTTACTTGCGATCTCGCATGATAGTTATTTTTTATTTTTTACATGTGTCAGTAAATCATCCTTACAGCATATCGCGTTGTGGTTGCTATGCTGTATCCAGGGTGAAACAAAATGGCCGCCACAAACAACGTGTTTTCGTCACTTCCTCCCAGGATACTTTGCGAATGCCGCCTCTTCCGGAGTTCTCAGCGTTTCCGAATGCAACCAAGGCACCGGAATAGCGCAAGCCTGCCAGATTCCAAAGCCCAGCACCAAGGTCGCTGTGTCTCGCGGCGGAATCTCAAAGGATGCAGCTGCTTTCCGTTGTTTTAAAAGACGCAGCTACTGAATAACCGGTACGTAGATATAAACGTCGATCAATTCACTGCAAGCTGAGTAAACAAAAGAATAGACAGTAACAATACCTTTTCCTTTACCTCGGCAGTCCTTAATAAAATAACTTCCTCTTCTTTTAGTTATTTCTTTTGATTTGCAATTTCCGTTTCTTTTCCTTTACTCAAAGTTGTATTTTCTTTCCTGCCCTCAAATCGATAATTTTACAAACAAAAGTTCTTCTTTATGGATATGACCAAATCCGAATTTTTTTTCTCTCCAGAACACAACTCCTCTGTGCTGCTCCCTTCTGTTGTGAGTGGTGTTCTTGACCTCGTCGCCATCAAAAGAACTTATAAGTCAAATTAAATGACATTTATTTAATGCATAAGATTAGCAGCACAGCAACAATACTGTACATCTCCAAAGTGCCAGCACAACTGACTCTAGGGAGTTAAACATTCTAGAGCAGAGTTCCAATGGAATTGGAACACTGGATGAATAAAACCATTTGTGAGTGAACTTGTTGACAATATAACAGAATTGTTGTGAAACATTACATCCAGTGAAAGCTACAACAATGGGTACACTCGTGCTGTATAAATCTCAGAGTATTAAGCATGCATTTATAGCCCATCGAGGCACAAAGGAGAAAAGGATGGTTGCAGATCAGTAGAGATCTGCAGAGATCACTAAGGCATGCCGCGAGTGGAGCGCCCCCCATTTTGTGATTGAATGAGCATCGCGCAGCAGGGATCGTAAAAAACGTTGTAGGGTGACCGTGAGCTAAAAAAAAACATAAAGCTGGGAACCAATAATGTGCGGCAACTTTAAAACGGTTTTGCCCAAGATCACACGGTCGCCGGTATTTTCAGCTTCCCCTTATGTCGACAGCATGTGCAGCGGCGCGCACTTACTTAGACGCTGGCGTTTCGTGTTCATGGCTCTGTCGCTCATACAATTTCAAACCACTCACTCAATCGTGGTTATGAGTCCTGGAACGCAGATGTGTTGCAGCGTTAGGCTCTCTCGTTAGGCGCTCTCGTGTTAGGCTCTCTCGTGTGGAGGGCGCTCCTGGCCATACCCCCAGCGAGGGCGGGGAAGACCAGGCCAGAACCACGTTGCTGTTCCTCGTCCGGATCTTTCACCAAGCGTGCAGGGAGGTCTACGAAAATAGGACCAGAAGATGCTCCTCACATTCCGACACATAAATATGCGGAAAAATACGTTGCCTCTGCACAATAGCACAATTAGCACAAAAGCAATGAGAAGCTACGCCATGAGAGGAGGTGAACGCTTATGCCGCCATCTTCTCCAGCGTCCAAACCATGCCCCATATACTCACCGCTTTGCCTGAAAAGGATTGGGCCATCCATCATTCCTTCTTGAAAGTGGGAGGTTCAAGCAGTAAATTTTCCGCATTACGTGATGGTCTAGAGCCACCTGAGAGTTTCAGTTTATTCGCCAGGTAGCAAGGAGTGGAGAAGTGGAAGGCTTTGTGGGTGATACAGGCCGTCTTGTAGATAGATCCACTACCCGGATGCCGCCTACTCGCTGACAGACGCATTCACACGTGCGCTCCCTTTTCCACGCTGAGCAATTTCCCCAGGACGCCACTGGCCCTGCTACCCTTGCTGAACCCAGCTACAAATGCCTGGCGATTCATCGCCTTAGAGCATATGCGGGCGGGGTCCCTTCTCCGCCGCTCCTTATCCACACGCCCTGATGAGTTACATCTCCTTCACGGTGTGACGAAACACGTGTCGGCTGGCTACTTCCTTACTGTACTGTCCACCATTTGACTTATAACATTTTATTCACACTATTCTTGACTTTTGACGCCTCTTTTTTCAAGCATTCAATCTGTATCAGGAGAATACGTTGTCCTTACACTCGGACTATCAACCATACGTGCGTGTGCACAGGATCTGTTCTCGTTCCAGTTGATCTAGGCTTGCCTAGATAATTTCAAGGGCCTTTTTTACGAAGGGTTTGTGTTCCCCTGTCCTGTTTTGCACCGCGTGCCTACTGCACACCAGTCTCAACAACATCATACTGCTTATAGCGCCACTACTCCCCAACACAAACCCAGTCTCCAAACTGAAAGTCTTGTAGATAGATCTTGCCTCAATGGGAAGCCAGCGGAGGGTGGATGGCATGGGTGTGATGTGGTTGCTTCTTTTGGCCCCATAAATGAAGCGAGCTGCTGAATGGAGAACAGATTTAAGGGGGGAGAGATGGGATTTGGGTAGGCCAGTAAGAAGAGAATTGCAGTAGTCCAGTCTGGAGAGGACCAACGATTGGACCAGGGTTTTAAGGTCTTGCTCTAGGAAGAAGCAACAAATTCCCCAAAGAAGGCGCAGTTGGAATCGAGCAGACTTTGCAATGGAGTTGATGTAGGAGATTAGATTGAGTTTTTTGTCGAGTATGACACCCAGGGATTTTGCGCTTGTCAGGTCCAGGAGTCCTCAGGATCGTACGATGCTCTATGGGTTCCACCTCTCGACAGCCCCTGGGTCTGAATGAGAACAGACACACAGGAATGATCGAGCGAGGGATTTCAGGAAGGGTAGGAAAGGAGCTGCAGGGAGGGGAAGCTGAAACGAGAACAAGGCACCATGAGTCAAGCACAGACTTAGATGTATAACACACAACTAGGTAACACCTCACATTCCCCCACCCTAATGTGAAGTGAAGGCTGTATACCTGGAGAAAAATAAAAGGTTGGCTTTGCCTGGCAATCAGAATAGTTGAACTTGTAGCTCAATCTAAAACACAAGAACCAATAACCACTGTAGTTATACACATACCAAAGTAAATTTCCCATATGGCTTCAACAGGGGGCAAATGGTAAGTAGCCAGCCAGGCGAAGCTCATAAGCCCCTGTTGCACAAAACAAAGAAATGAAGATAATAGTTATTGTCCAATGCCCAGGAATTGCAACGCCTGGTTAACTCACCAGACATGTACCTGCTTCAGCTTAAGTGCGCAGCTATAACAGATCCTGATCCTTAAGTAGGCATTGACACTACAAACAATGAATGCTGAATACTTCTTCAGCATAACAGTACGCCCAAAGTCTTAGCTGAGCACTTCTTGGAAATTTGAGTCATATACAAAGTAACATCCGAAATTCCCTTACTCCTGTGGGAATTTGGGCAAAGTCACACATTCCACAAGGAATACTCCTATGCAGATAATGGTAGAAAAAAGTGAGCAACCCAGTAAACCTTTGGGGGCTTGGGTACAAATGTGATAAGATGGGTAGAGTTGCCTCCAAAGGAGTTTGTTATACTAACTCAGTTATTTGACTTATGTAACTGAATTTGAGAAAGATAACTGAATTACCCTGGGTGAAATTAATTAAACAAGTTTAAATAAACATTCATGAACTAAACTAAACAAAACAATACTTAACATTAGACAAAAACAAATAGACATGTGTATAGGCAAAAGGTGAATTTTATCAAAATTGAGTCATCAAGGGAAAAATACAAAACATAAGGAATTAACAAAACAGGAATACAGGACAAATGTAATGAAATAAATCAAAGGAATCTCTGTAAAGCCTGTGGGTAACCTATCCAAAAAGTAAAGATTATGAGAAAATCTTCTTTGGATAAGGTTGAGGTCGACGTTTCGGTCTTTATGGATAACTCTGCAAGACCATCATCAGGACAGTGGGCAATTAGTATTTGTAAATCCCTTAAATCAATATGTTGGAGGCAGATGGTTTGATTATGCCAGGACAGAGGTAAATCTTTGGATTCACAAGGTAGTTTAAACTTATTGGTGTTTGTTACGTAGTTAATTGTTGAAGTCGCATCAACTAATGTGCAGCGAATCACAGATAGAATTCAAGTTATCCGGATCAAGCGATCTGTAAATGCGTTGGACAGGGCAGGAACGCGAGCGAAACAATCCTCAAAGATTTCAATTTAGACACCAAGTCGCCAGAATTATGCGATCTGTAGCAAGTTCAGAATCACAAGGTAGTCGGTAACGCGAGCTGTCAATCTCGGAGCAATGTTAAGTATTGTTTCGTTTAGTTTAGTTCATGAATGTTTATTTAAACTTGTTTAATTAATTTCACCCAGGGTAATTCAGTTATCTTTCTCAAATTCAGTTACATAAGTCAAATAACTGAGTTAGTATAACAAACTCCTTTGGAGGCAACTCTACCCATCTTATCACCTATGCAGATAAGTCAGTCTTGTGAAAGGAGCCGTGAAGGAAACTCCCCGGTAGACTGTTGCTCTTCCAACAATCCAATACCGCGGAACAGAGCCTAGGATACCGGTAAGCAAAGGGCGAACCTCCGTGGAGACTCGAGAGCGGAGCCTCAGCCGAGGACTCCTCAGGGCGGGTACTACTGCAAACACGCAGCCAGCACAGGAAGAAGCAGAGCGCTCTGTTAGGATCCGGTCCCCAGTCCTCTTTTGCTGACCATGTCCTAAACCGTCACATGACACACCAGTAGCATAAAAAGGAGTCCTACCCTTATGTCAATGCTTGGTATTGCTAACCTGTGGGTTCCTGCATCCTGGCTCCTGTGTTTCCTGTTGGCTGCTGCTGTCTTTTCACGGGCTCGTGTAGAGACATTGGAGAATTCCCTTTCTTTTTTATCCCCTATCCTTGCTTAGTTCCCTGCCCTGGTGCTCCGTTTTTGTATTTACCCTTGCCTGACCGCCCCTTCCCTTAGTGTGTGTCCCCTGTAGTTAGGGAGTAGATAGCGTCCTTCAGGTTTAGTGTCTCGTCCCCTTCATTTTTTGTACCTTATTGTTGAGACTCATCACCAACATTCAGGGGCTCCTGTTTGGTTGTTGCCGGTTTCGCGTCTCGCTCCTGTTATGGAGACGCGGCGAGAGAAGCGCTGGTACGCGCGGAGAGGCGCGATAGTTCTTTGTTATTGTGCAACCCGTCCGCCTCGTTTTAGGCGGAAGTGACGATTCCGGCCATTCCGCGAGAAAAACCCGGCTGGGTTTTTCTCTTGAGCACAGTAAAGCGGAAGAGTCTTCATGTCCCCTGGAGTTCCCTGGCCCCATTCCCGATCCCACGATAGACAGGGGTTTTTTGTACATGCCTGAGATTTAGGTGTGTTTTTTACCCTGCAATCACATAAAACGCCCAAACCAAACACCCCTACAAGCCGATCAGTCCTGTATTTATTTCGCCCAAGAGAGGTTATCTTGGGTTAGTGAACCTCTGGACTGACAACTCCCCGAAACAAAACCTGCATTATCTTCTGGTAAGTGTATGTGAAGTGGTGTTTATTGGATATGGTCATATGGCTCAGAGGTAGGATTGGGGACTGAGAAATTACCATAAGGTGTACTTTTTGTTTCACTGTTTATGCAGGTGCAGAAGGAGGAGGCGGGTATTCATCTTACGGCACATTACATGGGTGGAAGGTTTGGGTGCCTTCTAATTTTCCACCCCCTTTTCTGGGTCATCAGCTTACTCATATGTGTCGCCCAGTGAGAAGCTGGTGAGTCGGGGAAGTGGACTGGACTATTCCTCGTTCCTGCAGTGTGTGGGTTGGGCAGGAGCCTAACACGCTCCTGAATTACTCACCAGCCGAAACCACCCAAACAAAAAAGGATACGCTGGAACCTCTAGGGATCAACCTTACCGTCCACGAAGGCAATCAGAATCAACGGCAGGCGCTGTTGTTTCCCGTTCGGTAATGTTCCTTCCGCGTGTGACGTCATCAACACGGGCGTCGCACTCCGGACCTGGAATCATGGGAACGGTAGTTTGACATTTACAGAGGCGTCTCTAGGCAGGGTTCGAGACTGGTCCCCGCCGTGAAACCTGACAGTACATCCCTCTCCCGAAGAACACTGGCAGAGACATGGTTTGTTCGGGAAACGTTTATGGAACAGTTTAACATATTTGGGTGCATGAACATTCGAGGCAGGCTCCCAGGAGGTCTCCTCATTACCAAAACCCTTCCAGGCTACCAAATACCACAATCTAGTGCGGTATATTTTGGAGTCTACAATTCCTCTCACCTCGTATTTTTCTTCATTATCCACAGCTACCTCTGCAGGAATGATTCTTTTGCATGTTCGCGTGGGTTTCACCAAAGAAACGTGAAAGGCAGGATGGATGCGCAGGGAGGACGGCAGAGCCAGTTTAACCACCACAGGATTGATCAGTTTGACTATCTTGTACGGGCCTATGTATTTGGGATTGAAAATACTATAACGTTTAAAGCGTATGTTCTTGGTGGACAACCAAACGTAATCACCCATCTTGTATACAGGCCCTGTTTGTCTGTGCTTGTCCCCATAGGCCTTGTACCTCGCCTTGGCCTGTCTTAATTGACCCTTGACATGCTGCCATGTCTTGTGAATGGTCTGTAGTCTTTCCTGTACTTCGGGGACAGGGGTGGCTGAGGCAGGATGGTGAAAAGGTAAAAAATTAGGATGAAACCCATATGTGGTGAAATACGGGGCATGCTTGGTGGAACCATGTACTGCACTGTTATATGCTATTTCAGCTAGCCATAATCTGTCTACCCAATCTTCCTTAGTGACCTCCACATAACATCGCAAGTACTGCTTTAGAGTTTGATTGACCCTTTCAGTTTGCCCATCGGTTTGGGGATGGAAACTCGTGGATGTGCTAGATGTTATCCCCAAGGCCTTACACCATGTCTTCCAGAACCTAGCCGTAAACTGACTGCCTCTATCTGAAATTATCACTCTGGGTAATCCATGTAACCTCACTATGTTGCTGAGAATTAATCTGGCTAACAAACTAGCAGAAGGAACCTGTTTACAGGCGATGAAATGAGCCATTTTGGTTAAGTAATCAACTACTACCAGGATGCAGTGCACCCTTGATCACTCGGCATGCCCACCACAAAGTCCATTGAAATGTTTTCCCAAGGCAACTCAGGAGTGGGAAGTGGTTGTAGCAGTCCTGATTGTTTGGAGTGTTGTACTTTCATTTGACTACAAACAGGACACTCAGCCACCCAAGGAGCCACGTCCTTCCTTATGTTAGGCCACCAGAATTGTCTTTGTACTCTTTCCAGTGTCTTGCTGATTTCATTATGGCCAGCACACGGTGCACTGTGGCACCACTGGAACACTTGTTTTCTTAATGCTTGGATGGGTTACAAAAGCTGTTTCTGTCTCATCGGAAGACCCTGAACCATCTTCCACTCTTTATGTTCGTTTAGCCATTTCTTCCATTCTTCTTTCTGGATATTTCTGATAACACTACGGAGAAACATTTGGGTACATGTGACGCTGATCACTTTCTTCGGGTTGATGATGGACTCCTCCCGTACTTCAGTTGGCTCCGTCTTGGTGAACTGCCTTGATAATGCGTCCGCCTTTTGGTTATCTTTTCCTGGTTGGTATGTGACAATGAAGTCATAGTCTGCGAAGTGCATCATCCAACGCATTTGCCGAGGTGTTAAATGGCGGGCCTCGGCCATGTATTGCAAGTTACGGTGGTCCATATACACAGTTACTACATGTCGCGCTCCCATTAGGTGATGTCTCCATTCCAGAAAAGCGGTTCTTATTGCCAACAACTCTTTTTCGGCTATTACATAGTTCTGCTCTGCCGAATTCAGAGTACGGGAGAGGTAAGCTACAGGATGTAACTGGCCGGTATCTGGGTGACGTTGGGACAATACTGCTCCTACAGCAGAATCGGAAGCGTCCGCTTCCACGATAAAAGGTTTACTGGGATCAGCGTGCACCAGCACAGGAGCCGAAACAAAAGCCTTCTTCAAGTCATCAAAACCCCTCTGGGCCTCCTCCATCCAGACAAAGGGCACCTTCTTTTTCAATAATCTCGTCATTGGGGATGCCATAGCAGAAAATTTTTCAATGAACCGACGATAAAAGTTCGCAAACCCAATGAAACATTGGATGTCCCTTACGGTTTTTGGTATGGGCCAATTCTTCACCGCCAGAATCTTTCTCTCAGACATTTCCTGTCCTTTTGGTGTGAGCATTACTCCTAAAAACTCCACCGATGTAGTGTTAAACTCGCACTTGCTGAGTTTGCAGTACAGACGATGTTCCAATAATGTACTCAAAACAGCCTTCACATGCTCCACATGTTGTTCCGTGTTGGAGGAATAGATCAGGATGTCGTCTATATAGACTACAACGAAGCGCTCCAAATAGTTCTTGAGTACGTCATCCAGGAAAAACTGGAAGGCAGCAGGCGCATTACAGAGCCCGAAGGGCATTACCAGGTACTCGTAGAGTCCAAAACAGGTCTTAATGGCAGTTTTCCATTCGTCTCCTGAACGCATCCGGACCAGGTGATATGCGCCCTTGAGATCCAGCCTCGTGAAAACCACCGCATCTTTGACTTGTTCCAACAATACGTTGATGAGGGGAACTGGATACTTATTCTTTACCGTGATGGCGTTCAAAGCTCTGTAGTCCGCACAAGCGCGAAGTTCCCCATTAGCCTTCGGGATGAAGAACAGCGGGGAGGCCCCTGGGGATTTGGATTCTCTAATAAACCCAATCTTCAAAAGCTTGTCTAAGTATTCCCGGAGATGTACGGTTTCAGGTTCAGTAAGCGCATAAACACGCCCCGCTGGAATCTTAGCCCCTGGAATTAAGTCAATTTGACAGTCATAGGATCGGTGCGGTGGTAGGGTTTCTGCCTTTCTTTCACTAAACACCTCCGCCAATTCACGATACTCGAACGGAAGTTCTACATCATGTTCGATTGCTGTGGCTATGTGATGTATGCTAGCTAAACCAGAAGCAGGACCTGTTCTCACAGGATAACAGGTTTGTTGACAGTATTCCGATGTGAATTGTAGGGTTTGACCTTCCCAATCAACTACGGGGTTGTGTCTACGCAACCACGGAAGACCCAGGATCACCCCGTACTGTGGTGCATGAATGATGTTGAAGAACAACGTTTCCTGATGTTCAGCACCCATTGTCATACCGAGCTCCCTGGTTTGCAATTGGATGGGACCCGAATCCAACTTTCTACCATCCACGGCATACACTGCTTCTGGAGTCTCTTTTTCTTCTAGAGCGAGTCCTAAGCTGATAGCCTTGGCATGGTCCATAAAACAACCGGTTGCTCCAGAGTCCAACATAGCTCTTATCACTAACGTCTTCTTTTGTACTTCCAACCCAACATCTACATAGAAATGTAGACCTTCCTTTCTCTCATCTCCATCCAATGAAGGGATAAAGAACTTACTTGAAGGGATCCCTTCATCCACCTTCAAGCCTTCTCGTTTCCCGACCCTTGTTCAGAGGCCACCACCGACACCTTCTTGTAATCCGTCCTTGTTCTGGTTCTAGTAGGGCATTCCCGGATGAAGTGCCCTTTCCGGCCACAAATTAGACACAAGCCCTTCTTTCGTCTATATTCCCTTTCTTCCGTAGTTAACGGAGACCTTACAGCGCCTATTTCCATGGGTTCGGGTTTAGAAGGGCTTGCCCCCTCCAGCACTCTGGGATTCTCATATCTTGGTGTTATCCTGTCTTTTCTTCTGTTGTCTCCCTTCCGATCACTGAGGCGATGATCCAGTCTCAGAACCAGGCTGATCATGTCTTCGCAAGTACTGGGCTGAGGGTCGATCTGTGCAAGTACATCTTTCATCTCCTCGGTAAGGCCGGTATAGAAAATGGCTTGTCTTTTTTTCTTCAGGCCAATCGGTCTCCGCTATGTGCCTTCTGAAATCGTTGAGGTATGCAATCAAATCTCTATTGCCCTGTTTCAGGCCTAACAACTCCCTGTCTGCTGATAGCGTAGCTGATCTGCGATTGAAAGTTTTCTCAAAATCAGTACGAAAGGCCTCCCAGTCTCTTAAAAGGGGATCATCTCTTTTCACTAATGGCACTGCCCATTGAGCAGCATCCCCTGCTAGGTATGAGATGAGGAAAGCCACCCTTGCGTGATTGGTGTTAAATACCTTGGGTTTACAGGAGAAATGTAACAATACCTGTGTGAGAAACACTTGCACCTTACTACTATCCCCATGGAATCGTTCTGGGGGGGCCAGAGGTATCGGAGCGGGAACTTCTACTACTACGGAAGATGCCTGCTGGGTACCAGCACTAAATGGATTACGACTCAACCTGTCCACCTGAGCCTGCAGTGCAGCAGTCTCCGTTCTGGATGCTTGTAGCTCAGTTTGGACCAGCGCCAGGGCTGCCAGGATATCATCCATAGTGGACATTGTATCGTACGATCGGGAGGACTAAATTTCTTGGGCCGTTGATTCTGTCAGGTCCAGGAGTCCTCAGGATCGTACGATGCTCTATGGGTTCCACCTCTCGACAGCCCCTGGGTCTGAATGAGAACAGACACACAGGAATGATCGAGCGAGGGATTTCAGGAAGGGTAGGAAAGGAGCTGCAGGGAGGGGAAGCTGAAACGAGAACAAGGCACCATGAGTCAAGCACAGACTTAGATGTATAACACACAACTAGGTAACACCTCACATTCCCCCACCCTAATGTGAAGTGAAGGCTGTATACCTGGAGAAAAATAAAAGGTTGGCTTTGCCTGGCAATCAGAATAGTTGAACTTGTAGCTCAATCTAAAACACAAGAACCAATAACCACTGTAGTTATACACATACCAAAGTAAATTTCCCATATGGCTTCAACAGGGGGCAAATGGTAAGTAGCCAGCCAGGCGAAG
Source organism: Lissotriton vulgaris (assembly GCF_964263255.1). NCBI lineage: Eukaryota > Metazoa > Chordata > Amphibia > Caudata > Salamandridae > Lissotriton > Lissotriton vulgaris. The sequence continues at coordinate 295,507,843 of NC_141690.1, forward strand.
CTCATAAGCCCCTGTTGCACAAAACAAAGAAATGAAGATAATAGTTATTGTCCAATGCCCAGGAATTGCAACGCCTGGTTAACTCACCAGACATGTACCTGCTTCAGCTTAAGTGCGCAGCTATAACAGATCCTGATCCTTAAGTAGGCATTGACACTACAAACAATGAATGCTGAATACTTCTTCAGCATAACAGTACGCCCAAAGTCTTAGCTGAGCACTTCTTGGAAATTTGAGTCATATACAAAGTAACATCCGAAATTCCCTTACTCCTGTGGGAATTTGGGCAAAGAGTCACACATTCTCAAAGGAATACTCCTATGCAGATAAGTCAGTCTTGTGAAAGGAGCCGTGAAGGAAACTCCCCGGTAGACTGTTGCTCTTCCAACAATCCAATACCGCGGAACAGAGCCTAGGATACCGGTAAGCAAAGGGCGAACCTCCGTGGAGACTCGAGAGCGGAGCCTCAGCCGAGGACTCCTCAGGGCGGGTACTACTGCAAACACGCAGCCAGCACAGGAAGAAGCAGAGCGCTCCTGAATTACTCACCTGCCGAAACCACCCAAACAAAAAAGGATACGCTGGAACCTCTAGGGATCAACCTTACCGTCCACGAAGTCAATCAGAATCAACGGCAGGCGCTGTTGTTTCCCGTTCGGTAATGTTCCTTCCGCGTGTGACGTCATCAACATGGGCGTCGCACTCCGGACCTGGAATCATGGGAACGGTAGTTTGACATTTACAGAGGCGTCTCTAGGCAGGGTTCGAGACTGGTCCCCGCCGTGAAACCTGACAGCGCTGTTGACAATGATGGGTTTATTTTTAAGTAGATTCATCTGATCCATCCATGATTGAACCGGGGGAGGAGAGAGTGAGGAGGAGGAATTCAGTTTTGGAGGGATTCAGAATCAGTTGATGTGTTGACATCCTTTTGAATGGAGTCCAGAGTAGAACTTAGGATGGAGAGACCGTGAGTGGAGACAACCTTGAGGTAGATTTGAGTGTCGTCTGTGTAGAGATGATAGTGGACCCCGGATTTACTTAGGAGATCTCCCAGTGGTTCTAAATAGAGATTGAACAGTGGGTGCAAGTATAGAGCCATGGGGAACACCTTGACCTACCTCCAGAGGAGATGAAAGGCTGTTCCCTATTTTGATCATTTGGGATCTATCAGAGAGGAAGGACGCAAACCATTTAAGCACAGTGCCCTCAATGCCCATTCTCTGTTGAAGAGTGTTGAGGAGAGTGTTGTGATTGACAGTGTCAAAGGCTGCAGAAAGGTCAAGGAGAATTAGAAGACAAGACCCTCCCAAATCAAGTATCCGTAGCCCGTCATCAATCACTTGCAGCAGGGCTGTTTCAGTGCTGCAGTTTTGGATAAAGCCAGGCTGAAGATTGTCAAGAAGATCATTGTCCTTGATATGACGAGAGAGTTCTTTCGCTACACATCTTTCTGTGATCTTCGCAAGAAAGGATAGGTTAGTGTTGGGGCGGAAGTTGTTGAGGTCATTCACATCAGCAGTGGGTTTTTTAGGCAGAGGCGTGACCTGCCCAGTTTTGAAGGGGACAGGAAGAGAGCCTTGACAGAGGGAGAGGTTGACCAGAGTGGTCCAATAGGGAAGAGAATGGGTATAGAAGAGGGCGGGAATTTTGAAGATGAGACAAAGACTGCGGGCAGTGAGATGAGGGCGGACTGTAGGGGCTGAGAAAAGAAAACCTAAACAGAAGAGGCAAAACAGCTAAGCCAGTTCTTATGTAATTAACGGCAACAACATAGACATAGACTTGGAGGAAGTCCTGCCCTGCACGGATGCGCCCGAAAGCTCCAGAAAGATGTCCCTGGCTTCGTGCCCCGTAAGAGCTTTGGTCCCTTTGTGTCGCCAGATTAGGAATTTGAAGAAAAGCAAGCTTCACCTCGACCTCTCCGGGTGAAGGTCACTGGAGACTAGGCAAGCAAGACTTCTTCAAAAGCAAATCTCTATGGACAAAACTTCATTTTTTAACACTGTTGGCTTTGAAATGTCACAACATTTTAGTTTTGATACCCCGAGTTTGGAGCAGATGTCACAGTTGCCGGTGCTTAGACACAAGCGTAAAAAGAAACGAAAGCAGTCACGAACTGTACTGTATCCACCTAATTTACAAAAGTACCTTCCCATTGAAGAGAAGAACAAGGCCAAACGATGCCTGCTTCTCTTCATTGGTATTATCATCTTTCAAATTTTAAATGCCATTGAAAACTTGGACGACAATGTACAGAAATATGAACTGGATGGTCTTGAGAAGACCATGCATCGGGACATATTTGGCCAGAAACTGGCAGTGAACACTGTTATGGACGTCTTGAAGGATTACCTTGTCAGTCACATACACAACAAGCCACTGGTAATGTCGCTAAATGGGCCAAGTGGCGTTGGAAAGAGTCACATGGGGCGGCTTCTGGCCAAGCACTTCCGTTCAGTCATGGGTGATGAGTTTGTTCTTCAGTACTATACTGGGCACAACTGCCCCGCTGAAACAGATGTGCTTTCCTGACAAATTGACCTAACTGGGAATGTTTCTGATATGGTGGTTTGAGCAGAAATAGAGGAGAAGATCCCAGTGTTCATCCTAGACGAGATGGAAGAAATGCCTCCACTTCTACTTGACGTGCTCCATGGGTACTTTCAGCCGCACCAGAGCAATGAGTTTCTCAATGCCATCTACATATTGATTAGCAACATTGGTTCTAACGGGATCACCAAGTATGTCCTTCAGAATGCATCCAATGAGGACTTGTCGCAGCACAGGAAGCGGAAAGAACTTGTTAGTATTATAGAATCTTCGTTGAGGCAGCATCATCCTCTGTGGGATCGCTCCGAGATCGTTCCGTTCATCCTCCTGGAGAAGAGCCATATTATCAACTGTTTCTTAAACAAGATGCTGAGAGAAGGTTACTATCCAGATAACAGCAACATTGAGAACATGGCAAGCCAATTAAAATATTACACGCTAGGGGAGAAGCACTATTCTATAATGGGTTGCAAGCAAGTAGTGGCCAAAGTGAACTTGCTACACTGATCGTTCGAAACCGGTACAAGACTGAGCGGCTGAAGTTGGATGTTTTTAAGACCTAACATCTGACAATACTTCACTCCATTTCTTATTGTAATGCTATGGACCATTTTTTTAATTGTCAATTGTCTCTTCAAACAATGGTCAAGATTCAAATTTACCGATGGAATTCCCTCCCTCCCACAGACAGACACTCCCAACCTCATGGCCCTGTTCCACCAGAGAAATAGTTTTAATGCCACATTTTATGCCAATCAAAATAAGGAAGGGGGGATTCAGACTTTTTATGAATTTTAATGCAATCTACTTTAATGAGCAATCAAGCTGTCATTGCGTTGTAAGGTCACTGCAGTATCTTACAGGTTAAAGACCTATCAAGGCTTTGCTCTTGTATCTAGGAAATTTAATCGGAGTCGAATGGATTAAGTGAAACTATGTGATTAAATGGACATGCTGAAAATACTTGTTCAGTATAACACAAACCAGAAAATTCATTTTGTTTTGAGAACAAGCAGTAGAAATGTGAGATGTTTCATTTCTTAGGAAAAGAATCATCTGACGTGTTTTTTTGGGTTGTTTTTTGGGGGGGGGGGGTTTCAGTCTGCCTTTAGTCAGGAAATAATTTCAAATCTCCTTTATTTCCACAGATTGTTTTCACATCTGATCAATTTTTGCTCGAATAAATCTTAAAGACCTGCTAAGTTTCCAGGGTATAGAAGTCAATGTCAATGGCACTAGGTACAGGGTCAATAAAATGGTTGGAGGGCTTTGTTTTGAGGGATAAAAATTAGATTTCCCGTGCATTAAGGGTATTGGACCTATGTTATGTTAGCATGATGTATCTATATGTATGCTTTCTGCTTGATATATATGTCATTTGCTAGGAAAAAACCTTATTTTCCTTCTCTGTAAATCTGCTGCTAGATACTCATTCCCGCATCTACCTTCTCCTGATGCCGGCCACCGACTGCCAGCTAGTTTCTGGGGCTGTGATACTACCCAGGGGGATCTCGGACCATTCTCCCCTCTCCCTCCGTCTTGGTTTCCCTCCGTCGGGCCCCGAGCGATTTGGTGGCTGAACGCCTGGTTCTTACAGGATTCTGCGATGGTGGAGTCACTTGGTCAGGAACTGCGTTCCTTTTTCTCCACCAATACACTATTGGTTCCCTCGCCAGGGACGCTGTGGGAGGCGAGCAAGGCCGTCATCCGGGGGGTGGCCAGGGGACTGGTCCATGCGAAACGGTCGGAGCAGACGGCCCAGCTTGTTCAGCTGGAATCCGGGCGGCACACCTCGAAGCAGCTCAACTCACTAGCGACGCGAGGGATTCCTCCCGCCAACTAGCGGTGGTACGCGAGGAGATCCTTTGGATCTCGTTGGAATCTGCTTTGGTGCTCCTCGGTTGCCTGTATTTATGGGTAGGGTGACAAGAATGGCAAACTCCTCCACAACCTTGTGTCTTACCCCAAAGTCAACCGTATTATTCCGGAGGTCCGCTCGAACACCGGGATCCTCCAGTTGACGTCCTCAGCCATCGCACAAACCTTTGCTGCATACTAAGCGACCCTCTACACCGCTCGTTCCCTAGGAGCTTCGTTGGCTGACTGGCTGGACGGTACTGGTACCCGGCTGCCGTGTCTCTCCGGAGACTGCGGAGGCCTTGGACCGCCCCTTCACTCTGGAGGAAGTCCAGGACGCCATCTCGCTCTTGCACCCCGGTAAAACGCCAGGCCCCAACGGGTACCCCAGGAGTATTATGCGGCTGTCCCACCGCACGTCTATCCTTGGCGCACTGTCGTATTCCCCCCTTTGATGGAGGTATGATGGTCACCAATCTCCACCTCTATTAACTGGCCACGAAACTCATTGTCATCCATGATTGGTATGCGGGCGGCTGGTCCGACCCGGCATACCGCGTGGAACTCAGCACGTTGGACTTCCCGCAGATCCAGGCGTTTCTGTATGGTAGCCCAGTGCCACAGGCCCTGCCCTCGGTCACCAGGAAGGTGTTTCTGGCCTGGCGTACGGCTCTTCGCCACGTGCGGTGGGACCGGAAACTCACTCGGCAGACGCCACTTTGGCATGGGTCCTGGATGCAAGAGGTCCCGCCTCTGCAGGGGTTCCGAAGAAGGGATCTCATTGGAGTTTCAGTGCTCGGAGATGTCTGGGTGGGGGACCACATTCACTCCTTTGCGGACCTGCAGCAGCGCCATGCTCTTCCACACTCCCAACGCTATAAATACCTACAACTTAGACACGCCCTTTTTACACATGTCTCGCCACCTATCTCCCTCCCAGAGTTCAGCCCGCTGGAGGCCCAGGTGATGTTGGGAAATTTTTGTAGGGGGGTGTGTCCCATATTTATCGGTCCCTGGTCAACAATGGTCCCGCTTCCCTAGATCGGCTCAGGGCTCAGTGGGAGGGCTGGCTGGGCCCCCTAGAAGAGGCAGATTGGAGGGATGCCCTTATGGCACCCAAAACCCCGACCACATCCTCCAAGTTGCGCCTGGTCCAACTTTATTACCTCCACGCAGCATATCTTACCCCAACTCGTCTATTCCAGGCCCGGTTGAAATCCTCTCCTGCATGTACACGTTGTGCCTCTGCCCCAGCAGATTTTTACCACATGGTATGGTGCTGTCCAACGCTGGCGCCGTTTTGGGGGGAAAGGGGTGGAGCATGAACTCACCCAGGCCCTGGGATGGGAGGTCTCCCATGATCCGCTGCATCTGTTGTTGGGGGATTTTGACGACTTGGATGTCTCTAAGGCGGACAAGCGACTGTTGGGGACAGCTGTGGCGGTGGCCAAGAGAGATATAGCGTGCACTGGTCCCAGGCTAAGGCGCCTTCCGTAAAAGGTTGGAGGAAAGGAGTGGACTCCTGAAGGCGCCGCCTCTTCTTTCGCAAGCACCGAGACGAAAGGGAGTCACCCATCCTGACCTCCCCAGTAATAGATAGATATGCCTTTGTTCCTTTCCAAGCTGTGCCATATATGGTCCCTTCCTGGAGCAAGGGGGGCAACTGGTGTTTTCCTTTTACAGGGATGATATGGGGTGGGCGAAGTGTATATAACTCTATGTTTAATATAAGCCAGCAGTCTTCCCTGCGCACCTTATGGGTGAGGGTCAGAGAGGCTCCTCTATAGAGTATTTTGCTTAATAAATGATTGAACTTTCTTCACTGCCAACTGACTGATTATTTGTAAATGGGATTGGGGGTATTGGTAGGTATAGCCCTATATGTTACTTTTGTAGTACTTCAGTTGGCGACTCTGGTGGGACTCCGTGATAGGGTCGTCCTCCCCCGTAAACAGGTGGTAAGGACAAGGGGTAGTTCTGGTCGAGCGGGTGGACGGAAAAAGGATCCTTTGAAATTCAGCCATCTTTGGTATGAACTTACTCTGCTCTCACGATCAGAGTATCCCCAGCTGCTAGTGACCCTTCACCGGAGTCCTACGGGCGTAACCCAGGAGCTGACAGTGTTGGTCTTCAGGAGTTGGCAGTGGAGAACACGCAATTGTACCTGTGTGCACCAGGTAAGTGGATTTTATTGGTGTTTTTTGGCACGCACTGTTGAGCAGTCCTTTTGAAGCAGTTAACAGTGTCTGCTTTGGTGGTCAGTGTACCAATAGAATCTTGGGGGTCTGACGGGGCAGCAGTGTGACTTCACGGGTAGATGCTCCACTGACTTGTTTTGTGAATAATTGGAGATGCCAATCGGACGCCTTGGTGTGGCTAGTGTGGAGCGCACCCGACCGGACTGGTCTCGGAAAGGCCTGTGGTTGTACCTTGGTAGTCTTGGGGACACATCTAAGGCGATGCTAAGGCAGCAGGCTCAGTCAGAATAGTCCCGAGGGTGAACCAGGAAGACTACAGGATGGTCTGTAGGACAGTCTGTGGTTATAGCTGTCAGACGGTCTCTTGGTAGTCTTTGACTGCTTGATTTTGGTATCTGTTGGTCTGGAATCTGAATTGATTGATTCTCCATAAACACGATTCGACGGGCTCTGTTCCTTGTTTGGAAAGAAAAAGAGACATGTCATTTTGATCATTTTTGTATGTACATATATTATTGTTCTGTGTATGTTCAAGTCAGAGTGAGGTTGAATATGTTGTGAATGTTTGATCATGGCCATGTTTGAAAGTATGTTTTTGTGATTGAATGAGAAATACGTGACAACAAACACTATGCTGTGTGTTAGCAAATTGAGTTGTTTTGATTGTTGTTACCGTCCCAATGACACCCGCTTGGCTGAGAGTCAACCTGCCCCGTCTGAGGGCAGCCAGAGTCATGATATGTCTGTAAAGCATGGTAATACACCCCTTTTGTTTAATGCATTGTGGCTGTGAATGTGTGAGAGAATGGTAGAAGTGAAGTTGTCAAGGAGTGAGTTTAATTTGGCCTCATCGCCATCAATGTGTCGCAAAAGGTAATTGAAAGGGATGTAGCTAGAAAAAGAGCACCCCTGTGATTTGATGATAAACTTGATGTACAGAAGTACTAATGAAAAGTAAATAAGGACAGATCAAAAGTTCAGTTTAAGAAAACAAAATGTGTGTATTTGGAATTTGCAGGTTGTTCCCATTTGGGGTTGTTTTTTTTTTTTTGGTGGCTCAATGAGCCAACGTGCCTGGTGCAGAAGTTTGTGTTTAACAGCATGGTTGTAGGTTCTAATTCTAGCTGGACCTACTGAGACTTTCATCCATTTGAGGTTGATAAAATAAGTACCATTGCGTTGGGTAGTAACAAACATTTGTTCTGTGCTGGTATGGTATGTTATTATGTTCTGTGAATTATTCACAGTAGGTGTTTTAATAATTTGAGAATAGAAATAAATTGTGGCCCCTAAAAGGAGACATATATATATATTCACTGAAAAAACCATAGGTTTCACACAAGTTATAGTTAGCTGGAAATTTTACTGACATAAAACCATTGAAATTCCCACGTTATAGTTAGTTGGACTCACTATAACTTGGGCGCCTGCAATGCACTGCTGATGACGTCACATATTACATCACTCATGACATGGTCAGTGACATCACTACGCCGCCCAACCCGGGACAATCACCCCGGCCAATAGTAATCAAACTACTGCATTACAAGGACAGAGACTGGCTGCTGCAGAGAGCGTGAACAGCGGGCCCCTTCCAGGTAGACAATTGCAGAGTGACGCTGTTCCCGGATTACACCTTCGAGACCCAGAAGTTACGGGCCTCCTTCTTATCCATTAAAAAGGAACTGAGAACGGAGGGCCTGCAATACTCGCTGCTCTTTCCGGCCAGGCTGAGAGTGGTAGTGGACGAGAAATCCCTGTTTTTTCCCACCTCAGCGGATGCATGGGCCTGGTGGGACACGTACAAAGCTGGAACGGACGGATGCACGCATGAGAGAAGAGGAGGAACGGCTTCGGCAACCGCTGCGAAGATCTCGAAGGGTGCAAGGTCGCAAACGTAAGACTGGAAGACCGACGGTCTCGCAGACGGAGAGTGAACGGAAGGCCGCACTGCAGGCGGTAATTGAGGTGTCAGGTGCTGTACTGACTCAATCGGAGCGGGCCTCGGGCTCAGAGGCTCGGGCAACGGACTCTGAAACGGAACTATCGGAATTTGGCGCCGTGAAAGGCCCGGAGGTCACACCGCAGACTTCGGGGGAGATTGTCGAAGGCTAGGGGCGCGCTGTCCACCCGGGGCTTCCCTTACTTATTGGAACTTGGCTGTCCTAATGGCTGGAGCAGGCTGAACTTGGACGATAATGTTGTGAGTAATATGCTTTTGGAGGGCGGGGGGGGGGACCAGGAGTCAGACACCCGTAGCCAACCCGCGCCTCTTAGGGCCCATAAGGCCTACGTAGTGCAGACTGCGGATTAGATGGGAAGGGGGGCACGTTTGCCCACATAAGGTTTGGATGGGAGCGACTATAGCATGGTTAGGTCCTGTTCTGGGGGAGGGAGGGGAGCCTGTGGCAGTTGGGGTAGCCAGGGGAACTGTTATGGGAGGGAGGGGGAGAGTTGTTGTTGTTGCGGGGGGGAGGGTCGGTGTCATCATGAGTGATCGGGAACAAGGATGTAAAACACTACACCATACTACACGGGATAATGGCTAATGCGGGAGTGATAAAATGTGTTTCCTGGAATGTGAGGGGACTGCACACCATGACCAGACGCCACAAGGTTCACGCCTATCTAGTTCGCAGGGGAGTTCACATTGCGCTACTGCAGGAGACACACTTGACGAAACAGGAGGGGGTGGCACTGCAGCGTAGATGGAGGGGACACTTATTTAACACCACATATTCGGCCTTCGCTAGGGGGGCTTTGATCTGGATAAGGGCGGGCACACCGTTCCAAGTCACTCGGCAGGTGGTGGACCTGGAAGGAAGGTTCGTAGCGGTGGAAGGCACCCTTAGAGGGCGACATATAGTACTTTGCAGCGCTTATGCACCCAATGTAGACCAGGCTGCATAATATGCGCGGCTTTCTGGGGAATTGGCTAGTTACCTTGCAGGCCCCGTTCTGTTGGGGGGGGACCTTAACTCAGTAGTAAATGTTGACCTAGATAGATCGCACCCTCCTTTACGCTCTTCACCCGTACACAGGCTAGCGAAATGTAGGGCTGACCGGCAGGAGCAGTGGGGATTACTTGACGCTTGGCGCATGCAGCACCCGCTTGAGCGAGACTACTCGTTCCACTCTGGCCTCCATGACCTCCACGTACGTATAGACGCCTTCTTGTGCTCGCCGCTTGTGCTCCCCGCAGTAACCCACACTGAATATCAGGCGCGCACGGTTTCGGACCACAACCCATTACTGTTGTCGCTTAACTGGATGACTGAAATCTCTAAGGTCACGACCTGGCAGCTTCGACCGGATACATTAGACGACCCTCCATTCCGAGAGGCGCTGAGGGACAGAATTGAGCAATATTTTGTGGAGAATGAAGGATCTACCAACTCCAGGGCCATGGAATGGGATGCCCTTAAGGTGGTAATCCGCGGGCATTGTATCGGAAAGTTTGCGGGGGCCCGCAAAACTTTGCTAGATGATTTGGACAGGGCGGAACGTAAACTGCGCGAGGTTGAACGGGCACGCCCGGACCGACCTGACCTACAGGGAGCTCTCTGTGCGGCACAGGAAGCGTTGGCAGTAAAACTAGAACGCCTCCGCAGCTATGACTATAAGACGTATTTGGTGAAATCGCATGTCGAGGGGGACAAGGCGGGGACCCTGCTGGCCTGGCTTGCCAACCCCACCAGGCGTAGCCACCAGATCCTGGCAGTCTCAGGGGGTGAAGGCAACATGTGTACCGCGCAATCGGCAATCCTGAATAGTTTCAGGGCCTATTACGAACAGCTGTACAGGAGGGACCTCGGGGACAGGGAGAGAGATACCGCTGCTTTCCTCGAAGACCTGCAGCTGCCGCAATTAGACCGGGATCAGGTGAAGGCCTTGGGAGGCCCGATAGACTTAACCGAAATCAGAGGAGCGGTAAAGCGAATGGCCCGGAATAAGACCCCGGGCCTGGATGGCTTACCGATTGAGTTCTATGGGCGATACCTTGATCAGCTAGGCCCGCGGCTCCAGATTATTTATGCTGAGGCTAAGCTTCGGGGATGACTGCCAGCCTCAATGCGTGAAGCTCTAATGATCCCACTATTAAAACCGTGGAGGGAGAGCACTGATACTGCGTCCTACCGACCCCTATCAATGCTGACCACCGAATATAAGATCCTGAGCACGGTGCTAGCGACCAGGCTACTGCAACACATGCAGACGCTGGTCCATGATGACCAATCCGGGTTCATTCCCAAGCGGAATACCAGCCACAATATTAGACGATTGACCCGCCTACTGAGCAGCCCACCACCAGAGGCGAGAGCTCCCTTGGTACTGGCAGTGGATATAGAGAAGGCTTTTGACAGCCTGGAATGGGAGTATCTCTATAAGGTGATGCAGTGTTTTGGGCTCGGGGAGGACTACATACAATGGACAAGGATATTATACGCCGGGGCGACGGCGAGAGTGAGAGTGGGCACCCTGGTTTCGGACACATTCGAAGTGCTTCGTGGCACCAGGCAGGGCTGCGCGCTGTCCCCGCTGTTGTTCGCCCTGGCGGTGGAACCTTTGGCGGAGATGGCTAGGAGAGGCACCTACTATCAGGGCCTGGCCCTCAACGGAGCCCGCCATTTTATCTCGCTATACGCGGACGACCTCCTCCTCTTCTTGGAAGACGCTGATGAGGCGCTGTCGGGGGCGGAAAGACTCCTCGCGCGCTTTGGTGAAATCTCTGGCCTGAGGGTTAACTGGGCCAAGACCTGCCTGTTTCCCCTACATAAACATGAGATCCAACCCTCCCTCCGGCCTTCAATTCGATGGGAGCCCAGTTGCCTGGAATACCTGGGAGTACATATCTACCACGAAGAGGCGGACCTGTTAGGAGGGAACATTGGACGCTGTATCCAGGCCCTAAAGGGCAATATGACTTTCTGGGCCACTCTCCCGCTGTCACTGACGGGCCGCATATCACTGCTTAAGATGATAGCATTGCCCCGATTGCTGTATTATTTCCGGACCTTGCCTGTCTGGGTTCCGGCCGCGTTGTTTCGGCAGCTGCGCTCAATGATTATCTCCTTTTTGTAGAGCACGGGCAGGCGAAGAGTGGCACTGACCACGCTGATCCGCCCGAAAGACGAGGGAGGCCTGGCCGTCCCGGATTTCGAGCTTTATTACTTAGCTGCTCAGCTTCAAACGCTAACGCAAGAAATTGCGAGAGCTTACCGCGGCCCAGAACAGGACCGAGATAGCGGCATCCCCCGACATGTGCTTGCCTTCATTGCCCTGCGGCAGAGATTGCCACTGAGAGACTTATCCTGGGAGGAGAGAACTCTCCGCCTGTGCTGGAATCGCTCGGCGAAACGCGCGGGGATTAAATGCCCATATGCGCCCGAGATCCCTCTCGGCATGGTGACGGCACTCCCACATGGGGGGGACTGGTCACGTCAGCAGGGCTGGGAAGAGGCGGGACTACAGGTGGTGGGGGATTTGTACGAGGATGGAGCATTGGTCCCATACCAGACGCTGCAGGAACGCTTCGACCTCCCACGAGGTGACTACTTATTGCATGCAGCAGTGGTGCGAGCCATACAGGGTCACTGGGGTATGGGGCTCGCGGAGCCACCGACAGCCCAGGCCTGCCAGTACATTATGATGTCGGCAGGCGTTTATAAGGCGGTTACGTGCTTATACTCGAGAATGCTGAGGTAAACGCTGCAACCACTGACCTCTCTGAAGGTCAAGTGGGAATCGGATTTCCAGGTGGAGATCCCGGACACCACGTGGGGGCAACTAGTAGGTCGGGCTAGGAAGAGCACGAGGAATGCACGATTCCAGCTCATCCATTTTTATATGCTCCACAGAGCCTATCTTACCCCGGGCAACATTCGGAAATATTTTGGGGCGGAGGACGCCGCTTGCCCACGCTGCAACGCACTAGGGGCGGATCTGACTCACATGCTCAGAGAATGCCCCCACCTGCAAGACTACTGGAGGGACATCAGCGACACCTTGAATGATGTCGCAGACAGGGACCTTCAGTACACCTCAGCTGTCAGCATCCTCCATTGGTTCCCGCACACACCCAAAAACAAAATGTCGAGCAGGTTCATTGATATGGGCCTCTTATTGGCCAAACGCGAATTGATAAGGGGGTGGAAATCGAGGACGTGCCCGACACATCGAAGGTGGCTTGCTGAATTTCTGAAATGGGCGTCGAGCGAGAGCACACTTAGGTATCAGTTGGCGCGTAGAGGAGATGACGAGCGGGCCCTGGAGGCAGCCATGGAATGGGAACTCTTGGTGCAGGCGCTGCGTGATAGTACACTGGATGAAGAGGAGGATGAGCGGGAGGCGACGCTTGAGGCCACTAATGACCCGGGGATACCAGTTCCTTCTCCAGGCACACACATACAGTAGATAACTAGAACCCTCTGATCGCAGTCACACTGACCCACTCCCTGACCCGGAACGATTGATGACACTTGGGGGGGAGGGCGAAATACAGGGGGGGGGGGAGTGGTTTTTCCCTTGCCAGTAGTGGAGTTGGGAAGTTTCAGTTATAGGCACTACAGGGAGGGAGGGGATTAGGACAAAAAAACTGAAAAGCCGACAGTGGAACCCCCCGCATGCGATGTACAGAACCGGCCGATTGTGAGGATTGCAATGCTCTGTGACTACGCCGTCCGACCTCCGGGGTGTGGGCTAAACGGCTGTGTATACCGGTTGGAGAACTTGCACCGAGAGGGGGGGAGTTCACACTGATGGTGTCTATGTGATTGACGTATCATATGTTTGGATCTGCAATAAAAATTGTTTACAAAAAAAAAAAATTGGTATTTTGCATAAATATATATATTTGTACAAATATAGATATTCGTTCACAGTGCATCATTTCAACATAAAATCTTAGTAAAATACTAGTTTTGTTGAATCGATAATATTTGACCTCTGCACGATGATGTATAAACATATGTAAAACCATATAATTGATGACATTGTACCATTTCGTAATCAAATTTTTTTAATATATATATCAAAGTCATCACAGGTAGCCCATTTGAAGCAGATCCACACGGAGTTAAATAGGCACATTTCTTTATTTTGCATCCATTTCACAGCTCGCATCCCAAGCTGCTCCGAGAACCACCTTCTTACATATGAGCCTGACGCGTTTCAGGAATTGTCCTTTCATCAGAGGCAAGGTTCGAAGGTTCTGAGAAACAGTCTCTGGTCGTACACCTCTTCAAATACAAATCACCTGCCAGGTGGGCGTGGCCAATCTTGCACTGCATTCTGTGCCTTGTAGTGTACTAACCCTCTTCCCACAGTGGGGCTGCTTGTTAGACCTCACAGTAACCACAATTGTTCCCCCAGTGGGGTGAAGGGCAGCGCTTGGAGCCTTCCGGGAGCGCTTTGTAGCTGCAAATTCGTGCCAAAGACAGCACCACCCACAATGGCGCTGATCTTTACTCCGTTCCGTAGCGAACTTCCAGAGTGAAGCCCGCCTTGGACCCTGGTCACAGGTGGGGTCCGCCTCTCGACCGAGCAGCAGCCGAAAATATAAAAGTCATCACAGGTAGCCCATTTGAAGCAGATCCACACGGAGTTAAATAGGCACATTTCTTTATTTTGCATCCATTTCACAGCTCGCATCCCAAGCTGCTCCGAGAACCACCTTCTTACATATGAGCCTGACGCGTTTCAGGAATTGTCCTTTCATCAGAGGCAAGGTTTGAAGGTTCTGAGAAACAGTCTCTGGTCGTACACCTCCTCTATTTAACTCCGTGTGGATCTGCTTCAAATGGGCTACCTGTGAACCTTCGAACCTTGCCTCACAGGAGGCTTTCATCATTACAAATGTTCATTTCAGTCCTGCGCCTAAATGTTCGTGTGCATTAGGCTCCACCCCTAGCGAAATGTTCGCACCTGTTGCAGCTCCCGGTGTTTCCGTGGACTGCCAAGACCAGAATACATCACTCTGCATTCAGGTAGGTGAAGTGTGGGGAAAATATAACCAACTGGTAGTAACAAACATTTGTTCTGTGCTGGTATGTTATTATGTTCTGTGAATTATTCACAGTAGGTGTTTTAACAATTTGAGAATAGAAATAAATTGTGGCCCCTAAAAGGAGACATATATATATATATTCACTGAAAAAACCATAGGTTATAGACCATATATAGTTAGGGATTAGCATTTAAAAAACCTTATTTTATTTGCACAAAACCATTGAAATTCCATTTAACCCCTTCAGTGCTGATGACAAAGCCAGCTCGTCATGGGTTTTACCTGCGCTGTGCTTATGACGAGCTGGCTTTGTCATGAACAATGGGAATCTCAAGAATGCAGCACCGGACGGGAAAACACCTTAGCAGCCAAGGTGATATAGTTAGTTGCACTAACTATATATCGCGGACCCGCAATCCACTGCTAATGATGTCACATATTACATCATTCATGACATGGTCAGTGACATCACTGATGACATCACTGATGACATCTCAAATGACATCACTGATGACATCACTGATGACATCACTGATGACAACACCCAGTGACTGTATGTTTCTGTAAAGTTAAAATATGTCTTACATATTGAAGAATGAGTGGATGTATAAGTGTCTGGATGAAGGATTTAGTAGGTGCATGACTGACTGTATGAGAGAATGATTAAATGTGTCTCACTGAGTGTATGGGTTAGTGATTAAAGTGTCTTAATTTGGCAATCATTATTTATGTTGTTCTGTAAACTGCTGCATGTTTAAATCAGTAGCTATATCAGTAACTATATGGGTTATTGAATGGTTGCCCAAGTATTTGTATGGGAGACTGAGTATGTGTGTGGGTGGCTGGGAGGTGTATAACTCTGTGCATAGATGTGTGAGCAGTTGATTCCCTAGGTGTATGGGTTCAAAAGTGCATGTAGAAACAGCTGTATGGACAGTTGACTGTGTGCATGAGTATATTGGTGAGTGAATGGATATCTCAGTGCTACATGTCAAAGTAAGTACATATGTAAAACACACTCCATGTGAGAGTTGACATATATAAATAACTGAACATAAGAGCCAGTGAATGTGTGAGTGGCTGTATGAATCATTGTGAACTTGTATCAAGGATTGTATAAGAGAGTAAATATGTGTTACTATATGTTTGAATAAGTAAGGTGTGTATAACTGTATAGTTGAGGAAATGGAGATGTGATTGATTCTTTGCATGACTGACTAGGTGTGTGAGTAACTCCATGGATGTGTGACAGTCTGTGAGTGCCTGTTTACACTGAGTGTATCTAAGGTTATATTAGAGTCTGAAGATGTATTATCACATAAATGATATCATCAGTGATGTAATCAGTAATGTCAAATGAGATGTCAGTGATGTCATCAGTGATGTCATTTGAGATGTCATCAGTGATGTCATCAGTGATGTCATTTGAGATGTCATCAGTGATGTCATCAGTGATGTCACTGACCATGTCATGAATGATGTAATATGTGACATCATTAGCAGTGGATTGCGGGTCCGCGATATATAGTTAGTGCAACTAACTATATATGGAATTTCAATGGTTTTGTGCAAATAAAATAAGGTTTTTTAAATGCTAATCCCTAACTATATATGGTCTATAACCTATGGTTTTTTCAGTGAATTTTCAAGGTTTTGTAAATGCAAATTCCTAACTATATATGGTCTATAACCTATGGTTTTTTCTGTGAATTTCATTGGTTTTTTAAAAGCTAATATCTATAGCTGTAAAATATATTCTTTATTAAGTGACGTATCACGTAGCCCGTGAGACGCCTCATGATGCATCGCATAACCGTGACGTATCGTCTCTGCAGCGCAAACCAAACCCAAAACGTAAGCGCGCCAGAACACGCTTAAAGAGATATATATATTTTTTAACCTTAATTAGACAAAATCCACACGTGCACATATCACAAACGTTCAAAAAACACAATATGTCGGACTCCCGTTACGCTGCCGGTTAGCTGCCCGGTTAACGTACCAGGAAGCACCTTTACCGCGAAAAATCGCAATTTTTTTTTCTTTTGCCCCGCAGGGAACTTTAATAGCCCCCTCATCAATCCTAGGGGTTCAGGAGGGGTCTGCCTTACCCCTTTCATTCATTTACACCTTTTTTTTTTCCACCTCTTGTCTCTCGATCCTACCGAGAGACAAGATGGCGGCCGCTCTGGACTGTTTACAATGTTGACAGCCAATCAGCTACTCCTCAGGATTATTTTTTTTTTTTTTGGGCCCCGCGTGGTTTCATAATATCCCCCTCATCAATCCTATGGGGTCAGAAGGGGTCTACCTTGCCCTCTTTCCTTCATTTCCCCCTTTGTTTTGGTCTCCTCTTGTCTCTTGATCCTACCGAGAGACAAGATGGCGGCCGCTCCGGACTGTTTACAATGTTGACAGCCAATCAGCTACTCCTCAGACTCCCGTTACACTGCCGGTTAGCTTCCCGGTTAGCTGCCCGGTTAGCTGCCCGGTTCGCTTACCAAGACGCGTCTCTACGGCGAAAAAATCGGATTTTTTTTTTTTTTTTTGGGGCCCCGCGTGGCTCTATAATATCCCCCTCATCAATCCTAGGGGGCCCTCCTCTTGTCTCTCGATCCTACCGATAGACAAGATGGCGGCCGCTCCGGACTGTTTAGAATGTTGACAGACACCGGAGGGCCAATCAGCTTCGCATCGCAAAGTTCCGATACGCGAAAAGTTTGCTAACCGGATCGCTGCCCGGAGCGCTGTTACAGATATATATCTTGATTTAAACGTTAATTTCTCAAAATCCACTGAAGCACATATATTGAGACCTAGCAAAGGCACATCGGGCTAACAGTCCCTACAATTTTGCCAAGTTTCGTGGAAATCCATTCAGCCGTTCGGGCTAAAAGTGAGTCCAACCGCCCTATGGAAATTAACATGGGAAAAACGCGTTTTGGGACCCCCTTTTTTCTCGGCCCCCCCTTGACGAACCCCCCCCAAATTTCCAGGAGCTGCTCAGAAACAAAATGTGCCATTTTCCTGAAAATTTCAGCCGATTCCGTCCACAAACGCCAAAGTTATTAGACATAGAATTTTCAGAAATCCCATAGGGAAAAAATCCTAACTATATATACCTACTGGCGACCGCCAGTAGGTAATATATATATATATATATATATATATATATATATATATATATATATATTACCTACTGGCGGTCGCCAGTAGGTATATATAGTTAGGATTTTTTCCCTATGGGATTTCTGAAAATTCTATGCCTAATAACGTTTGCGTTTGTGGACGGAATTGGCTGAAATTTTCAGGAAAATGGCACATTTTGTTTCTGAGCAGCCCTTGAAAATTTGGGGGGGGTTTGTGGAGGGGGGGCCGAGAAAAAAGGGGGGTCCCAAAACGCCTTTTTCCCATGTTAATTTCCATAGGGCGGTTGGACTCACTTTTAGCCCGAACGGCTGAATGGATTTTCACGAAACTTGGCAAAATTGTAGGGACTGTTAGCCCGATGTGCCTTTGCTAGGTCTCAATATATGTGCTTCAGTGGATTTTGAGAAATTAACGTTTAAATCAAGATATATATCTGTAACAGCGCTCCGGGCAGCGATCCGGTTAGCGAACCTTTCGCGTATCGGAACTTTGCGATGCGAAGCTGATTGGCCCTCCGGTGTCTGTCAACATTCTAAACAGTCCGGAGCGGCCGCCATCTTGTCTCTCGGTAGGATCGAGAGACAAGAGGAGGCCAAAACAAAGGGGGAAATTACCATAAAGGGGCATAGTAGATCCTCGTTGACCCCCTAGGTTTTATGTGGAGGTTTTAAAAGGGCCTAGGAGGGTCCAAAAAAAAAAATTAAATTTTTTTTTTTTGCGTGGTAAGCGCCAAGTTCGCTAACCGGAAAGCGTTCTGGGCAGCGAACTTTATGGATAAAAGAATGAAAGACTTTTCTAATACTGTATGTTAATTATTTGTTGGTTTTGTTGATTTTTTTTTAATATTATTATTTTTTCAGCAATTTTTTATTGTTGTGATTGTGTTTCAAAATTTAATAACATTTCTTACATTTAACTACTTTATGAATTACATATAAAAATGATTAAAGACTCAAACAATTTTTTAATATTACATATAATTTTATTTTTCGGATTGTTTTTCGAAATTTAATAGAACGTCTAGCATTTCACTGTCTGATATGTGTTCTTGTTCAGTGAACATAAGTTCAAATATTTGACCGTCATCATAATGAAGTAAATGATCCACTGATTCCACACATTGAACTAATTCATGGTCCCGTGATTGATCCATGAAATCAGAGTCTTCATTGTCCTCAATTTCTTTTTGTGTGTTGGTCTCCAGAACAATTTCGAAGGAAACATTCTGCTCACCTTCCATTTTTTTGCTGTAATTTGCATAAAAAATAAATATATAAGTAGAGATAGGGCACTGTTGGGTTTAAGTTCAGACAGGCACTTGTGAGTTTATACCAGAGAAGTAATCTATGGGCACTGTATGGTTTCAGGCGTGAATTAGTACTATTAAAAAGTGCCTGTGAAGAAGCCTAAGTAAATTTATAATTATACCACAGAAACCTAAATCAGTCCATAATTATAATAAAGAAGCTTTTCTCAATGTCTAACTCTTACAGAGGGATAGTATATAACTATCTGAAAAAGTTTACCATATTTACTTATAGTGCACAATATACTTCAGTTTTAAAAATAACAACTTACCTTTAGAAACAAGTTGATGTTATTATTGATATTCTAAATGATATATACAACAACAAGTAGTAGTCAAAATGGCTGTGTTTCCTTCTCTCCCTTTATATATATACAGGTATATAACCAATCAAATGTCAGGTAATAAAAGTAGAAAATGAAAGTAACATTTTCATTGGTTGTCAATTCCAACACTTCAGATGTGTTTTGTGAAGTAATTTACCTCACGGTACTTGGAGAGGTCTACAGGCTAAATGGCTAAATGAAATTTCAATGAAATTTGTGAGAATGGAAGGGATTGTTATGTAGTATGAGCTAATGTATATTTGGTGAGAGTGTCTCTAGTCGTTTTTCTGTAAATTACTTTCCCACCTTTTTTTTGGACCGCTTTCCGGGAAGCGGCCCGGTTAGCGAACCTTTAGCGTCACGGGAGTCCACCATTTTGTGTATCGGTCGCATTAAGATACAAGATGGAGGGCAAATAATGTTTAGAATGGGTAGAAGGGGTCATGGTAGACTTATCTTGACCCCCTAGGTTTTCTGAGCGTGGCTGAGGAGGCTTATATGTGCGAAAAAAAATGTCCCAAAACGCCTTTTTCCCATGTTAATTTCCATAGGGCGGTTGGACTCACTTTTAGCCCGAACGGCTGAATGGATTTTCACGAAACTTGGCAAAATTGTAGGGACTGTTAGCCCGATGTGCCTTTGCTAGGTCTCAATATATGTGCTTCAGTGGATTTTGAGAAATTAACGTTTAAATCAAGATATATATCTGTAACAGCGCTCCGGGCAGCGATCCGGTTAGCGAACCTTTCGCGTATCGGAACTTTGCGATGCGAAGCTGATTGGCCCTCCGGTGTCTGTCAACATTCTAAACAGTCCGGAGCGGCCGCCATCTTGTCTCTCGGTAGGATCGAGAGACAAGAGGAGGCCAAAACAAAGGGGGAAATTACCATAAAGGGGCATAGTAGATCCTCGTTGACCCCCTAGGTTTTATGTGGAGGTTTTAAAAGGGCCTAGGAGGGTCCAAAAAAAAAAAATTAAATTTTTTTTTTTTGCGTGGTAAGCGCCAAGTTCGCTAACCGGAAAGCGTTCTGGGCAGCGAACTTTATGGATAAAAGAATGAAAGACTTTTCTAATACTGTATGTTAATTATTTGTTGGTTTTGTTGATTTTTTTTAATATTATTATTTTTTCAGCAATTTTTTATTGTTGTGATTGTGTTTCAAAATTTAATAACATTTCTTACATTTAAC
Organism: Lissotriton vulgaris; assembly: GCF_964263255.1. NCBI lineage: Eukaryota > Metazoa > Chordata > Amphibia > Caudata > Salamandridae > Lissotriton > Lissotriton vulgaris. Next base: position 295,528,428 of record NC_141690.1, read on the forward strand.
TACTTTATGAATTACATATAAAAATGATTAAAGACTCAAACAATTTTTTAATATTACATATAATTTTATTTTTCGGATTGTTTTTCGAAATTTAATAGAACGTCTAGCATTTCACTGTCTGATATGTGTTCTTGTTCAGTGAACATAAGTTCAAATATTTGACCGTCATCATAATGAAGTAAATGATCCACTGATTCCACACATTGAACTAATTCATGGTCCCGTGATTGATCCATGAAATCAGAGTCTTCATTGTCCTCAATTTCTTTTTGTGTGTTGGTCTCCAGAACAATTTCGAAGGAAACATTCTGCTCACCTTCCATTTTTTTGCTGTAATTTGCATAAAAAATAAATATATAAGTAGAGATAGGGCACTGTTGGGTTTAAGTTCAGACAGGCACTTGTGAGTTTATACCAGAGAAGTAATCTATGGGCACTGTATGGTTTCAGGCGTGAATTAGTACTATTAAAAAGTGCCTGTGAAGAAGCCTAAGTAAATTTATAATTATACCACAGAAACCTAAATCAGTCCATAATTATAATAAAGAAGCTTTTCTCAATGTCTAACTCTTACAGAGGGATAGTATATAACTATCTGAAAAAGTTTACCATATTTACTTATAGTGCACAATATACTTCAGTTTTAAAAATAACAACTTACCTTTAGAAACAAGTTGATGTTATTATTGATATTCTAAATGATATATACAACAACAAGTAGTAGTCAAAATGGCTGTGTTTCCTTCTCTCCCTTTATATATATACAGGTATATAACCAATCAAATGTCAGGTAATAAAAGTAGAAAATGAAAGTAACATTTTCATTGGTTGTCAATTCCAACACTTCAGATGTGTTTTGTGAAGTAATTTACCTCACGGTACTTGGAGAGGTCTACAGGCTAAATGGCTAAATGAAATTTCAATGAAATTTGTGAGAATGGAAGGGATTGTTATGTAGTATGAGCTAATGTATATTTGGTGAGAGTGTCTCTAGTCGTTTTTCTGTAAATTACTTTCCCACCTTTTTTTTGGACCGCTTTCCGGGAAGCGGCCCGGTTAGCGAACCTTTAGCGTCACGGGAGTCCACCATTTTGTGTATCGGTCGCATTAAGATACAAGATGGAGGGCAAATAATGTTTAGAATGGGTAGAAGGGGTCATGGTAGACTTATCTTGACCCCCTAGGTTTTCTGAGCGTGGCTGAGGAGGCTTATATGTGCGAAAAAAAAACTTTTTTTAAAAAAATTCCGCGAGGTTAGCTTTCGGTTAGCGAACCGGGTAGCGCTCCGGGGAGCGAATTTTGTGGAAAATTAGTGAAAAAAGTTAGAGAAAAATAATAATTGTGAGTGATCAGATGTAGGGTAGCTCTGAGAAGAGCTTTTGGGTTTATGGTACATTTAGGTACTTATAAGTAGGTACCAATGCACAGTCTTAAATTCAGAATGAAAATTCTGTTGCCCTCATCTGAGAAGTGAACTCCATCTCCTCTGTAGATATCTTGCATGTAGTAACGCAAGTTATTGTTGTAAAGAGAGCCCATTCCATGGTCTCTCATGTAAGCTGAAACAGATTTGTTTACATGCTTCCTCGCTTTCTCAATTTGTGGACAAAATTGGTTGGACCACCTCCATTTCTGTCTTTGGCATATATTGGAATATACCAAGGCAGTTTGAGGAAAAAGTGCCATTAATTGCTCCAAGGTGTCCTTTAAAAGCATTTCCAGACCTACCCCTGTCAAAGTGCCCAAATCATTACCTCCACAGTGCACTATTAACAGGTCAGGTTTTGGCAAATGCATAAAGGTTTTCACCAATGGTATCAATTGGTGACATTTTAATCCTCTTTGGCCCAACCACTTAATTTCCACATCTTGTAAATTGAGGTTGTGTAAATTTCTGCTCTCAGCATACCTTTGAGCCCAGTGGATGTAACTATGTCCAACAATCCAGACGTTAAACATGGTGGAAGAAGGTTGTTCTGCAGTCAGATGAAGTGTGGTAATGAAAGGGCAGTTGAAACAGTAGGAGTTTCTAAAGAAAAAAAACTGTGGATTTACAATGCTAATGATTCATTAGCAGTGATTGGTGCATTTCCATTTCTGAAAACAGAAAGTTAGGGTGCATGGATGTGTTCTTTGAAAGATGTAATTTGAATGGTCAAGGAAGAAACATTTAATGAAAGATTGCACTGGATACGCAGGTGCACTGAGAGTTCAGAGTTCAATTGAAACATTGTTGTGTGAATTTGCAAACATGAGAGGTCTTCCAGGAGGTGGTTGCTATGGAAACAAGGCAGACAGGGCAGAGGGGGGAAGGGTTTTGATTTGAAAAAAGTGAGGGAAGAGGTATGATTGGCTAATATGAGAGATATGTGAAATGAATATCTGTATTTCTTTTAAAATGTAAAGTGTTCCTCATGGGGCAAGTGTCTTGTAAATACGCTCCCACTTGTGCTTGGCAAATTTAGATTTTGATTATGGGAGTTACCTAGCCATGTTAATAGTGTCCCAAAAATGGTGCTAGTGAATTGCAGAAAACACTTTCATGTGTCTCAAGGACATTTTTAGTCATTTCTTCATGAATGCAGGTATACAATTGATTTATATGCTGTGTTTAAAAACGAATTTTGAAATGAATTAAATTTCAGGATATGTACTGTTAGAGCTTCATAGGTTGTTTGGGGTCATATTTAGAAGGCATTTTAGTGTCTTTGAAGTTATTTTTCCCTTTTTAAATGGAAAGCGTTCCTCATGGGGCCCTGAGCAGTTCTTAGCCATGTTATTTAATAGGAAGTGGATAACATGGCTAAGAGCATTTGCTGGAAAATGCATGAATATCGCTGATTTTTTTGCTATATTCATGCATTGTGGCCGTTTTTTTTCACATTGCTTCATAGGTTGTTTGGGTTCATATTTAGAAGGCATTTTAGTGTCTTTGATGTTATTTTTCCCTTTTTAAATGGAAAGCGTTCCTCATGGGGCCCTGAGCAGTTCTTAGCCATGTTATTTAATAGGAAGTGGATAACATAGCTAAGAGCATTTGCTGGAAAATGCATGAATATCGCTGATTTTTCTGCTATATTCATGCATTGTGGCCGTTTTTTTTCACATTGCTTCATAGGTTGTTTGGGTTCATATTTAGAAGGCATTTTAGTGTCTTTGATGTTATTTTTGCCTTTTTAAATGGAAAGCGTTCCTCATGGGGCCCTGAGCAGTTCTTAGCCATGTTATTTAATTGGAAGTGGATAACATGGCTAAGAGCATTTGCTGTAAAATGCATGAATATCGCTGATTTTTCTGCTATATTCATGCATTGCGGCAGTTTTTTCCACATTGCTTCATAGGTTGTTTGGGTTCATATTTAGAAGGCATTTTAGTGTCTTTGATGTTATTTTTCCCTTTTTAAATGGAAAGCGTTCCTCATGGGGCCCTGAGCAGTTCTTAGCCATGTTATTTAATAGGAAGTGGATAACATGGCTAAGAGCATTTGTTGGAAAATGCATGAATATCGCTGATTTTTCTGCGATATTCATGCATTGCAGGCCTTTTTTTATCACATTTGCAAGCACTTCTAAGCCATGTTATCCAATGGGAGGTGGATAACATGGCTAAGAGCATTTGCTTCAAAGGTTGTTTGGGGTTATATACCATTTTTGGGAAATTATTAACATGCCTATCTAACTCCCATAATCAAAATCTAAATTTGCCAACCGCAGGTGGGAGCGTATTTACAATAAATTTGCACCATGAAGAATGTAAAATAGCATACTAGATACTCAAATAACTTATAAATATGACCCAAAACATCTTATGAAGCACTAGTAGTGCATATTTCCAGAAATGTATTGTTTTTCATTTAATGATTTACTTCATTGGTAGGCCTTCACATGTTTTTTTACCTTGGTTTTTTTCAGTGAAAATCTTATCTGCAACCATGTGTTGGCCTCACCTCAAATAAACAAAACAGGTGATGGACTGAATGTGGATCAATGACACACATTCACCCCAGTCCAAAGATCTGGGCCTAAACAAACCTTTAGATAGGCTACATCTTATCGTCATCCTGAATTAATGATTTAAAATATTAGGGAGTGATTTATGAGTGTTGTATGCCTGTTTTGTACCATTGAGTGTCATTTTTGTGATGCAGTGCTGGTGGAAAATATTTGCTATGTTAAATAATCAGTACGGCATTAAGTTTTAGATGACTGTTATTTATTTACTGTTTGGTAATAGTGGTTAATAACATTTTATATTATATTTTTTCACAGATTCAACTGCAGATTCTTTCATAGTTTGGAAAATGCCTTCCAGAAGTCGAATACGAAAGGCTAGAAAACGTCAAAGACAGCAGGATGATGTTTTATTGCAGCAGTCCTCTTCCCCAAATACTTGTCAAAACACCAAGAAAGGTCCGGGTAAGAGCACGAAATCATTCTTAAGAAATATTTGTAGTAAAAAAAATTTTGCTCAAAAAAATGTGTCTGTTCACAAAAAGAAAAGTAATTTAAATGGAAAGGAGAGACCCATCACAAATGTTACTGGTAGAGGAAGAGATAACTCTGTGCATGATAGTAGAAGGAAACAACAGTTTAGGGACATTCGACAACGAATGTTCCGTAATAGGATATTAGTTAATTTATTGAAAAATATTAAAAAGAAAGGCCAACAGAAAGCGGCATTTTATAGGAAGAAGAAAAATGTAGAGAAAATTATTGATCATGCTTTTGAAATCAAGCGAAAGTTGTTTATTTTGGTAATCAATAGAATTAGGAAACTAAGCAAGGTAATTTCTGATTTCAAAACAAAAAGTAGATGGAAGAGAGTAGTAAATCGTACTAACTTTTGTGAAGTTTTTTCTGGAGAATGGATGCATAGTTCAAGTTCTGAGGCATTTTTTAATGAGGAGAGTTATTTTCAGGATAATGATTTGGTGCATGCAGTTGACATCAGTGGTCGAGCTTATGAAGTGAAGGATGGTTGTCCAGTTGAAAAAGAACAACTTGTGACAACAGAGACAGAAGAGGCGCTAAGTGATGAGGTTTTAGGAAGACGTCCTAAGGGTCCTGTGTACATTTGGAAGTGTAGTTCTATTTGCAGTGTGCGACAGGTTTCCATCAATTTGCTTTGTGATTTTATACGGACATTTAATAAGAAAAGTTTGAAGCAGAAAATGAAGTTGTTGCAAGATTTAGATCCTTGCAGAGTGAGACAAATGACAGGTTTGCGTGGTCATTCACTGGCTTGTCTTTCCAGGAGAGTATGCCAGAGTGTTTTTCATCATTTCAGGATGCTAGCAGTGCATCATAATAAAGTGAGAAAATTAGTGAGAATGTTGTATTATGCTAAGAGTCCAGCAATTATGCTTAAACAGTTATGTGCTGCTCTTTTGCATGGTTCTGAAATAGATGTGAAGAATCTTTGTGAAGAAATTGAGTTTTGTTACTTTGGTAGTAAAGATGAGAATGTTCAAATTGACCCTGAAGTAGAGGGTAATGTGGAAGATAATGTACAGGTTTCCAGTACAGATAATTTTCAGAAGGAAATTGCCACGTTTCAGATGAAATCAAGTGAGAGGCCTAATTTTACTTGTGTATGTTGTCGACGCACTTATTATAAGAATCAGACTAAGGTAGTGGATTTATATGCAAAAAGTGAAAGGGAAAATAATAGTGAATGGAAGGATTTAGCCACATACTTGATGGTAGAAAATTATTTTGATTTGGGATCGGATCAACGTGTGTGTACTTATTGTTGTAATAAATTAAACCAAAACCAGATGCCTGCTAGGGCAGTTCATAATAATCTGGAATTGGTTGAGATTCCTTCTGAATTGAAGGATTTAAATACTTATGAATCTATTTTGATTCAAAGTATCCATCCCTTTCAGGCTATTGTAAGAATGGAGCCAAAGACAGGGAAGTTGCCTCCAGCAGATTTACAGAGAGGATTAAAGGGAAGAGTTGTTTATTTGCCTCTAGATTTGAACAAAAACATTAACACAATTGGAATAGAAAAAGTGGAAGAGGAACCTCTGGTTATCTTGGTTAATGGGGTTCCGACAAAGAATAAGAAAATATGGCAAGATTTAGTGGATGTTAGGAAAGTCAAAAAGGCAACAGTGTATTTGAAGAAAAATAATAAGTACTATAAGAATGTATATGTTGCAGAAGAGGAAGTAAGTGATGAAGAGGATAGCGATTTGTGTGCTGGCCAAATTGAGAAAGTAGAGGCCTCTAAAAGTGAAGAAATATATGAACATTATAGTGTTCATCCTTTGCATTCCAAGGAAGTCATGGGGAATGCTATTGAGTTGTTTCAAATGAAACAAGCCAAAGGGAGTCCCATTAGTGTTTGGGAGGAAAGTTTGGAAGCTCGGTGTTTCCCACAGCTATTTCCCACAGGTCAAGGAGGAAGATATGATGAGCGACCTCGTGAAATTCCTGCGTCTGAATACCGGACTTTACGATTGTATGCAGAAGATCCTAGGTTTCGGCAATGCATTCCCTATTTGTTTCATCTCCTGTTTGAAAGCGATCTGTCTGGACTGTCATATGCAGTGAACCACATCTTAAAAAGTGGTATACAGATGCGAAACATCTCGGCAAGTGACTTTATGCATAAAGTCAATGTCCAAGACAGTATTTTGGATTCTCACTTAATTAATCTCATGGCGTGTCAGCGTGGTACTAATGAGTACTGGTACCGTCGTCATGGTGATTTAAAATGTATGCTGAGGAACTTAGGAACTCCGACATGGTTCCTCACTCTGAGCTGTGCTGAGTATGGCTGGGATGACTTACTTGAATTTCTACGAGAGGCAAATGGAAATATTGAAAACATTGAATTCAAGACACCTGGAGAACTGTGTTCTTTGGATCCTGTGAATGTATGCAGGTACTTCAATCATAGATTTGAAGCTATGATGTCTTTCATCACAAATAAAAAGAATCCACCTCTTGGAGAGGTGTTGGATTTCTTTTGGAGAAAGGAGTATCAAGCAAGAGGTGCCCCTCATATACATATGTTGCTGTGGATCAAGGATGCACCTAAATTTGGAACAGATCCGGATGACTTAGTGATGAATTTCATCGAACAGTATTCTACGTGTGCTGTTCCAAACGCAACGGAGAAGAAAAGTCTAAGAGAACAAGTTCTACGTTTCCAAAGCCATCGTTGTGGAAAGTACTGTCGTCGTAAATTCAGAAACAAGGACAAGTTCTACACCAAATGTCGTTTCAACTTTCCACGACCGGTGATTTCTAAAGGAAGAGTGAACAGTTTGATGTCTTCGCTGCGACATAATGTGACGAGGAAATCACCCAAGAATACATACAATTTGAAAAGGAACGAAGAGTCCAAGTACATCAATGACTACAACCCAGTGATTTTGTCCATGTGGAATGCCAACATGGATATACAGTTTGTGGCTGACAACTGTATGGCTGTGGCTCGGTATGTGACATCTTACATCACCAAAAAAGAAAAGACCGAACTGAAGGATATGTGGGAGGACATTTCCCATGAAAAGAGCCTCAGCAAGAAGTTGTACAGTTTCAGTCTGAAGATGTTGTCGCATCGAGAAATTGGAGCTTACGAATGTTCTGATCGATTGTCTTCAGCAAGTCTCTATGCCAAATCCAGGAGTCTCGTTTGGGCGAGTCTTGGTCTTGCTGCAACGCGAAATCGAGTTCTAAAACCTGTTCGGGAAATTGAGTATTTGGCAGAAAAGGAACCAAACAGTACCGACATTTTGAAGACCAACATGTTGGATACATATTATCCAAATCGAAGCAGTCACCTTGAGAATGTTTGTCTATATGAGGTTCTCCAAAATTATATATTCAAGAGGAACATCAAAGAAGATATTGAGAAAGGAGTGTATGCTGTAATTGGAAGTGAGGGATGCCTGGTCAAGCAAAGAAAATGCCAATTAGTAAACCATCGAAAATTAAGTGGCGAATCTCCAGAAAAAAAGGAGTTTTTCTATTTAGCACTTTTGCAACTTTTCAAGCCTTGGCGTGCAGAAGAGGAACTGCTTGGAGATTTCCTCTGTTACGAAGACTCTTTCAATGCAGCCAAGGAGTCCATAGAATGTCCTGCTTTTTCTAAATATCAAGAAATGCTAACTTTGGAAATTGAGCAGGAAGCAACGATTGCAGCCGAGATTGCCAGAGACAGTTCTCAGGACAGTCAGAGTTCTGTTTCATTGAGTCAAGATCCACTTGGAGGACCTATTATTGAAAATGAAGCTGCCACTGCTATGAATGAAGTAGAAAGAGCCATGGCACATGCTCAGGAGGATTCAGTTAACTTACAAGACTTGGAAAAACAACTCAACGTTGAGCAGAGGAAAATATATGATGAAGTTACCAAGGAAATTGAGCACGGATTAAGTCATGAGAAGAAAGAGTGCTCGTGTACGTCGTTGAAGCCTGTCCGACTGTACGTGAGTGGAGAAGCGGGAACTGGAAAAAGTTTCCTCATTAAAGCAATCTCTTGTTATTTGCAGGAAAGGACTGAGTCATCGCTGTCTTGTGTTGTCACCGCTCCTACTGGACTGGCAGCACATAATATTAAAGGTATTACTTTGCATCGTCTACTGATGCTGCCGGTGGAGCATGACAACAAATTACAATACAACAAGTTATCTGGAGATGCTTGCTGTGAAGTTTCAAGAGTTTTGAGGAAAATGAAACTACTTATCATTGACGAAGTAAGCATGGTTTCCAATGTCATGCTTGCCTTTGTGCATTTGAGAATGCAAGAAGTACTTAAAACTGAATATGATGTCTTATTTGGTGGGAAACACATTATTGTTTTCGGAGATCTTCTACAGCTGACACCAGTAAAAGGTCAACCTGTGTTCAAAATACTCACGCATGAAGATACCAGGAAGTGCCTAGGGAGCATTGGCAACGTCAATATATGGTTAAACTTCAATTATGCAGAACTGCATCAAAATATGCGTCAGGCAAAGGATGAAGATTACAAGAATATTCTACAAGATATTAGAATTGGAAAAGTGACCGAGCATGGGAAAGAAGCTTTAAATGCACGGTTACTGTCAAATTTGTATCCCAAACAAGAGATTGTGCCTGAGAATATTTTTCAGAAAATTACTGAGAAGAAATCCGGGATATGTCTCATGCCAACTCTTGCAGAATGTGCCATCTTCAACAACAAAATGTTGAATTTAGAAAAGCAAGACATTGTGAAACTGGAAGCTATCGACAAATTAGAGCATATGGGATCAACAATTATTTTGTCAGATAATTTGAAATCAAAATTGGATTCATTAGAGAAGACTATATCTAAGACAGCGGGTTTTGAAAAGACTCTGAATGTGTGTTTAAATTGCCGAATCATTTTGAGACGGAATTTACATGTAGAAAGAGGTCTGGTAAATGGATCAATGGGTAATGTTGTTGATTTTGAGAAATACAGAAATAGAGATGGAATAGAATTTTTAAGAATTAAATTTGATGGCATTGAGGAAGTACAGCAAATTGGTCGTTGTTCTGCTAGGTTTTTGCTTGTTAAAGATTTATATGTTCGCCGTAAACAGTTTCCTGTTTGCTTGGCATATGCGGTGACAATCCATAAATCGCAAGGTTTAAGTGTAGACTGTGCATTGGTGAATATTGGCAGCTCTGTGTTCAAGGAGGGTATGGCATATGTGGCATTGTCACGAGTTAGAACTTTATCGGGATTGTATTTGATTGACTGTGATGTCACAAACATTTGTGCGGATCTAGATTGTGTTAAGGAATACAATAGGTTAAGAAGAGAGTATGCGCCACATTTGCCTCAATATCCTTTGTTTGAGAAACGTGTGGTAGGCCGGAAACGTAGAAATAGCAGTAATAGTAGGGAGGTTGTTGCAAAAAGACTAAAAGTCAATGAACCGAAAGTTGTTAGCAGAAAGAAAGTGGATACTGTTGAAGAGATTGTTGGTTTTCAATTTGAAAACAGTTCTGGTGTCAACTGCTATGCAAATGTCGTTGTTAATGTTCTCTTTTCACTAGAGAGTTTAAAACAACAGATTGTGTTCAATTCAGAACAAAGTTTATGCTGCTTGTTGAATTCTGTGTTAGAGAAATGTAGCACTGATCGAACAAAAGTAGAAAGTGTGTCTGAAGTTCGTTATCTGTTAGATGAATGTTCAGGTCAAACAGACTTCTCTGAAAATAATCAGCAAGATTGTCAGGAGTTTTTAATGTATATGCTTGATATATTGCAAGATGAGGGTGTAGATGTAGATCACCTGTTTGGGCTTTCTTATCAATGGCAGCATGACTGCGAGAACTGTATGGTATCAAGTACTACTAGTGTAGACTCAGAAAGATTTATATATTTAACTTTGCCAGACAGTAAATCAGTGTCCTTTAATAAGCTAGTAAATGCAGCGGATCACAACATGGAGTGTAGCCAATGTAAATGTGATATGATGTCAACATTATTTATACGTAGATATGGCCAGTATGTCATTTTAATGATGCAACGATGTAGGCCTGATGGATCAAAATTGTCAACTTTAATAAAACATTTTGTGGCTTCTCAGCTGTCAATATCAGGGAGGACTTTTGTTACTGTAGCAATTATCTATCACGATGGTCCATCAACAACATCAGGACATTATACAGCTTACTTAAAGTCTGGAAACGGCTGGTCATTCTGTAATGATTCTGTTGTAACTTTCAAAAAAAAATTGCCGTTTGACCTTAAAAATTCTTACCTGGTGTTTTTAAAACCAAAATTTTAAGTAGAGGGAATGTAAGTCTGCAATGCTGTCTCGATTAAAAATCCAACTATATAAACCTGATGCAAGTAAGTCTGCTTCATAGTAAGCAGTATCAGTGTCATAGGAAAAGGAGAACATGAGTGACAAAGAAGAGTAAGATATTAGTAGTCCAGGATTGTGAAAATAATCTCAAATATTTTATTTTTGAAAGTTGCGAAAATAGAAAATGTCGGGATTTGATTGGAAGAATTACAAGACTTGCGAATCGCGGCAACATGATTTGGCCTAGTGGAAACATGTGATATAATGAGAGAAGTTTTTTTTCTATGTAACATATTTCACGTATCGATGGAGGTTTTCTTTCAGAAAGTGGCGGGCTGAAAATATTTAAAGCACAACAGAGTGGATGCTGTTTATAGGAGATCGTTTGACGTCATTGAAAGTAAGTTAATTTTAAGAAGTTTTGAAATCAGATTTCTTAGGTTGTATGGGTTTTTTAAACACAGTCATTTTGATTGTGTTTTTTTTTCCCCGCTGTTACATGATGAATACCTTCAAGTCACTGATTTAAGTGAAATTTGATACATTCTGAGAACAGCAAAAATAAACCATTTAACATGTATAATTAATGTTATGCTTTTTGTCCTTATGATATACATTTAGAAATGTGTGGTACATATGGGTAAGCTGAGTTCTGTAAATATCAATTTTAATGCTTAGAGTGCTGTACTTCTGGGTAGTGTTTTTTTTTTTTAAAAAAAAAGAGGCCTCACCTCAAAGAAAACTCTTGAAAGCACACATCTTATTTGCATCCTAAAACAATCATTTACAATGTTAGACACAATTTTATTATGGCTTTACATCTTTTTTGCGCTGCTATTGCATCACTATTGTGAGACATTAGCAGTGCAAGAAAAACATCATGTTCCAAAATAGGCCTCAGTTCAGCAATATCAAGATACAGTTTCTTTCGAATATATATCTTTAGGATTGTGTAGGGGACGTAGAGAAGCAGAGACTTCTGTAAATGTCAAAGTTGTTGAAAAACTGTTTGTTTTTGAACCTTTTCCCTTGTCTTTTCTAATTTTTAAATACATGTTTTAATATTTTTTGAAATGTTTGTTCTTTGTTTTACAGATTGAAAGTATGAAAAAATATTTAAAAAAGGTAACAAGAATTATAAGGTAAATGTTTTCCACTCTTTTTACCCGCAATGCACTGCTGATGATGTCATTGACACTATCTCTCATTTACTCTCTCTAGCTGTCTTTCTTTTTACATTATTCTCTGTTTACTTCCCTTATACTAACTCTTCTTTTTTTAAAAAAAATATTTTTTTAGTTCGCTTAAAGTTCGCGAACCGGTCAGCGAACTTGAAGCGAACCAAAAGAAATAGAGCTTGCCAGAGTGATAAACATTCTAGCAATTTTGTTTGAAAGGGGAGGTAGTTCTGAAAAGAACTGTTTTTTTTTGTTTTTGTTGTTTTATATTTTTTTTTTATTTTTTGAACATTTTTTGATTTTTTTGTATTTTTAGAACTGTTTTATGTTTTTTTTGTGTTTTTTATGGAGGGGAGACAACAAAAAACAGGCTTTCAAAACGGCTCAACTGGAGCAAAAAAAAAAAATTACTTTTTGGGTGCATTAGGGCATTTATGATTTTCAAATGCAATGTTCATCAGGTTGACACTCATGTTGCCATATGACAGCATAGCACCACAGTAAATACAAGATAACTTCATATGCTGGAAGTTGGGTTGGATGTTTGGCACAGTCTCTTGTGCCTCTCTTCCCGTCAAAGACAATGTGGATGTAGATCTTGCCACAGGAGTTGCTGTCGGATTGTCTTCAAGATCCCTTAACTCAGCCCTGCTGTAGTTCATGGGATGCCATCTGCTCATGTGACGATGCATTGTATAGTTCCCCATACTGTACTTCTTTTCTGTGCCTCTCGACAATCTGTAATCACAGATGAGGCAGGTGGCATATTTTGCATTCACTTTCTTTGTTCCAGGAGGGATGGAGAAAAACTGCCAGATGAAACTGGTTTTTCGTTTAGAAACCCGGGGCAACTCATCGACAAATTGATGTTCCTCTCTCTCCTCTTCTTCTTCTTCCTCATCTTCCTCCTCTCTGTTAGTCATAATTTGACTAGGTGGTCCTCTCTTCTTATGAGGAGGTGGAGGTGGTGGTGGGGGTGCACCAGCTGCAGCAACAATGGAAGCCATTGTGGAACTTCAGATAAATGGTCTTTCTCTCACCAAGATGAAAGTCAGAGTGAGGAAATAAGGAGGGGTTTACATGATTTGGGGAAAACAAAAGTTCTGAGCCAATGAAAAGTGTTATTTTTAGGTCACATGACCTAGTCATACATCATTTGGAAACCAAAAGTGAAATGAACCAATGAGAAGTTTGATAAACAAGTCACATGACCTGTTCCGCTTACGTTACGCGGCGCGCGCCGCGTCCCAGATCGCTTCCGGTTCGCGGTCCGGAGCACTTCCGGGAGCGCTAACGCGACGCGTCATTAGACGCATTACGCGATAACGTGATACGTCGCGCTTCCGCGACGCGTCACTGTTCCGCTAACGTAACGTTGACCGGTTCGCGGACTAGATCGCGGCATCAAGATGAGCTAACGGAAAGCTTCCCGGTTCGCGAACTAGAAGCGAAGAAAAAAATATTTAAAAAAAATTATCAATAAAGATCTAAATATATTTTGGGATTTAAAGAATAATACATTTTACAGCTACAGATGTTAGCTTTTAAAAAACCAATGAAATTCACTGAAAAAACCATAGGTTATAGACCATATATAGTTAGAAATTTGCATTTAAAAAACCATTGAAATTCAATGAAAAAACCATAGGTTATAGACCATATATAGTTAGGAATTCGCATTTACAAAACCTTATTTTACTCGCACAAAACCATTGAAATTCCATATATAGTTAGTTGCACTAACTATATATCGCGCACCCGCAATCCACTGCTGATGATGTCACATATTACATCATTCATGACATGGTCAGTGACATCACTGATGACATCACTGATGACATCTCAAATGACATCACTGATGACATCACTGATGACATCTCATTTGACATGACTGATCACATCACTGATGATATCATTCATGTGATAATACCATGAACCTCTTCAGACTCTAATATAACCTTAGATACAATCAGTGTAAACAGACACTCACAGACTGTCACTCATCCATGGAGTTACTCACACACCTAGTCAGTCATGCAAAGAATCAATCACACCTCCATTTCCTCAACTATACAGTTATACAAACTTCACTTATTCAAACATATACTAACACATATTTACTCTCTTATACAATCCCTGATACAAGTTCACAATGATCCATACAGCCACTCACACATTCACTGGCTCTTATGCACAGTTATTTATATATGTCAACTCTCACATGTACTGTGTTTTACATATGTACTTACTTTGACATGTAGCACTGAGATATCCATTCACTCACCAATACACTCATGCACACAGTCAACCGCCCATACAGCTGTTTCCACATGCACTTTTGAAACCATACATCTAGTGAATCAACTGCTCACACATCTATGCACAGAGTCATACACCTCCCAGCCACCCACACACACACTCAGTCTCCCATACAAATACTTGGGCAACCAATCAATAACCCATATAGTTACTCATATAGCTACTTATCAACACATGCAACAGTTTACAGAACAACAGACATAATGATGCACAAATTAAGACAGTTTAGTCACTAACCCATGCACTCAGTGAGACACATTTAATCACTCACTCATACAGTCAGTCATGCACCTACTAAATCCTTCATCCAGACACTTATACATCCACTCATTCTTCAATATGTAAGACATGTTTTAACTTTACAGAAACATACAGTCACTGGATGTTGTCATCAGTGATGTCATCAGTGATGTCATTTGAGATGTCATCAGTGATGTCATCAGTGATGTCACTGACCATGTCATGAATGATGTAATATGTGACATCATCAGCAGTGGATTGCGGGTGCGCGATATATAGTTAGTGCAACTAACTATATATGGAATTTCAATGGTTTTGTGCGAGTAAAATAAGGTTTTGTAAATGCGAATTCCTAACTATATATGGTCTATAACCTATGGTTTTTTCATTGAATATATATATATATATATATTACCTACTGGCGGTCGCCAGTAGGTATATATAGTTAGGATTTTTTCTCTATGGGATTTTTGAAAATTCTATGTCTAATAACTTTACCGTTTGTGGACGGAATTGGCTGAAATTTTCAGGAAAATGGAACATTTTGTTTCTGAGCAGCCCCTGACAATTTGGGGGGGTTTCATCAAGGGGGGGCCGAGAAAAAAGGGGGGTCCCAAAACGCATTTTTCCCATGTTAATTTCCATAGGGCGGTTGGCCTCACTTTTAGCTCGAACGGCTGAATGGATTTGCACGAAACTTGGCAAAATTGTAGGGACTGTTAGCCTGATGTGCCTTTGCTAGGTCTCAATATATGTGCTCCAGTGGATTTTGAGTAATTTAGGTTCAAAAAAATATATATATCTGGGCGGAGCCTAACCACACATCTGATCTGATTGGCTGTCAGCACTTCATCCAAGAAGTGTTGGCAGCCATCTTGGGACCAATATACATGATAGCACCTCATTAAAAAGCATTGTAGTTAATAGAGGGTTTTAGGACTTTAGTTACATTATAAATCATTTGTTGATGGTACCATACTCGTTTTAGGAATTGTGGTGGGTTCTAAGGTGATTTTACCATGTGAAAAAACCTTCTGCTGTGATATCATGAATATTGTTTGAAAGAAAACTAATATCTCATGATTTTCCCACAGTGGTTTGGAAGGGGATCTATAAGCTAAACTGAAAGCATATTTTCTGTAAATTCACATTATCTTTCTCAGTCATGTGAAAATGAAGTCTGACATTCTCAGTAAAACATGTACATCCAACAAGGACAGAGACTGTCAGTTGATTCCTTTGTGTTCTACTGCAGCCTCCTAGAGTGTTCTAAAGAACAACTAGAGCGCTAACAGTCCTACTTATTACAAAGGTATGGCACACCTGAAGCCATCTTGATTGGAATAAAGTGGTAACTCTTAAAACATTTAATGTAAAAAGAAACAACATGAGGGGGTATATTTTGCCATAGAAAGTATGATTAGTGCTGCAGAATGAAAAATTAGGGCACATTTTGAGTGACTTCTCAAATCCTTTTCTATTTCATTAAAACATTCTGACATGCAGTCTCCCAAAATGGCCACCAGAGACAAAAGAGCCCAAATGTAGCCCAAATATCACCCAGATGTAGCCCAAGTATAGCCCAATGACAGAATGTCCCAGAGTGTTCTAAAGAACAACTAGAGCGCTAACAGTCCTAATTATTACAAAGGTATAGCACACCTGGAGCCATCGTGATGGGAATAAAGTGGTAACTCTTAAGACATTTAATTTAAAAAGGAACAAAATGAGGGGGTATATTATGCAATAGAAGGTATTATTAGTGCTGCAGAAAGAAAAATTAGGGCACATTTTGAGTGACTTTTCAAATCCTCTTCTATTTCATTAAAACATTCTGACATGCAGTCTCCCAAAATGGCCACCAGAGACAAAAGAGCCCAAATGTAGCCCAAATATCACCCAGATGTAGCCCAAGTATAGCCCAATGACAGAATGTCCCAGAGTGTTCTAAAGAACAACTAGAGCGCTAACAGTCCTACTTATTACAAAGGTATGGCACACCTGAAGCCATCTTGATTGGAATAAAGTGGTAACTCTTAAAACATTTAATTTAAAAAGGAACAAAATGAGGGGGTATATTTTGCCATATGAATTATGATTAGTGCTGCAGAAAGAAAAATTAGGGCACATTTTGAGTGACTTCTCAAACCCTCTTCAATTTCATTAAAAAATTCTGACATAGTCTCGCAAGATGGCCACCAGAGACAAAAGAGCCTAAATGTAGCCCAAATATCACCCAGATGTACCCCAAGTATAGCCCAATGACAGAATGTCCCAGAGTGTTCTAAAGAACAACTAGAGCGCTAACAGTCTTACTTATGACAAAAGTATGGCACACCAGAAGCCATCTTGATTGGAATGAAGTGGTAAGTCTGAAAACACTCAATTTAAAAAGGAACAACATGAGGGGGTTAATTTTGCCATAGAAAGTATGATTAGTGCTTCAGAAAGAAAAATTAGGGATCATTTTGAGTGACTTCTCAAATCCTCTTCTATTTCATTAAAAAAATTCTGACATGCAGACTGAAACATGCACTTTGAATACCAGCAGCAGACGTCCCTGGTGAGCAGTAGCTTTACTACAGTGATCTAATGTGCAACTAGAGTGCTAACATTCAGAATTTATGGCAAATGTGTGACACATCTGAATGCCTTCTTGATGGAACCAAAGTAAACAAGCATTGAAAATGCAATAGATCTCGCCCTCATTTAAGTTAAAGCCATTCTGTTTGTAATGAGGTGGCTTTTTAGCTTTGCTTTTATTAGTGTTTTTTCAACTTTCATGTAAATAACGCACCGTTTTCACCAAATCGACTTTGCCCAAGCACACCCTTCCCTTCGGCCAACAAATCCCAAAAATCCGGCACACCTGCCGATCCACTCTCCCTACAGCTCACCCAAGCCCCGTCCCTCTAGCGCAACTGGAACACCCCAAATTCACCTTCTCCATGCGCACCAAAAACTCCCATTGAATAACATGACAATTCGCTACTCCGCACAAAAATTGCTCTTTAAAGCACTTCCACTGCTCCGATCCGCTTCAAACTTGGCTGGACACTAGTTCCAGCGATTCCCTAACATCTCACCAAAAATCAGCCCAATCCATCCACTGGAACGGGGACGAATTTCAACCCGAATATGCGCCCCCCGCAAACACAAAAAAAAGCCATAAAACGGCCAAATCTCGACCAAAAAACGGCCAAAATCCCTCAAAACCTTGCCAACACCAATACGCACGAAACTGAACCGGCCCCTCAGCCCTAGGCTCCGGGAACCCTACTTAATTGACCCAAAAGCCCTAAAAAAGCAACATAATACACACGAAAACGCCCTAACAACCCTAAAATGCATATAAGTATATGTATGCATGCATTTATGTTTGTATTTATATGTAGATATACAGATGATATATGTTTATATATGTATGTATATATATATATTCCCTGAAAAAACCATAGGCTATAGACCATATATAGTTAGGAATTAGCATTTACGAAACCTTGAAAATTCACTGAAAAAACCGTAGGTTATAGACCATATATAGTTAGGAATTAGCATTTACAAAACCTTGAAAATTCACTGAAAAAACCATAGGTTATAGACCATATATAGTTAGGAATTCGCATTTACAAAACCTTATTTTACTCACACAAAACCATTGAAATTCCATATATAGTTAGTTGCACTAACTATATATCGCGCACCCGCAATCCACTGCTGATGATGTCACATATTACATCATTCATGACATGGTCAGTGACATCACTGATGACATCACTGATGACATCTCAAATGACATCACTGATGACATCACTGATGACAACATCCAGTGACTGTATGTTTCTGTAAAGTTAAAATATGTCTTACATATTGAAGAATGAGTGGTATGTTTCTGTAAAGTTAAAATATGTCTTACATATTGAAGAATGAGTGGATGTATAAGTGTCTGGATGAAGGATTTAGTAGGTGCATGACTGACTGTATGAGTGAGTGATTAAATGTGTCTCACTGAGTGCATGGGTTAGTGACTAAACTGTCTTAATTTGTGCATCATTATGTCTGTTGTTCTGTAAACTGTTGCATGTGTTGATAAGTAGCTATATGAGTAACTATATGGGTTATTGATTGGTTGCCCAAGTATTTGTATGGGATACTGAGTGTGTGTGTGGGTGGCTGGGAGGTGTATGACTCTGTGCATAGATGTGTGAGCAGTTGATTCACTAGATGTATGGTTTCAAAAGTGCATGTGGAAACAGCTGTATGGGCGGTTGACTGTGTGCATGAGTGTATTGGTGAGTGAATGGATATCTCAGTGCTACATGTCAAAGTAAGTACATATGTAAAACACAGTACATGTGAGAGTTGACATATATAAATAACTGTGCATAAAAGCCAGTGAATGTGTGAGTGGCTGTATGGATCATTGTGAACTTGTATCAGGGATTGTATAAGAGAGTTAATATGTGTTAGTATATGTTTGAATAAGTAAAGTTTGTATAACTGTATAGTTGAGGAAATGGAGGTGTGATTGATTCTTTGATTGACTGACTAGGTGTGTGAGTAACTCCATGGATGAGTGACAGTCTGTGAGTGTCTGTTTACACTGATTGTATCTAAGGTTATATTAGAGTCTGAAGAGGTTCATCGTATTATCACATGAATGATATCATCAGTGATGTGATCAGTAATGTCAAATGAGATGTCATCAGTGATGTCATCAGTGATGTCATTTGAGATGTCATCAGTGATGTCATTTGAGATGTCATCAGTGATGTCATCAGTGATGTCACTGACCATGTCATGAATGATGTAATATGTGACATCATCAGCAGTGGATTGCGGGTGCGCGATATATAGTTAGTGCAACTAACTATATATGGAATTTCAATGGTTTTGTGTGAGTAAAATAAGGTTTTGTAAATGCGAATTCCTAACTATATATGGTCTATAACCTATGGTTTTTTCAGTGAATATATATATATATGTATGTATGTATGTATGTATGTATGTATGTATGTATATATATATATATATATATATATATATATATAGCACATCCATTAACCAGGGGACTGGTATCTTCGGTTTCCGCCATGATCGACCGGAGGATGTGGGAAGACCGAGGTATTTTATCTCAGGAGGGCGATCTGTCTAGCATTTGACAGCCACTTCTCATACTTCAACCGAGCGCAACCGAGTGAAGTAGTGTGGCTCACTGGTTAGAGGCGGCAGACCCGAGAGCAGAGGGCGGCCTGGGACCAGGGTTCGATTCCCGATGCGGCAGGGTCGTGGACCAGGGTCAGCGGACTCGATAATTCTCTCGCCTCGGTGCCCACTCTGATCAGCAATCACACTCGGCAACTCTGGGCATTAGCTTGCCTCATCTTCACTAACGGCCCCACCAGACCGCCGGGGATGCCTGGTCTCACCCTGGAGATACCCATTAAGGGACCATCTCTCAGGGAAGCCAGGAAGGGTTTCGCAGCGGTCGAAGCGCCTTGGGACCCTACGGGTAAGTAGTGCGCTATATAAATGCCTATACATACATACATACATCTGGTAGCTGCGGTGCTCAAGGGGACACAGCGAGGACCCATTTTGTTTCAGTGGCTCCGTGACCCACCCGACTCACCTGAAGCCTGCACTGCATACATTGTTGTTCACTGCTCCACGCCACCAGCTCGGGATGCCATGATGGGGTATGCTGGGAATTGGAGTTCACTGACTATGCACGCGGACTCTGACTAGTGCGCAGACCGCATAAGGAGGAGGGACACAAGTGCCGGCAATTATTAGAAACAGGAGGAGAACATTCGAAGTGGATCTTATCAGCTAACGGCGCTGAAGAAGGCACAACCGCCGAAATGCATTCGCCAGAGCTGGGACTGCACGAAATAAAGCTGTGTCCAACCTGATTCCCCTTGCGGCCTCTGTTCTTTTCCGTTGGAAGGGATTTTCTTCATATTTTCTGAGCTTGCCAGCAGCTCAGTCCAGAAGGCCCCGTGGCACGAAGCGAACCCGAAGTTTAACTGGCACTTTGCTGCTCGCAGCACATTCATTAACCAGGGGACTGGTATCTTCGGTTTCCGCCATGATCGACCGGAGGATGTGGGAAGACCGAGGTATTTTATCTCAGGAGGGCGATCTGTCTAGCATTTGACAGCCACTTCTCATACTTCAACCGAGTGCATCTAGTAGCTGCGGTGCTCAAGGGGACACAGCGAGGACCCATTTTGTTTCAGTGGCTCCGTGACCCACCCGACTCACCTGAAGCCTGCACTGCATACATTGTTGTTCACTGCTCCACGCCACCAGCTCGGGATGCCATGATGGGGTATGCTGGGACTTGGAGTTCACTGACTGTGCACGCGGACTCTGACTGGTGCGCAGACCGCGTAAGGAGGAGGGACACAAGTGCCGGCAATTATTACAAACAGGAGGAGAACATTCGAAGTGGATCTTATCAGCTAACGGCGCTGAAGAAGGCACAACCGCCGAAATGCATTCGCCAGAGCTGGGACTGCACAAAATAAAGCTGTGTCCAACCTGATTCCCCTTGCGGCCTCTGTTCTTTTCCGTTGGAAGGGATTTTCTTCATATATATATATATATTACCTACTGGCGGTCGCCAGTAGGTAGTTATAGTTAGGACCTAGTTTCTATAGGAAATCCGCAACATTCTATTGGGAATAACTTTGGCGCCGGTTGATGAATCTTCGCGAATTCCTCAAAGAAGATGGCCCACTCCGCTCCGCTCCTTCCCTGAAAGTTTTGGGGGGATTTGTCAAGTGGGGGCTGAGAAAAAAGGAGGGTCCCAAAACGTGTTTTCCCCATGTTATTTTCCTTAGGACGATTAGCCACGGCTACAGCCCGAATGGCTGAACGGAATTACAAGAAATTTGGCTAAATGGTAGAGTCTGATTCGCAGATCGCCCTTTTGTTTAAATGGGGTAAATCCCTCCAGTAGTTGTTGAGAAAATCAAATGTGAACAAATGTATATATCTGGGCGGGGCCTAACCACACATATCATCGTGAGTTCTGATTGGCTGTCTGCACTTCATCCAATAAGTGTTGGCAGCCATCTTGGGACCAATATACATGATAGCACCTCATTAAAAAGCATTGCAGTTAATAGAAGGTTTTAGGACTTTCGTTACATTATAAATCATTTGTTGATGGTACCATACTCGTTTTAGGAATTGTGGTGGGTTCTAAGGTGATTTTACCATGTGAAAAAGCCTTCTGCTGCGATATCATGAATCATGTTTGAAAGAAAACTATTATCTCATGCTTTTCCCACAGTGGTTTGGAAGGGGATCTATAGGCTAAACTGAAAGCATATTTTCTGTAAATTCACATTATCTTTCTCAGTCATGTGAGAATGAAGTCTGACATTCTCAGTAAAACATGGACATCCAACAAGGACAGAGACGGTCAGTTGATTCCTTTGTGTTCTACTGCAGATTCCCAGAGTGTTCTAAAGAACAACTAGAGCGCTACCAGTCCTACTTATTACAAAGGTATGGCACACCTGAAGCCATCTTGATTGGAATAAAGTGGTAACTCTTAAAACATTTAATTTAAAAAGGAACAAAATGAAGGGGTATATTTTGCCATCGAAAGTATGATTAGTGCTGCAGAAAGAAAAATTAGGGCACATTTTGAGTGACTTCTCAAATCCTCTTCTATTTCATCAAAAAATTCTGACATGCAGACTGAAACATGCACTTTCAATACCAGCAGCAGACTTCCCTGGTGAGCAGTAGCTTTACTACAGTGATTTAATAGGCAACTAGCGTGCTAACATTCTGAATTTATGGCAAATATGTGTCACATCTGAATGCCTTCTTGATGGAATCAAAGTCGAAAACTGAAAGTATTTCCTACTGAGGAGACTGTAGTAAATGAGGAAATTGGGAAACTTCATAACAAATAAGCCTCCCAAGATGGCCACCAGAGACAAAAGAGCCCAAATGTAGCACAACTATCCCCCAGATGTAGCCCAAGTATAGCCCAATGACAGAATGCCCCAGAGTGTTCTAAAGAACAACTAGAGCGCTAACAGTCTGACTTATGACAAAAGTATGATTCAGAAAAGGGGGGTGGTGATGAATAGAGTGTCTGAATTAAGCAGACCACTCTTACCCAGTCCAAAGATCAGGGCTTGATCCATCACCGTTTTTTAGCTCACTGCACCATCCCAGCTCAGAACTTGGCTATATGCAAATTAGTCTGACCCTGGCCCAGTGCATCATGGGAACAGGGCAGACCAAACTACCAAGCCAATTCTTATACTGGGAAGGAAACAAGCTACCGGGGACCGGTTTCTGGCATTTCAGCCGTCTTCGGCCCGGCTTGCTTGAATCCTGATGGTGCAATGAGCTAGGGACTCACATCTGAGTATACCCTTCCACGCTTATGGTGGACAAAAATGATTCAGAAAAGGGGGGTGGTGATGAACAGAGTGTCTGAATTAAGCAGACCACTCTTACCCAGTCCAAAGATCAGGGCTTGATCCATCACCGTTTTTTAGCTCACTGCACCATCCCAGTTCAGAACTTGGCTATATGCCAATTAGTCTGACCCTGGCCCAGTGCATCATGGGAACAGGGCAGACCAAACTACCAAGCCAATTCTTATACTGGGAAGGAAACAAGCTACCGGGGACCGGTTTCTGGCATTTCAGCCGTCTTCGGCCCGGCTTGCTTGAATCCTGATGGTGCAATGAGCTAGGGACTCACATCTGAGTATACCCTTCCACGCTTATGGTGGACAAAAATGATTCAGAAAAGGGGGGTGGTGATGAACAGAGTGTCTGAATTAAGCAGACCACTCTAACCCAGTCCAAAGATCAGGGCTTGATCCATCACCGTTTTTTAGCTCACTGCACCATCCCAGCTCAGAACTTGGCTATATGCAAATTAGTCTGACCCTGGCCCAGTGCATCATGGGAACAGGGCAGACCAAACTACCAAGCCAATTCTTATACTGGGAAGGAAACAAGCTACCGGGGACCGGTTTCTGGCATTTCAGCCGTCTTCGGCCCGGCTTGCTTGAATCCTGATGGTGCAATGAGCTAGGGACTCACATCTGAGTATACCCTTCCACGCTTATGGTGGACAAAAATGATTCAGAAAAGGGGGGTGGTGATGAACAGAGTGTCTGAATTAAGCAGACCACTCTTACTCAGTCCAAAGATCAGGGCTTGATCCATCACCGTTTTTTAGCTCACTGCACCATCCCAGCTCAGAACTTGGCTATACGCAAATTACTCTGACCCTGGCCCAGTGCATCATGGGAACAGGGCAGACCAAACTACCAAGCCAATTCTTATACTGGGAAGGAAACAAGCTACCGGGGACCGGTTTCTGGCATTTCAGCCGTCTTCGGCCCGGCTTGCTTGAATCCTGATGGTGCAATGAGCTAGGGACTCACATCTGAGTATAGCCTTCCACGCTTATGGTGGACCAAAATGATTCAGAAAAGGGGGGTGGTGATGAACAGAGTGTCTGAATTAAGCAGACCACTCTTACCCAGTACAAAGATCAGGGCTTGATCCATCACCGTTTTTTAGCTCACTGCACCATCCCAGCTCAGAACTTGGCTATATGCAAATTAGTCTGACCCTGGCCCAGTGCATCATGGGAACAGGGCAGACCAAACTACCAAGCCAATTCTTATACTGGGAAGGAAACAAGCTACCGGGGACCGGTTTCTGGCATTTCAGCCGTCTTCGTCCCGGCTTGCTTGAATCCTGATGGTGCAATGAGCTAGGGACTCACATCTGAGTATACCCTTCCACGCTTATGGTGGACAAAAATGATTCAGAAAAGGGGGGTGGTGATGAACAGAGTGTCTGAATTAAGCAGACCACTCTTACCCAGTCCAAAGATCAGGGCTTGATCCATCACCGTTTTTTAGCTCACTACACCATCCCAGCTCAGAACTTGGCTATATGCAAATTAGTCTGACCCTGGCCCAGTGCATCATGGGAACAGGGCAGACCAAACTACCAAGCCAATTCTTATACTGGGAAGGAAACAAGCTACCGGGGACTGGTTTCTGGCATTTCAGCCGTCTTCGGCCCGGCGTGCTTGAATCCTGATGGTGCAATGAGCTAGGGACTCACATCTGAGTATACCCTTCCACGCTTATGGTGGACAAAAATGATTCAGAAAAGGGGGGTGGTGATGAACAGAGTGTCTGAATTAAGCAGACCACTCTTACCCAGTCCAAAGATCAGGGCTTGATCCATCACCGTTTTTTAGCTCACTGCACCATCCCAGCTCAGAACTTGGCTATATGCAAATTAGTCTGACCCTGGCCCAGTGCATCATGGGAACAGGGCAGACCAAACTACCAAGCCAATTCTTATACTGGGAAGGAAACAAGCTACCGGGGACCGGTTTCTGGCATTTCAGCCGTCTTCGGCCCGGCTTGCTTGAATCCTGATGGTGCAATGAGCTAGGGACTCACATCTGAGTATACCCTTCCACGCTTATGGTGGACAAAAATGATTCAGAAAAGGGGGGTGGTGATGAACAGAGTGTCTGAATTAAGCAGACCACTCTTACCCAGTCCAAAGATCAGGGCTTGATCCATCACCGTTTTTTAGCTCACTGCACCATCCCAGCTCAGAACTTGGCTATATGCAAATTAGTCTGACCCTGGCCCAGTGCATCATGGGAACAGGGCAGACCAAACTACCAAGCCAATTCTTATACTGGGAAGGAAACAAGCTATCGGGGACCGGTTTCTGGCATTTCAGCCGTCTTCGGCCCGCCTTGCTTGAATCCTGATGGTGCAATGAGCTAGGGACTCACATCTGAGTATACCCTTCCACGCTTATGGTGGACAAAAATGATTCAGAAAAGGGGGGTGGTGATGAACAGAGTGTCTGAATTAAGCAGACCACTCTTACCCAGTCCAAAGATCAGGGCTTGATCCATCACCGTTTTTTAGCTCACTGCACCATCCCAGCTCAGAACTTGGCTATATGCAAATTAGTCTGACCCTGGCCCAGTGCATCATGGGAACAGGGCAGACCAAACTACCAAGCCAATTCTTATACTGGGAAGGAAACAAGCTACCGGGGACCGGTTTCTGGCATTTCAGCCGTCTTTGGCCCGGCTTGCTTGAATCCTGAAGGTGCAATGAGCTAGGGACTCACATCTGAGTGTACCCTTCCACGCTTATGGTGGACAAAAATGATTCAGAAAAGGGGGGTGGTGATGAACAGAGTGTCTGAATTAAGCAGACCACTCTTACCCAGTCCAAAGATCAGGGCTTGATCCATCACCGTTTTTTAGCTCACTGCACCATCCCAGCTCAGAAC
Source organism: Lissotriton vulgaris (assembly GCF_964263255.1). Taxonomy (NCBI): domain Eukaryota; kingdom Metazoa; phylum Chordata; class Amphibia; order Caudata; family Salamandridae; genus Lissotriton; species Lissotriton vulgaris. The sequence goes on from NC_141690.1 coordinate 295,554,284, forward strand.
TTGGCTATATGCAAATTAGTCTGACCCTGGCCCAGTGCATCATGGGAACAGGGCAGACCAAACTACCAAGCCAATTCTTATACTGGGAAGGAAACAAGCTACCGGGGACCGGTTTCTGGCATTTCAGCCGTCTTCGGCCCGGCTTGCTTGAATCCTGATGGTGCAATGAGCTAGGGACTCACATCTGAGTATACCCTTCCACGCTTATGGTGGACAAAAATGATTCAGAAAAGGGGGGTGGTGATGAACAGAGTGTCTGAATTAAGCAGACCACTCTTACCCAGTCCAAAGATCAGGGCTTGATCCATCACCGTTTTTTAGCTCACTGCACTATCCCAGCTCAGAACTTGGCTATATGCAAATTAGTCTGACCCTGGCCCAGTGCATCATGGGAACAGGGCAGACCAAACTACCAAGCCAATTCTTATACTGGGAAGGAAACAAGCTACCGGGGACCGGTTTCTGGCATTTCAGCCGTCTTCGGCCCGGCTTGCTTGAATCCTGATGGTGCAATGAGCTAGGGACTCACATCTGAGTATACCCTTCCACGCTTATGGTGGACAAAAATGATTCTGAAAAGGGGGGTGGTGATGAACAGAGTGTCTGAATTAAGCAGACCACTCTTACCCAGTCCAAAGATCAGGGCTTGATCCATCACCGTTTTTTAGCTCACTGCACCATCCCAGCTCAGAACTTGGCTATATGCAAATTAGTCTGACCCTGGCCCAGTGCATCATGGGAACAGGGCAGACCAAACTACCAAGCCAATTCTTATACTGGGAAGGAAACAAGCTACCGGGGACCGGTTTCAGGCATTTCAGCCGTCTTCGTCCCGGCTTGCTTGAATCCTGATGGTGCAATGAGCTAGGGACTCACATCTGAGTATACCCTTCCACGCTTAAGGTGGACAAAAATGATTCAGAAAAGGGGGGTGGTGATGAACAGAGTGTCTGAATTAAGCAGACCACTCTTACCCAGTCCAAAGATCAGGGCTTGATCCATCACCGTTTTTTAGCTCACTGTACCATCCCAGCTCAGAACTTGGCTATATGCAAATTAGTCTGACCCTGGCCCAGTGCATCATGGGAACAGGGCAGACCAAACTACCAAGCCAATTCTTATACTGGGAAGGAAACAAGCTACCGGGGACCGGTTTCTGGCATTTCAGCCGTCTTCCGCCCGGCTTGCTTTAATCCTGATGGTGCAATGAGCTAGGGACTCACATCTGAGTATACCCTTCCACGCTTATGGTGGACAAAAATGATTCAGAAAAGGGGGTGGTGATGAACAGAGTGTCTGAATTAAGCAGACCACTCTTACCCAGTCCAAAGATCAGGGCTTGATCCATCACCGTTTTTTAGCTCACTGCACCATCCCAGCTCAGAACTTGGCTATATGCAAATTAGTCTGACCCTGGCCCAGTGCATCATGGGAACAGGGCAGACCAAACTACCAAGCCAATTCTTATACTGTTCCCATGATGCACTGGGCCAGGGACAGGCTGATTTGCATATAGCCAGGTTCTGAGCTGGGATGGTGCAGTGAGATAAATAACGGTGATGGATCAAGCCCTGATCTTTGGACTGGGTAAGAGTGGTCTGCTTAATTCAGACACTCTGTTTATCACCACCCCCTTTTCTGAATCGTTTTTGGCCACTGTAGGTGTGGCAGGGTATACTCAGACATGAGTCCCTTTCTCACTGCACCATCAGGATTCAAGCAAGCCGGGCCGAAGAAGGCTGAAATACCAGAAACCGGTCCCCGGTAGCTTGTCTCCTTTCTGGTGAAGAATTGGCTTGGTAGTTTAGTCTGCCCTGTTCCCATGATGCACTGGGCCAGGGACAGACTGATTTGCATATAGCCAGGTTCTGAGCTGGGATGGTGCACTGAGATAAATAACGGTGATGGATCAAGCCCTGATCTTTGGACTGGGTAAGAGTGGTCTGCTTAATTCAGACACTCTGTTCATCACCACCCCCTTTTCTGAATCGTTTTTGGCCACTATAGGTGTGGCAGGGTATACTCAGACATGAGTCCCTTTCTCACTGCACCATCAGGATTCAAGCGAGCCGGGCCGAAGAAGGCTGAAATGCCAGAAACCGGTCCCCGGTAGCTTGTCTCCTTTCTGGTGAAGAATTGGCTTGGTAGTTTAGTCTGCCCTGTTCCCATGATGCACTGGGCCAGGGACAGACTGATTTGCATATAGCCAGGTTCTGAGCTGGGATGGTGCAGTGAGATAAATAACGGTGATGGATCAAGCCCTGATCTTTGGACTGGGTAAGAGTGGCCTGCTTAATTCAGACACTCTGTTCATCACCACCCCAATTCTGAATCGTTTTTGGCCACTATAGGTGTGGCAGGGTATACTCAGACATGTGTCCCTTTCTCACTGCACCATCAGGATTCAATCAAGCCGGGCCGAAGAAGGCTGAAATGCCAGAAACCGGTCCCCGGTAGCTTGTCTCCTTTCTGGTGAAGAATTGGCTTGGTAGTTTAGTCTGCCCTGTTCCCATGATGCACTGGGCCAGGGACAGACTGATTTGCATATAGCCAGGTTCTGAGCTGGGATGGTGCAGTGAGATAAATAACGGTGATGGATCAAGCCCTGATCTTTGGACTGTGTAAGAGTGGTCTGCTTAATTCAGACACTCTGTTCATCACCACCCCCTTTTCTGAATCGTTTATGACAAAAGTATGGCACACCTGAAGTCATCTTGGTTGGAATAAAGTGGTAACACTTAAAACATTTAATTTGCCATTCGGTTTGTAATGAGGTGGCTTTTTAGCTTTGCTTTTATTAGTGTTTTTCAAACTTTCATGTATATAACATGCTTTTGTATGCATATATGTATATGTATGCATGCATTTGTATTTGTATTTATATAGATATGCAGATTATATATATTATATATGTATGTGTATATATATATATATACACACATATATATATAAATGCATATGCATATACATGCTTATATATGTGTATATGTGTGCGTGTAGAGAGAGGTAGAGGTGTAGAGGTAGAGGTAGAGAGGTAGTGGTAGAGACTAGTAGAGAGAGAGGTAGAGAGTAGAGAGTGAGTAATAGAGAGTAGAGAGTGAGTAGTAGAGAGCAGTAAAGAGAGTAGCAGAGAGTGAGTAGTAAAGAGTAGTAGAGTAAATAGTAGAATCAGTAGTAGAGAGTGAGTAGTAGAGAGTAGTAGAGAGTAAGTAGTAGAGTGGCTAGTAGAGAGTGGGTAGTAGAGAGTAGTAAAGAGTGAGTAGTAGAGAGTAGTAGAGAGTGAGTAGTAGAGAGTGAGTAACAGAGAGAGAGAATAGTAGAAAGTAGTAGAGAGTGAGTAGTAGAGAGTAGTAGAGAGAGAGTAGTAGAGAGTGAGTAGTAGAGAGTGAGTAGTAGAGTGAGTAGTAGAAAATGAGTAGTAGAGAGAGAGTAGTGGAGAGTAGTAGAGAGTGAGAAGTAGAGAGTGAGTAGTAAAGAGTGAGTAGTAGAGAGAGTAGTGGAGAGTGAGTAGTAGAGAGTAGTAGATAGTGAGTAGTAGAGAGTGAGTAGTAGAGAGAGAGAGTAGTAGAGTAGTAGAGAGTGAGTATTAGAGAGTAGTGGAGTAGTAGAGAGTGAGTAGTATAGAGTAGTGGAGAATATTCCAAAGTTTGGCACAGCACCACTTGCACAACAAGTCCAATCAAATTATATCACTTAGAGTCCTTATTGAAGCGCTGAATCTTGGTGTATATTCAAATGCTTTTATTTTCCTTAAGTTTACATACCACAGCCAGCCGACGCGTTTCGTTCTGTACAACAGAACTTCTTCAGGGCGTTCTTATTTCCTTCATGTTATGTCGGTATCCTGTTGTCATATCATATATCAAAGGAAACCACATTCACTGGATGATGTCATCAGTGACATCATCAGTGATGTCATTTGAGATGTCATCAGTGATGTCATCAGTGATGTCACTGACCATGTTATGAATGATGTAATATGTGACATCATCAGCAGTGGATTGCGGGCGGGCGAGTTATAGTGAGTACAACTAAATATAACGGGGGAATTTCAATGGTTTTGTATGAGTAAAATGTCCAGCTAACTATAACTGGTGTAAAACCTATGGTTTTTTCAGTGAATTTCTAAGGTTTTTTAAATGCTAATTCCTAACTATAACGTGTGTGAAACCTATGTTTTTTTCAGTGAAAAAAAAAAATATATATATATATAAAAAATGTATTTTTAAATAGGGTTAATTATTGAAGGTTAGAAAGAATTATGAAGGCTGTTTGTCTTTGACAGCTTCAGAGTGAGAAGGTGGGGGCTAAAGAGCGCAGAATGCGATGCAGAAATTGAAGGCAGGTTTTGACCTTGAAGTCTGTAAGGTGGGGGCTAGAAATAAGAGCGAGTAAAACAGGAGGTGAAATCACTTCTTAGAAAGCTTCTATGACAATGAAATGGGTAATGCTTGCAGTAGGTGAGCCTTGGAAAAAGGTGGGGGGCCAGGAGTGTTCGCAGTGGCAGGCTAACAGCCCAGAAAGTTCCGCACTGAGGTGCTATTTTTAGCTTTTCTAAGATAGGACGGCTGAGAATCGAAACTTACGAAGCCCTGTCTGTTCCGATATTGTTTAAGGCAAATTAAAAAAGGGTGCTGTGAAAAAAAAAAATACATTCGTATTTCTGCTTTTGAAAAATAATGTCCACGTAGGTGCCTTCATTAAAAAAAATATATATGTTGCATTAGTCTTAGACAAAAAGTAAGATGAAGCTTTTTTTTAGAAATTTGTGGGCTACTTGCCTAGGTGAAAACGATTAGCAAATTAAGATTTATTTTTCAAAGGAGGAATTGTGGCGCAAGGGAAACACAGAGTGTCTGTGAAAAAGTTTTACTTTTAGAAAGTCAAAATTAAGGTGGCTTAACATGCTTACATGTTTTAGTTATTACAGAGTTGACAAGATGGTTATAGTTAAGTACCACTTATGTTTTTTTAATGTGTGTTATGTTTTGTCTCCTGATTAAAAGTTACAGTTGATATTTTTGTGTGTTATGTGAAGTGTCTCCCTTTTGTGTGTTGTGTATTTTTGCTTCTACCCACAGATCATTCATTGATTTTTCTGGGTGGTTCTAGGGCTGACAAGACTACAGTTGGACACGTGAGTTGGTTTGACGAAGACGTCAAAGTTGTGAAGAGATAATGGTGAAATGAGCGCCATGAATGGCTATAGGCAGGAAATCAGGGTGAGAGAAGACTAGAAAGTACTGAGAATGTTATAGTAGGTGCAGAGAAGTAATGAAATAACAGGGATCAACAGCAAACGCAACAGCGATGGTCAATACCACGAGGTGGTGGAACGAGTGTTCCATATGTACCTGTGGGACCTAATCAATGTGCGAATTGCAAAAAGGAGGGTGCTGTCAGATGTGTGCTGAAACAGATGTTTTTTTGAATAACTTCTTTTGAAAGGAATGTTCATGTGTTTTTCATGTTTGTGCATTTTGTGTTTCTATGAATTGTTCCTGCTGTTCTTATGTGTCAGAAGCGACACAGTAAGTTGTGTTGACAGCCGGTCACCACTTTGGTGACCTTCTGTCAGAGGGGGATGAGGAAAGTAGGGAAATTGAATATTAATTTTAAGCCTGACAAATTAAACAGGCCAGAATATTAGTTGAAAGTTGGTGTGGGAGCACACTGCTTCACCTCCCAGCAGGGTCGCCCCTAAGCATCATGATAGATGTAGTCCGACAAGCGAGTACACTTGCAAAGTCTTTAGAGTGTTTCACCAGGTGGGTGCAGATTAGTGCTGGCCATCTCTATTAGTTGTTGGGTTGCAGGTTCATTATGCATAAAGTGCATGACATAGTGTTGTGCGTCACTGCTCATTTACAAATGATATTGTAATTTGTCTATGCTTTCTGTGCTTGGTATACAGCAAGTATACCTAATGGCTTGGCATGTGTGTTTTTATTTTATGCATGTTTTTGTTTTACGCTTTTGCTTTTAATACTATTACAAGCTCCCCTGTGTTGTGAGGGGATGGTCATGACGATGCCCATTGCCACGCAACAGTTGGTTGGACTTGTTCTGGTTACTAAATTTCACGGATATGATTTATTTTTTTAATTTATTTTAGTAGTTTTATATAACGCTAGCCTGACCCGAGGGTATCAGAGCGCTTTACAGAGGATACATTGTGAAGAAAACAAAAAATACAGGAAAGTGACAAAAAGCAGGTTGATGTTGAGGTATCGGCTTCGTATTCGAGGGAGCATCTGTTTCGTATTGTCCCCGAGATGATGCAGGAGCGGGAAATAAGAGTCTGTACCTCCACTCTGAGAGCTCCTATTGGCTAACCAAAAAACTGAAGCTCTCCCTAGCACCACTTTAGTGCACAATAATAAACAGCTCCATGGAAAATGGAGTCGTTCCAGACTGCCTTAAAGAAGGTCAAGTTACACCCTTGCTGAAAAAAACCTGGCCTTGACACGACAGATCTGAATAACTTTAGACCGGTATCTAATCTTCCCCTTCTATCCAGCTCTGTTATCCAGGTGTTGGGTAAGCTGTTGGAGAACACATTTCTCTAGAATTTTGGATAGAAAGGAAAGATTAGATACCAGTCTAAAGTTATTCAGATATGTCGTGTCAAGGCCAGGTTTTTTAAGCAAGGGTGTAACTTGACCTACTTGAAGGCAGTCTGGAATCACTCCATTTTCCATGGAGCTGTTCATTATTGTGCACCAAAGCGGTGCTAGGGAGAACTTCAGTTTTTTGGTTAGCAGGGTGGGATGAGGTCAAGGACATGGGAAGAGGGTTTGGAAGTGGAGATCAGTGTGACTATCTCATGATCTTGGATGGGGCGGAAACGTAGCCAAGAATTGGAGGCGAAGTCAGGAGCGACAACGACTGTCCCGGGCATGGTGCTCTTTGTGGTTTGGGTGCTAATGATGTCAAGAGAGAGTTCGATCTTAGTGATCTTGTCATTAAAGAAGTTGGCGAAGTTGTCACAAAGTTCGTTGGATGCCTGAATTGCGGAGGCCACCAGCTTGGAGGTTTGTTGTCTAATGATGCTGTAGAGTTCACTGGGTCTATTTTTTGCACTATCCAGCGCAGAGCAAAAAAATGTGGATTTTGATGTGATTGTTGTAATCCCTGCGGGCTGTTTTGAGTTCTTCGCGGAGAAAGGAACAGGATTTCTTCCTCCAGCTTCTTTCTATGGCTCATAGGTTTCTCCTTTTGGTATTAGAGTCCGTGTTGAACCACGACCTGGACGGAATGGCTCTGGTTTTTTCCGTTTTCGGGGAACGAGTTGGTCCAGCATAGTCTCCAGGTTCGAGTTGTACCGAGTAGTGAGATCGGTAGTGGAGAGGTGATCATTGGGGAAGGGCAGGAGTTTGCTTATTCTTTCTTCGAGGACTTCCATGGGAATGTGAGAGAGGTTTCTGACCCACTTGGGGGGTCTTGCAACGGTGGTTGAGAGAGAATATGTTGGTTGATATGGAATAGGATCATGTGGTGATCCGACCAGTCCACAGGGAGTACGTGTTCGATCAAGATTGCGTCTCGTTTGGCGATAATGGCATCTAGGGTGGCTCCTTTATAATGCGTCTCCTCTGTGCAGTGTTGTGTAAGATTATGGTAATCGAGAAGATTGGATAGCATTTGGATTAGCGGATTTTGTGTTTCATTCCATCGCAGGTTAAGATTACCAAGAATTAAGGAGTTGGAGTCTCCAAGAGCACAGTGAGCAATCAGGTCTGATAGTTGTTCCCCAAAAGCTGAGGTGTTGCTCGGTGGATGGTACAGAAGGTGACAGAGCATTGATCCCTTATCTTTGGTCTTTATGTTTGCGGTAAGGCATTCAAAGGTCTTGTATATGCACAAGTCTATTTCCATGATGGAGATGTTACCTTTATGGATGATGGCAACTCCACCCCCTCGTTGGTCTTTTCTGTTTTTGTTGATAATGGAAAAACCTGAGGGGACAAGCATGTCTAGGCACGGTGAGGAGTGCTCCTTGAGCCAGGTCTCTGTGATGAATGCAATGTCAACGTCCTGCGAGAGAATAGCTTCTGCTACTTTGGTTGCATGTTGTGATGCCGATCTGCAGTTGATGAGCATCCAGACGGTGGAAAGCTCTGTAGTGCTAGGGATCGTTTCCTTAGGAGCTCTGGGCAGGGCGGTGAGGAAAGGTGTTCACCAGTGTATGTCTATTTGGCTATAATGGTATTGAAGAAAAAAAAAGAAAACAAAGGAGATATACAGGATTAAAAGTGTGTCACCTGCAGTTAGTCATGTTACTGCCCTTCCTTTAAGGGACGAGCAGCCTAGATTTAAAATGTTCCCAGACTGGACCCTAGGGATGAACTATAAATCTGTGGATCTAAAGCTGACCTAACTTTTTTCCTGATATTGCACTTCTACATGTTGCCATAAGAGACACCAAGAGTTTCTTATTTGCTGTCCTGACTAGCAGGACTGTGATTTTAAGTGGGTATAGTGCCCCCTCCGGACAGGTGATGAGGGAAAGGATAAATTGTAGATCAGACACCAGAGACCTGAGAATTATTAGACTAGGGTGACAGGTATTCTCAGTGATCATGAGGAGACATTGTTTAGCCTGTGTATTGCATAGTGCACCTGATGCACAATTATTAAAGGGAGGTATCTGCATGCCCTTGATAATTTGTATCATGTGTTTCCCCTTTTGAGGTGTTCTAGATAAGGAATGTAGGAACACACAGATGTAGTATTTCAAAAGATGTTTACCCCATTAGAAAATGCCACTATGTGTGAGGACATATATTCAGATAGAATTCCCATGTAGCTATCTACCCTTAGATGGCAGAGGATAATGCTCTCTCATTGAAGTTTGTGAGGATAATAAAGAGTACCCAAATTGAAGAGACTAGAAGCACTGCCTTTGCCTTTGTATCCTATGACAGTGACAGTGCATTCTAGACCAGAGTTGTCCCATGGCGTCTGGCCACTCCCTTGAAGATTACAGGCCACCTGCCTGCAGTCCCATTGTTAAATACAATGAATTGTTTTTGCGCTGATTTGAAGAAAACTAACAACTGTCACATTTCCTACATCACTAGGTTCTGCGGGATCTTCCAGAGTAAAAGGAAGAGTCATTATACCCTGCAGAACGATGATGAAGATGAGTCCTAACTCCCATCAGTGACAGCTACAGATGAGTTGCGGACATCTTGGACCTACAGTCCCAGCACCTAGAAAGTAGCAAGGCTGGACAGCGATCGCCAGCACGTCATCAATGGCATCTCCAAAGAGTTGTGTTTGCTTCATCAGACGACGTTGGACATCAGAGACGATGGAGTAACTGGTTCCCTGTTTGCCACAGAAGAAGAGTTTCAGTGCAAAAGAGCGAAAGAGAAGGATCCCTGTTGTTGACGGCAGGGCTGGTTTGAGGCTTCAGTTTTCTACCTGTCATGTGCTGGTAACCTCTGACAGCGCGTGGTTCCTTAAGCCCCTTGGCCTGAGTTTTGGCCACCCCCGCCCCCTCCTTTTCTTTGCTCCAACAGAAGGGCAGTGCACCGGAGGATCCCAGATTGGCAAAAGGCACTACATTTGTGGTACCGATGTTGAAAGGAAAATTAGAATGAAAGAGAGCCCGAGTACCCTCTGACACTGAATAACGAGTGTTGGAGCCTGAGAGTGTTGCTGAACCTGAAACTCTGTTGCTCCTTCCTGATTAAACCGTACTGGGTCTGCACGATATGATCTGCACCCACGACCAACGAAGAGCACGATATCTGTACTGCCTGGTGCAGAGGAGAGACACTGGTGCACTGTCTTGCGACATTGAGACTTTCGAGTGAGCTGTGAGTGTTTGCCAGGAGGGCACTCCAACAGATACTAAGAGGCACTATTTTCATGGAAAGGCCTGGATCGAGAGGCCCTACGCAGAAGAAGACAATATAAGCAGATTTGATGGACGATAGAAGCCTACCAAAGAGGCTTAGAACGGACTTTGGGGGTAGGTGCACAAGCAATTCCAGTGCAATTGTATAAAGTGGGTGTTAGATGTGTTCCCATTTGAGACTGAATTGCCATGGAAGAGGAAGTGGCTCCACCCCTAGCATCCAAAATGGTCCAACAGAAGTGAATTTGTGTGACTGTTCTTACTGTTCTGCTGGCATTGTTTTAGAGTAGTGTTCTGTTTAGTAGAGCAGCATCAAGTCCGTATTCTGTTAAAGAGTATCCCCATTTCACATGAGAGCATTGATAAAGATCGCTACTGTCTCGCCTGAGTATATCTATGATCTGTTTACTTCCACACAAGGTCTGACACAGAAGGAGTGATGAGAGTATCTACTAGCTGTAGGGCCCATGGATTGCTTCCCATTCTGACTAGCAAAAGATGATCTGGTTTTGTCCCCATTCTTGCTATATGTGTGTAGGTTGAGAGACCTAATTATGGTGGTATACATATTTATTACACGCGTAAGTTAAGTAAATTAGGTTATGAAGATGTCCTGGAGTACAGTGCATTGTATTAGAGTTAGATAATGAGAGAAGGACGGAGAAAAAGGTATTGTGCATCTAAGTGCTTGCCTAAATGTAAGGAGGGAAGCACGAATGTTTCCTGGCTAGATAAGAAATAGGGTTTCCAGTGGTTCAACATCACTGAGTACTCCAGGTCTTTCCTTTAGCAGAATGTTTCCCATGAGCAAGTCGGTGTTTTTGTGTAATAACGTGTGTATTCAGTTGAATCAATTAGACATATATAATGTGAAATGTCATTATTTGAATATGTATCCAGATATCTGCATATGATCAAGCAGAACAATATTATTTCATACGTGTCATCCAACAGTATAAGTTGACCTGGGCCTTAGGCCTCAATTTGTATTTTCCTCATGAAATCTCCTTGGCTTTCAGTGACATAATTAATTAAATGAATATTGGTTTTTGTAGGAAGGGGCAGTCTCTAGTTGGCGCAGTGTAGCACTAGCGACAAGCAGGGACTCTCTCTTCCTCGTCAGGGCTGAGGGTTACCTTCAAGACAACCTCTGCTTACCCTCTAGGTAGTGTGGCTTAAGCAGTCTTAGGCTAATCTTTGGGGCACATAGGGTTAAACATTTGCAATATTACACCATCACAACCAACCAACCACACAATGACACCAAACTGTATTTGTAAAAATATATATCTTTATATAGATTTCAAGCAGGTTTGTAAATACAGTTGTCAAACTTTCAATAGCGGTTCCAGTTTACTTAAGTTCAGGTTGCCACAGTTCTTTCTTAGCAATAAGCAATCTTTTGGGCCTTCGGCCCAGGTTCAGTAAGGTTCAGTGCCTTGTAGCTCCTCAATGCGCTTTCCGCTGTCTCTGCTCGCTTCAGAGAGGAGCTCGGGCCTCGAGGACCAGGAGCGGTGCGAGCCTCGGTTTCAGAGGCGGCTCGCGTTGGGAGCAGATAGCGCGTGCGAGCTCGGGTTGCAGGACGCTCGCACCATGAGGATACAACACAGTACCTTTCAAATTCTTGTGGAGCGGGCGGCTTCCAGGGGAGCTGTCCCACGTCGCGTTGCTTTTCCGGGGTCGCTGTTCGCTGCGGCTCTCAGCCGGGCAGGTCACGGGTCATCCGGGGCGGCGGTGCTCTGTGGCGGCAGGGTCCTTTCCTCGTAGTTCGCTCCGACCCTGGAGGCGGCGGCTGTGTGGTGGCGGCCAGTGGCAGTACGGTCCCCAAGTGCAGGACGTACCCAGCCAACGTGCCGGTAGCAGCTGTGCGCTCACAGCTGAGCTGTCGGGCAGGATACCGACCAGAGGGGAGTTAACACAGGGCGGCTGTCCGTCTTCGCAGGTGGATTGACGGCTCGAAGCGCCGTCAATTCGGGAGCTTGGACCGGACGGGTCCTCCTTCACGTTGCTCTTGGGCTCCCGGTGCAGATGCGGTCACGGTGTTCGGGCCAGCGGCGGCTGGACCTCACGTTGCTCTCGCTGTTGCTGTGGGCCCCGGTCACGGTGCTTGGGGGGATGTCGATGCCTTGGATTACGGGGAGCGTGGCAGGTTTACCCAGCACTCCTCGACCCCTCTGTCAGTACTGCAGCGATAAGCAGCACACACAGTCGCTCTCTTCAGGATGTAGCGCCCACTGGTCCTGGGGCGCTGGTCAGGGGGCAAGTTCAGCAGCAAGCCCTTGGAGATCTTTCAGCAGAGTTTGGCACAAAGTTTCAAAAAGCAAAAGTCTTCTTGTAGTCTTTCCTTTTCCTCTCCTTCTGCAGCAAGGCACCAGACACAGGCAAGAGTCAGCACCCTTCCTTGTCCTTCCAGGTCCTTCTCGTCGGGCAGAGTTCCTTCTGTAGCACAAACAGGATCTAATTTACAAGGAGCAGGGCTCCTACTTTTATACTGCATTTCTTTTGTTCTCGCAGGCCAGGGGGGCCTTTGCATAGCCACTTTCAGTCCTTGAGTACTCTGGTGGGCGTAATCCGGCTTCTGCTTTCAGGGTGAGGGGCAGGCGCATCAGACGCCCCACAGGAGGTGGAGCCAGCATGGTGTGGACAGGGGCAGCCAGAAGTACCTTGTTGATGGGGCTTCGCCCTTTCTGGGCCAGGTGTCGGCTGAGTCATCAGTCGCTCCCCAGGAGGGTGGAGCCAGCATTGTGGTGGTAGAGCACAGCAAGATTCAGAGTCAGGAGCCACTCCTACCTCCCACTAAGGTGTAATCTGCGCATTCACCACCTGTCATCCCCCAGCCCTGTCACTCACACATCCCAGACAGTCAGATACACATACCAGCAGAGGCGGGCTGAAATGGTTAGGCAAGCAAATGCTAACTTTCTAAAAGTAGCATTTGCAAACACAGGATATTAAAATAAACTTTACTAAAAGAAATATTTCATCATCCTGAGTTCAGGCATACTAAACATGACTCTCTACCTTGCTCCCTGGGCCTGCTGGAATTATAGTGTGTAATAATTCCAGCAGCCCGTTCTGGCCTAAAGGAAGCAGGTAGCCTTACAATAGTGAAATACGAATTTAGTTGTAATTCACTACTAGGACAGGCCACACGCATCAGGGCTTGTCCTACCTTACACTTACAATGCACCCTGCCCTCAGGCCTACCATAGGGGTGACTAATATGAAGTCAAGGGAAGGTTTCGGGGTTGGCAAGTGGGTGCACTTGCCCAGCCAGCATGACAGTACGAGACTGCACGCGGGTTCTGCGGTGGCAGTCCCCAGACACATCTTACGGCTGCTTCTGTGGGTGGCGCAACCAGCGCTGCAGGCCCACTAGCAGTATTGGCATTCACAAGCCCTGGCACTCTTAGTGCGCTTTACTAGGGACTAACAGTAAATCCAATGCACCAATCATGGACATCAATCACATGTACAATTTACAGTAGGGAGCACTTGCACTGCGGCACGGGTCGGCCGTGGCGCAGTGCCCTGAGTATCGGAAAACCAGCAAAACATCGGAGGCACACCAGCAAAAAGTGGAAGGGAAACTCACGCCAAGGTGCCAGGTCTAACACGTGTCCCCTCCAGCTGAAATGTGGGGGGAACTACCCTTCCCCAGGGAGTTCCACATCACTAAGGCGGAAAAATCTGGACAGACCATCAGCATTGGCGTGATCTGTGCCAGGGCGGTGTTCCACCGTAAAGTCCATACTCTGTAGAGAAATGGACCACCTCAACAGTTTCGGGTTCTCACCCCTCATTTGCATCAACCATCTGAGGGGCCTGTGGTCCGTCTGAACTCGGAAGTGAGACCCAAACAAGTAGGGTCTTAGCTTCTTCAGCGCCCAGACCACAGCAAATGCTTCTCGCTCTATTGCACTCCACCTACTTTCCCGTGGAAGTAACCTCCTACTGATGAAGGCTACGGGTTGGTCAAAGCCCTCCTCAGTCATCTGTGAGAGAACAGCCCCTACACCATGCTCTGAAGCGTCTGTTTGCACTATGAATTCCTTGGAGAAATCAGGAGCCAGGAGCACGGGCGCCGTGCACATGGCAGTCTTCAGAGTGTCAAAAGCCTTCTGACAGGTGTCAGTCCAAATCACATTCCTGGGCTGCTTCTTCGAAGTCAGCTCTGTCAAGGGGGTCACGATCGTGCCATAGCCCTTGACAAACCTCCTGTAATACCCAGTGAGCCCCAGGAAGGCTCTCACTGCAGTCTGGGTCTTGGGGGGTTCCCAAGCCAGGATGGTCTCGATTTTGGGTTGCAAGGGTGCTACCTTGCGACTCCCCACTTGGTGTCCCAAGTACACCACGGAACCCTGCCCAATCTGGCACTTGCTTGCCTTGATTGTGAGGCCTGCTCTGCGCAGGGCCATCAACACTTCCCAGAGGTGTCGCAGGTGTTCTGGCCAGGTGCCACTGAACACCGCGATGTCATCCAGGTAGGCGGCACTGAACTCATCCAGTCCAGCCAACACCTGGTTGACCAATCTCTGAAAGGTGGCAGGGGCATTCTTCATTCCAAATGGCATAACCCGGAACTGGAAATGCCCATCTGGTGTAGAGAATGCTGACCTCTCCTTTGCCCCATCGGTCAAGGCGATCTGCCAGTACCCAGACGTTAAATCAAACGTACTGAGGAACCGGGCAGCCCCTAGCCGATCAATGAGCTCATCAGCTCTGGGGATGGGGTGCGCGTCAGTCTTCGTGACTGAATTGAGTCCTCTGTAGTCCACACAGAACCGGAGTTCGGGTGTGGCTCCCGGCGCAGCAGCCTTTGGGACCAAGACCACGGGGCTGGACCAAGGACTGCTGGAAGACTCAACCACCCCCAGGGCAAGCATCTTGGAGACCTCCTCCTTGATGCAGGCCCGGACCCTGTCAGTCACTCTGTAAGCCTTATGCTTCACAGGTAAGCTGTCTCCAGTGTCCACATCATGGACGCACCAATCTGTGACACTCGGAACCAGGGAGAACAGATCTGGAAACTGCCCCAGCAACTGGCGGCAGTCTTCCTGTTGTTCGGGGGTCAGGGTGGGTGAGAGGTTAACTCCATCCACTGACCCATCTTTCTCACAGGCCACTAAGAGGTCAGGAAGAGGCTCCGACTCCTCCTCCGTTCCATCATCAGTTGCCAACAACATGCCCACTTCGGACCTTCTTAAGTGGGGCTTGAGGCGGTTGACATGTAGGACCCTCAAAGGGTTCCTGGGCGTCTTCATGTCCACCAAGTATGTCACTGGGCTCTTGCGCTCCACAACCTCAAATGGACCTGTCCACTTATCCTGAAGGGCACAGGGTTCCACGGGGGCCAGGACATACACCTCTTGTCCAGGCTGAAGCTCGACCAGAGTGGCATTCTGGTCGTACCACCGCTTCATCTCCTCCTGGCTTGCTTCCAGATTTGCCTCGGCAAGTTGTCTGAAGCGCCTGGTTTGGTTTCTGAAGGCCAGCATGTAGCTATATACATTCTGGGGAGGTTTCCTGGGAGATTGCTCCCAGCCTTCCTTTACCAAACTCAGTGGTCCTCTCACGGGGTGACCGTACAGCAGTTCAAAGGGGCTGAACCCTAGGAACTTCTGTGGTACCTCGCGATATGCAAAGAGCAGGCATGGTAAGAGGACGTCCCACTTACGCCTCATCGGACCTTCTAGGCCCATGATCATGCCTTTCAGGGTTCGGTTGAACCTTTCAACCAACCCGTTTCCTTGGGGGTGGTAAGGCGTGGTGAACTTGTACGTTACACCACACTCTTGCCAAAGGGACTTCATATACTTGGATATGAAGTTGGTCCCCCTGTCGCTCACCACCTCTAGAGGGAATCCTACTCGTGAGAAAATTCCCATCAGTGCACGTCCCACCACGGGGGCCGTCACTGTCCTCAGAGGGATGGCTTCAGGGTACCGGGTGGCATGATCCACCAAGACCAGGATGAACCTGTTGCCCATGGCTGTCTTGGGGTCCAGAGGCCCAACAATGTCAATACCCACTCGTTGGAATGGCGTACCGACCACAGGGAAGGGTTGGAGGGGAGCCTTGTTCTTCCCTCCGCTCTTCCCACTTGCCTGGCAAGTCGGACAGGTCCTACAATGAGCGTCTGAGCTCTTGTGCATTTGGGGCCAGTAAAAGTGGGTGACAAGCCTGTCATAGGTCTTGTCCATCCCCAAATGTCCTGCTAAAGGCACATCGTGAGCCAGACCCAGTAGGAAGGCTCTGAACTTCTGGGGTACCACCAGCACATGGGCTGACCCAGGTTCAGCAGCCTTAGGCTCTGAATACAGGAGGTCGTTCTCCCAGTACACATAATGCGTTTTGGCCTGAACACCATTGGCCTGGTCTGCAGCCTGCTGCCGCATACCCACGAGAGAAGGGCATTCTTTCTGCTCCCTGCAGAATTCCTCCCTGGAGGGTCCTCCTTCTTGCTGCCAATGGGTCAGCTCAGGCAGGTCCCCCAGTTCAGCAATCTGTTCCCCTGTAGGCTCCAGGGCATCCCCCTCAGGGTCTGCTTCCTCCTGGACCGTGGGAACTTCAGGGGCCGGTTTCCCGCGCCCCCTGCGCCTTCTCCCTAATGCCGGTTCCTGGGCCTCTCCTTCAGGCCCCAGGATCTCTTGATCGCCCCTACTGGCTGCCATTGACCGGGTGGTCACGCACGCCCAGTCAGGCAGACCCACCATCCGCAGGTGAGTCGTCTTCTCCACCTTTTCCCAAGGTTAGTGCTCCAAGTCATTCCCTAGCAAACAGTCAACAGGCATGGTTTTCCTCACACAGACCTGCAGAGTACCAGAGACCCCCCCCCCACTCGAAGGGAACTTGAGCCATCGGACACTGACTCTCTGAATTATCAGCATTGATAACCCTACAGTAGGCATGGGGTACAACCTGCTCTTGAGACACCAGGTGCTGCCTTACTGCAGTCACACTGGCTCCTGTATCTCTAAGAGCCTCAGCTTCCTTACCATTGATGATCACCACCTGCCCATATTTCTTAGTGTTAGAGGACAGGTAGTTTGTAGGGATCATCTCACTGTCTCCTAGTGAGACTAGGGTCATGTGAACGGGATCTCCACCCCCCGGGACCATCACTTCTTCTCCTAAGTGAACACTAGTCACTTGACGGGGCGGAGCACCAGTGGGTGCGGGTTTTCCAAACAGGCGACACTTGGGGTCACTGGATATGTGCCCTGGCTCACCACATTTGAAACAATTGAAGGGCCCCTTTGGAACAGGTCTACCTGTCGGGGCCCCATTCTGCTTTGGGGGTGGGGGAGGCTGAGAACCTTTCTGCTGGTCCCCTTGGGGATTACTTTGGGGGTCTTTTTGGAACCCTTTCTTTTTTCCCCATGTCCCCCCCACTCTTCTGCTGGGGACCCTGCCCACTCTTGGCGGAGTCTCCCACTGGACCCTTGTGGACCCTGGTGCTGAGCCAGCGGTCCGCCTCCTCAGCAAGCTTCCTCGGGTTGGACCGCTAGCTATCGATCAGGTGTT
Organism: Lissotriton vulgaris; assembly: GCF_964263255.1. NCBI lineage: Eukaryota > Metazoa > Chordata > Amphibia > Caudata > Salamandridae > Lissotriton > Lissotriton vulgaris. The sequence continues at coordinate 295,571,679 of NC_141690.1, forward strand.
GGCGTAACTCAGGAAAACAGTGATCAGACAAGTGCTCCCATGCAATTAAATCAAAGAGACCTTGAAAATCATTCACTTTGCTACCCTTCACCCAACCATCCAGTGCTCTGCAAAAATAAGTCACATACTCCACATACGTATTCCCAGGCCGCTTAGTACATCCCCTAAACTTCTGTCTGTACATTTCAGGGGTAAGCCCATACCTGTTCATTAAAGCTTCTTTCATGTGGGAATAGGATCTTTGGTTTTCAACGGGCAAATCTAGCAGGGTATCTCGCCCTTCGCTAAGGAACCTTCCCCACAACCCCGCTCCCCAATCCTTGTCAGGGACCCGGTGGGAGGACATGGCTACCTCGTATGCCCTAAACCACTGTCCTATGTCATCCCCCTTGAAGAACTCTTTAACTACATCTTTGGGGATGTGCACTCTTGACTCTACCTGCACCGGCGTTGTGCTGCCACCAGAGGGAGGATGATCCAAGTTTCTCTCCTTTAGACTCATCTCCCTCATTTTCAATTCGTAATCCATTTGGTGCTTTCGCTCTTCCAGCGCCATTCTTTTGGTTTCAAGCTCCAGTTGGATTTTTAATTCTGCCAGCTTCCTTTCATGATCCCTTGTTTCCTTCCTGTCCGCCAGCTCCTCTGGCGACAGGCCTTTACCAAAGCTGTTCACGCTGTCTTGCCTTTCGAGATCCACCAGATCCACAGGTGCCCTCTGCTCCTCAGTGGCATCCTGATCCTCAAGGGCATCTTGATCCTCCGGGGGCTTTCTGGACTCTATACAGGCTTTCAGGGCCTTGTAGAGTTCTGGCTTGTTCTTGCAACCGGCGTGCGGAACCTTGAGTTTTTTGCAAAAAAACTTCAGCTCATTCTTTGAGTATTTGTCCAGCTTTGCTGCATCCCATTCCACCTCCAACATCTCAGAGGTCGTGGACTCCGCTCCATCCAGGCTCTTCGCGCCCGGCATGGTTCCTTCGCTAGGGATCTTTTCTCGGCAAAATTACAACAAGACCTGTGGCCAAGTAACTGGACTGAAATCACTGTGCAAGGGTCAGAAGTTAAGGTATAGACACTGCAAATGTAAATTCGAAAATCCTCACCGCTGCGTCCAATGTAGGAAGGGGGAGTCTCTAGTTGGCGCAGTGTAGCACTAGCGACAAGCAGGGACTCTCTCTTCCTCGTCAGGGCTGAGGGTTACCTTCAAGATAACCTCTGCTTACCCTCTAGGTAGTGTGGCTTAAGCAGTCTTAGGCTAATCTTTGGGGCACATAGGGTTAAACATTTGCAATATTACACCATCACAACCAACCAACCACACAATGACACCAAACTGTATTTGTAAAAATATATATCTTTATATAGATTTCAAGCAGGTTTGTAAATACAGTTGTCAAACTTTCAATAGCGGTTCCAGTTTACTTAAGTTCAGGTTGCCACAGTTCTTTCTTAGCAATAAGCAATCTTTTGGGCCTTCGGCCCAGGTTCAGTAAGGTTCAGTGCCTTGTAGCGCCTCAATGCGCTTTCCGCTGTCTCTGCTCGCTTCAGAGAGGAGCTCGGGCCTCGAGGACCAGGAGCGGTGCGAGCCTCGGTTTCAGAGGCGGCTCGCGTTGGGAGCAGATAGCGCGTGCGAGCTCGGGTTGCAGGACGCTCGCACCATGAGGATACAACACAGTACCTTTCAAATTCTTGTGGAGCGGGCGGCTTCCAGGGGAGCTGTCCCATGTCGCGTTGCTTTTCCGGGGTCGCTGTTCGCTGCGGCTCTCAGCCGGGCAGGTCACGGGTCATCCGGGGCGGCGGTGCTCTGTGGCGGCAGGGTCCTTTCCTCGTCGTTCGCTCCGACCCTGGAGGCGGCGGCTGTGTGGTGGCGGCCAGTGGCAGTACGGTCCCCAAGTGCAGGACGTACCCAGCCAACGTGCCGGTTGCAGCTGTGCGCTCACAGCTGAGCTGTCGGGCAGGATACCGACCAGAGGGGAGTTATCACAGGGCGGCTGTCCGTCTTCGCAGGTGGATTGACGGCTCGAAGCGCAGTCAATTCGGGAGCTTGGACCGGATGGGTCCTCCTTCACGTTGCCCTTGGGCTCCCGGTGCAGATGCGGTCACGGTGTTCGGGCCAGCGGCGGCTGGACCTCACGTTGCTCTCGCTGTTGCTTTGGGCCCCGGTCACGGTGCTTGGGGGGATGTCGATGCCTTGGATTACGGGGAGCGTGGCAGGTTTACCCAGCACTCCTCGACCCCTCTGTCAGTACTGCAGCGATAAGCAGCACACACAGTCGCTCTCTTCAGGATGTAGCGCCCACTGGTCCTGGGGTGCTGGTCAGGGGGCAAGTTCAGCAGCAAGCCCTTGGAGATCTTTCAGCAGAGTTTGGCACAAAGTTTCACAAAGCAAAAGTCTTCTTGTAGTCTTTCCTTTTCCTCTCCTTCTGCAGCAAGGCACCAGACACAGGCAAGAGTCAGCACCCTTCCTTCTCCTTCCAGGTCCTTCTCGGCGGGCAGAGTTCCTTCTGTAGCACAAACAGTATCTAATTTACAAGGAGCAGGGCTCCTACTTTTATACTGCATTTCTTTTGTTCTCGCAGGCCAGGGGGGCCTTTGCATAGCCACTTTCAGTCCTTGAGTACTCTGGTGGGCGTAATCCGGCTTCTGCTTTCAGGGTGAGGGGCAGGCGCATCAGACGCCCCACAGGAGGTGGAGCCAGCATGGTGTGGACAGGGGCAGCCAGAAGTACCTTGTTGATGGGGCTTCGCCCTTTCTGGGCCAGGTGTCGGCTGAGTCATCAGTCGCTCCCCAGGAGGGTGGAGCCAGCATTGTGGTGGTAGAGCACAGCAAGATTCAGAGTCAGGAGCCACTCCTACCTCCCACTAAGGTGTAATCTGCGCATTCACCACCTGTCATCCCCCAGCCCTGTCACTCACACATCCCAGACAGTCAGATACACATACCAGCAGAGGCGGGCTGAAATGGTTAGGCAAGCAAATGCTAACTTTCTAAAAGTAGCATTTGCAAACACAGGATATTAAAATAAACTTTACTAAAAGAAATATTTCATCATCCTGAGTTCAGGCATACTAAACATGACTCTCTACCTTGCTCCCTGGGCCTGCTGGAATTATAGTGTGTAATAATTCCAGCAGCCCGTTCTGGCCTAAAGGAAGCAGGTAGCCTTACAATAGTGAAATACGAATTTAGTTGTAATTCACTACTAGGACAGGCCACACGCATCATGGCTTGTCCTACCTTACACTTACAATGCACCCTGCCCTCAGGCCTACCATAGGGGTGACTAATATGAAGTCAAGGGAAGGTTTCGGGGCTGGCAAGTGGGTGCACTTGCCCAGCCAGCATGACAGTACGAGACTGCACGTGGGTTCTGCGGTGGCAGTCCCCAGACACATCTTACGGCTGCTTCTGTGGGTGGCGCAACCAGCGCTGCAGGCCCACTAGCAGTATTGGCATTCACAAGCCCTGGCACTCTTAGTGCGCTTTACTAGGGACTAACAGTAAATCCAATGCACCAATCATGGACATCAATCACATGTACAATTTACAGTAGGGAGCACTTGCACTGCGGCACGGGTCGGCCGTGGCGCAGTGCCCTGAGTATCGGAAAACCAGCAAAACATCGGAGGCACACCAGCAAAAAGTGGAAGGGAAACTCACGCCAAGGTGCCAGGTCTAACAGTTTTGTGCACGGCAGTGGTGATCTCACCCCTCTGTAGGCAATGGAATGTCAACTTGTTAGTTTCAATGGAACTGATAAGGAGGATATTTGAAGACTGAACTGCATTAGTTAGCTACATAATGCCATTCTAAGGATAAAAATTTGATTTTCCGTGCATAAGGGGTATTGGACCTATGTTATGTTAGCATGATATATCTATATGTATACTTTCTGATTGATATATGTGTCTTTTTGCTAGGAAGAAACCTTCTTTTCCTTCCCTGTAAATCTGCTGCTAGAAGAGAAGGCCAAGAACCATACAAACGCCATTTTCAGCACATGTGCTCGAGCACGGGATGCAATCACGTGCTGTTTTCAAGCTCCCTGTTCATCTGAGTTACTGGTAGCAGCTGATGGTAGCCTGTTTACTTTACTGTTTTAGACTCAAGGTTGCATCCGGCTATGGGAGTGATTAGAGCATTCATGAAGTCACCGCCTCTTCTTTCCCAAGCACTGAGACGAAAGGGAGTCACCACTCCTGCCCTCCCCAGTAATAGATAGATATGCCTTTGTTTCTATCTAAGCTGTGCCATATATGGTCCCTTCCTGGAGCAAGGGGGCCAACTGGTGTTTTCCTTTTACAGGGATGGAATGGGGTGGGCGAAAGTATATATAAATCAATGTTTAATAGGAGCCAGCAGTCTTCTCTGCGCACCTGATGGGTGAGGGTCAGAGAAGCTCCTCTATAGAGTGTTTTGCTTAATAAATGATTGAACTTTCTTCACTGCCAACTAACTGATTATTTGTAAATGGGATTGGGGCTATTGGTAGGGATATAGCCCTATATGTTATTTTTGTAGTACTTCAGTTTCACGGATGCAATTGAGGAGTGCATCTTCAGAGATGGGGTCAAAGTTCTGCCAAATGGCTCGTGATTTGCGCTCCTCTGGAGGGATAGGATGAGCGACCTGATCCACCAGTGATTTCACTTTTTCGTCAAAGAATACAGCGAAATCTGCTGCTTTCTTTGTAGAGTCCTCCAATTTGGAGGTTGGGGGAGAGCAGTTAGTATTCTTGATGGGATCAAATAGTTTTTTGGGTCTATTTTTGGCTGAGTCAAGGAGGGTTCTGAAGTGCGACACTTTCCCAAGGAAGATGTGCTTGTGGTACTTGGATCTTGCTGAACGAAGCGTGATCAAATTATCGGTGGAAGGCGCTTGCCTCCATTGTTTCTCCAGGAGTCTTAGGTGCTTCCTTTCTTCATAGAGGGATTTGTTGAACCAAGATGCTGAGTGAATGGGACTTTTCTTTTTGCTTTGGAGAGGCGATGTTATTGATTTCGATTGCAAGGACTGTGAAGCATTGGGAGGTGAGTTCGTCAACACCTAGGTTCGAGTCTACCCTTGGAAGTGATTCACAGAGGGAAACCGTGTCAATATTTTTAGAGTCACGGAACCAGGAGGTAGCCCTCTTAGGTTGGCCAAGAGTTATAGAGTGTGATAGGTGAAGAGAGAATGGAATGAGGAGGTGGTCAGACCTGTCTACATGAATAGGGGTAGCGATAGAAAGCATGCCTGCTTTAGCAATAACACGGTCCAGGATTGAGCCCTTGGAGTGTGTTGATTCTGTGCAATGTTGGATAAGATCGTTTGCATAGAGGAAGGTGGCCAGCGAATTTGCGGAAGAGTCTTGCGGTGAGCCCCAGTGGAGATTGAAGTCAGCCACGAAGGTCTGATTGTCACTTTGCAAGTACTGGTCACTGATGAAGTCAGTGAGTTCCTCCATAAACGAAGGGCCGCTGCGAGGCAGGCGGTAAATGGCATGGAATCTGAGGGGTGAGTGGTGGTGTAGTTGAAGCTCAAGAGATAGCATTCAAAAGTGCGGAAAGAGCTGATAGGAAAAGCCTTAAGTTGAAGGGAGTTTCTAAAGATGACTACAACACCTCCCCCAACTTTGTCAGTTCTGTCATTCCTAAAATAGAAGAGCCTGTGGGTAATAGGAGATCAAACAGAGTGAGAGGTCTCGTTGAACCAGGTCTCTGTGAGGAAGAGCATGTCAATATTGTGAAGAGTGATGGTATCGGAGATTTCGAGTTTGTGTTTTATTGCAGATCTGCAGTTGTGGAGCAGACAGCACAGCTCTGTCGAGACTGTTTTGGTGACGGGGGCACTTGGGCTATGAAGGGTGATCGGGATATTGTGCTTAGATGGGGTGCACGGGATTGTTTAGGTGGATGCCTGGTTCTGACAGAGGAGATGGTCGGAATAGTGTACATAGTTGGTTTACTCGGAGATGCACGTTGAAGAAGGGTGGAGTTTAGGGGCTTGTGTGAGTTAACGATGTTTGCAGACGACTGGTTATCCTTGGCTATACTGGGGTGGGGGTGTGAGATGCATCTCGTGGGAAGGTGAGAGTTTTCCAAAGGAGTTGTGGTGTAAGGAAAAGTGGAGATCTTAGAGCTTAAAAGTGAAATGGCAGCTACAAGCTGGGAGATGGAGGTGATAAGAGAGCCTAGCTTTTTTTTCCAAAGAGAGTAGGGCAGAGCACAGAAGGTTGAGTGGCTCGATGGAAACAGGAGAGGGTGAAATTGGAGGTAAAGGGCCCGGGAGAGGTTGGGGGACAGGAGGAGAGTTGGGGTATAGGATTCATAGGTGGGAAAATGTGGAGGTTGAGAGCGGGAGTTGGTGTATCAGAGGTGAAGGGCGGGTTGTCTTTGTTGGCGTTGCAAGAAGGAAAGGAATTAAGGGCAATTTTAGGGGGAGATGGGTGCGGATCAAGGCGGTGGGGTGAAAGTAGAAGGGAGGACGGTGTGGAATCATAGGGATGTAGGAGGTTAGGGTGGAAAAGAGGGGAGGTAGTTGGAGAGTTCCTGTCAGCTAGGAGAGGTGGCTATGAGGGAACGGGCATCTGGCAGAGTGAGGGGGGTTGGGAGAAAGAGAAGTTGAAGAAAGGAAATGGTTCTGCTGGGCTCGAGGGAGGGAAATGGAAAGGGTTACCAAGGGGGTAGTATAGCAATGCTGTGGGAGTGGGGTAAAGGAGAGAGTTGCAATGGGTTTGAGGAGAAATCGGGGTAAAAAGCGAGGGGAGGAGGGGGTAGAGAATAGGGGGAGAGGGAGGAATAAGGGGTGTGTAAGGAAAGTTAACTGTAGGAGAAGGTTGGAGGCGAGGTGGACTAAAAAAGGGGGTGGCAGGTAGGAAAAGGTGGGAGGAGATGAGATTGGAGTACTGGGTCGGTGCAGATTGGACGAGGAGCATATTAGCTAGAGGAAAGGCTGAAGTGATGAAGGGGGGAGGAATGTGAGAGGAGGGCACAGGAGAGGGGGAGGGTAGATGTCCGACCTGTGCTTCTTGGGGGTGCAGCCTATTAGAGTGTAGGGGGGTCAGGGGAGGAGAAAAGGAGTAATGGGTGGAGCTAGATGAAATCAGGGGATGACCAGGTCGCAGAGGAGGGAAGTAGGGAGGGGAAGAGGTGGTCAAAGAGCGAGAGACAGGTGTCTTTGCCTTCGATCATGACAGTACCGTTGGTATAGAGTGAGATAGTGAAGGAGCCGTTGAAACACGCAGATGGGGACATTTTTAGTTGTTTCCCATGAGGGATAGAGGAGGAGGAGTTGACGTTAAGGGAATTATATAAGCTGGTGGACCAAGAGGGGGTGTCGTGAGTGAAGAAAATGAAATCGTTTTTGAGCCTCCCAAAACGACCATAGTAAAATTGGTCAACAAAAAGGGAATCAGGGAAACGTTCAATAGTATTATGCTTCAATCGTTTTACTGAAGCTTTCGTCTGGTTGGGAGGATAAATGATTTTGTAACAGTTAATTCCAGCCTTAACTCGAGTGGTGGCCATGTTGGGACAATGAGGAGGAGGAGGGTGGGGGGATAAGAGAAGGGTGTTGCTAGTAAAGCAGTGGTGAGGAGAAGTAAAAGGACATAAAGAGGGCACATATTCCAGACGGGTGAAGATATCTGAACTAATGTGCCGTCTGGCAGGTGAGGAGATTAGGAACAGATTGTTAGCAGAAGAAGATGGTGGGCTTGGGAGTCTCTGTGATTCCGCTGGTATTTGTTGGGCCCTTCATCTAGGTATACATGATGCCACCTGGCACTAGATGCTATTTACAAGAGAGTTTTTACAAATGACAGGGCCAACTGGACCACTGTCAGAACCATCACAAAGCAAATTTAGTAAAAGTAAAGCGGATCATAAGCGAACACCCAGTATTCACTGGTGATCCGTGTACTTAGCATCAGCCTGTAGCAAAAACCACAATCGGCACCAAATGAAAGGAGGCACGCCTGGCAAATTGCCCAATCTGTTTCTAGATTAGGCTATTTCCCGCACAATTGGGCGACATTTTTCCCAAATGTGCGGGAAAAACCCATATGAGGCAGGTGGCTAGTTTTTGGGCTGAATTAAGGCCAGTGTGCACAAAATACTGGCTTGGGCGGCGCCGACCGTGGCGTGTGCCTATCACAGTGGCGCGACTGTGCTGGCGGTCCATGGCTGGCCAATGAGTGGGCAGCGTGCACTAAAAGGCCAATGTGCACTGACATGACCCTCATGTCCCTCCCCCCCAAACACACACGCGCTGCATATCACATAATTGTCACCACCACCTAGCTTGGTAGTAGTGTGTATGGAGTGCGGGCCAATGTGAGATCCCAGGGCTGTCAATCTTGTAGAGCGCAAAAACACTACCAATATTTGACAGCCCTGCGTGGCACTGACTGATCCTGAATGGGGGAGGGGGAGGAGGCACAGGAGCTTGCCATTGGCAAGGATGGGTAGCCTGTCCAGGAGGTCACCGCGGCGACTGATGGGCCGCCTTGGGTGCTGCTTGCATGTCTCCTGGGCACCGGCTGGCACTGGCAGAGGCCTTTGTGCAACCTGGCCACCTTCATATGCGCCAACACGGTCTTCTGGTGAGTGCAGTAATGTGCATGTTGTGGACCGAGACCTGCAATGTTTACATAGATTCTGACAGTCACGCGTCACATGTCAATATGCATACATACATCAGCATACATACATACTCTGACATCTTCTATAAATTCTTATCCTTGCCCCTTCTATACAAACCTACACATTTGCTGCTTCCATTGGTTCAGCAGGTGCAGTGGCACCGGGTACAGAGACCCAGGAGGGCTAACTGAACCCTGGCTGTTGCTGTATTTCACAGTTCAAATAGTGGCCAAGGGGCTGATTTCCTTCCTTTACCTACGACCTATGACACACTGGCAACATCACAGGATATACACCTACCCGACATGCACATAGCTATACTGAAAAATTGTATCTCACAGGCGTTTGTATAAACTTTTACAGAGTGACTTATATAACTGCATTCCTACAGCAACATATACACGCACATATACAAATGCTCGCATTTACTTACATATATACACTGGCACACGTATACCCACTCAAACCCAAGCTTAACATAGACACAAATGCACAGCCATGCATTCATCAGACTTCATGAATAAAGCATACACATGCAGAAAAACATACCCAACTTGGAGACAGCCACTCCGAATAAAAGTATGGATACATAAAAGTATGTGTATGCACTTTTATCCAGTACATACTTTGTATGATTGTAAAATTGTATGCTCCTACAATGATATGCTGATGGACGTGCATGAAACATTGTACATGATTACACATGTAGTTATCAGACTCATTAAGCACTTATTCTAATTACTATGCTGCTGCACCTCGCCTTTTGCCGCTTTGTGTTTCTACTCCTTTCACTGAAATATATGCACATATGTTGTCTATGTTCCAGCCTTAAATGAGGTAATGTGGGTGACTGAAACATAGAATGATGACTTGAGTTCCAAAAATTATTTTGTTGGTGTCAAGGCTAATGCTCATTCACGTCTGTCTGCCGTCATTGTAGAAAGAACAAAGTTATTTTCATTGGCATGCATTCAAAACACTATGCGCGTCAGTTGTGTGGAACTGACAGTTCGCAGAGGGTCGGCTTTGTGTGCAAGCTTTGACATTACCAGTATCTCCACCATCCTTAGGAACGCCTTCTGCACCTGTTCTCGAAAATAAAAAACACATTTATTACAAAATGTAGATAATTTTCTTCACTGCAGTGATAAATGTTCTAGTTCATCCAAAAGATAATCGTAGTTTTATTTAATTCTGTGTAATCACATTCACAGCCTTGTTATAAAGTCCTTGATTACTAGTCGGGTGGAGTTTTGGGATTTTTAAAAATATATATTTTTATTGAAGAGTTAAACAAAGTAAACTGCAGTGATATTAGACATTGCTGCTCAGTAAGGAAACACAGCAGCAGCCATCAACAAAGACAGCGAAGGACAGCCACATTGCGACATTGAACCATTACAGCAGTGCTCCACAGGTCTGTGGTAAAAGCAACAGCATCCTTATTACTAGACATCATCAGTCCCATCTATGGGCTCACAGATGCCTTCCCTATTCTCTTTCCACTGACCCCATAATTTAGTCCATTTATTTGGGCACCCCCTTCCCTCATATACCACCTTCACTGCCAGCGTGCACCAATCCATGTCGTTCTTCTAGTCCCGCAAACTCGAACTCAATTAGGATTTTCATATGTGAGCTTATATTCTGCTTGGTCACCATCAGTCCCAAGGTGACCCAGGGCTGGTAACCCCGACAATGGTCACAGTGTCCGCCAAGAGAGGTTGCCTTCGGACAATAGGCACACAGCAGTGATGGGCCAAGCCGGGTCGCGGTGGGTCCTATTCAGAAGCCACAGTCATATGTTATATTATGTTATTTTTATTTATACATCTCGCAGCTACTCGGAAGTGTCCTGGCGCTAACAGCAAAAAAGGCAGAAGATGCCCAATTACCAATTAAAACAGCAGGGTTTTTAAAGTTTTCCTAAACAGAAGAGGATCCTGAGTGGCTCTCAAGGCCAAGGGCAGCGCATTCCAGGCCAGACAAGGTTTGCGGACAAAGGAGTTCCCCCCCAGTCGCTGGCGCGTAAACTTCGGAGTCTGCATCACCAGCTGTGAAGACGAACGCAGCTGTCTCACTGGTGTGTAAAAAGCAAATTTCTTCTGGAAATAGCTAGGACTAAGACCGTAAAGGGCCCTTTGCACTATTGGGAGCATTTTAAATTTCAGGCGAATTTCGACAGGAAGCCAGTGTAATGACCGTAGAAGAGCCCGGGCACTGTGCCTGGAAGACAGCCCCCCTAGGACTCTGGCAGCCGAGTTTTGAACCACTTGTAGTTTCTTCACAAGGAAACCTGGGCTGCCGACTAGGAGGGCGTTGGCATAATCCAAGGGAGAAAGAATCAGTGCCCGAACAACCGTCTCTCTGGCCGAGCTCGGCAAGAAGGGCAGAAAGTTTCCCAAACTTTTCAACACACCAAAGCAGGTGCCAGCCCGTTTTTTTTACATGCGTCATACAATTCAGATTCTCATCGAACCAAACGCCAAGGTTTTTGGCGGCACCCTTATTCTCAGGCGGGCAGGGAATACCAGGAGGCCAGAATCTCCCTCTGAAATCCGGAGCAACAGAACCGAACAGCAGTACTTCAGACTTTCCCTCATTACATTTAAGCTGCGCATTGGCCAGCCAGTGAAAGACCGATGACAAGCACTGATGGGGTCTCTTAACCGAGTCCTCCTCCTTGCTCCAGGTAAATAGCAGCTGAGTATCATCGGCATAGGCCTTCACCTTAGCCCCCAGTGACTCCACCAAAGAAATCAGCGGAGTCACATAGATGTTAAATGACAGCGGGCTAAGCGATGACTCCTGCAGAACCCCAGTGGAAACCGTAATGGGCACTGAGGCACACGGAGGGAGCCAAACCTGCTGCGATCTTCCCTCCAAAAAAGAATTGATCCATTGCAAAGCCGACCCAGAGATTCCTATTTCAGATAGGGGATCAAGGAGCATGGGATGAGGGACCGTGTTGAACGCTGCCGAGAGATCAAGCATAACCAATGCTGCTCTCCCGCCGCCACCACAGTCTTCTAAGCTGGCCGGACCACCCGGTGGGGACCTAACGCCACTGTTCCTGAAAATGCTGGCTGGGGACAAGTTCGGAGCAAGATCACAGTCTGACCAGAGTCAAATAGTAAGTGAAGTAATATATTCTCTACTTTTGTTTTCTAAATCAGTCACTGTTATACGGCCGGTAATTGTTGGCAGGGCAAGCTCCTTTCAGTGTTCTCATAACTCTGCATGTGTCTAACACCAGACAGGATCAGGCATCATTTGTTTTGAAAATGTCACACATGAGCAATCTGAAACCTTGACAGCTATGCACTGTCACAGTGGTGACGGATCATGAAAATGAGTAGCATTAACACAGGTGCCCAGTTAACCCCTTTCCACTATCTGTATATTGAATAGAATTTAGATTCATCCAAGTGGTTTCTGATGACTATTTCTGCATAATTTGAGAGTTGCAAGTTTGGGCTGGTTTTTGGGCTGAAACTGGTCTGATTGGGCTTATTTTGGGCTTATATTTGAGCAGCTTTGGGCTTGGGACGGGTCTAAAAATCTGGCAACACTGCTAGCAATAGATGCTTGTCCCAGGGCGGGGGAGTCACATTCGAAGCACTGTAAACAGCTGTGTATTGAAACAAAGACGCATGCACGACTTTCAAGAAGGAGGCAGCAAGGGGAGGGAATACAGAAGGGGGACTGCACCTGTTTTCCTTCCGTGATCGAGCAGGGGCACCATATGTTTGCAAGTAAATTACATATGGTGTAAAAGCACGCTCCTGAAAGGAAATCGCCACACGTGCACACGTTCCCATTCAAAGCAATGGACTGTGTGCACGTGTTTGGCTCAAAGCTGAAGCGATGGCTATAGGTCCTTTCCTTAGCAGCGCACATGCGCTGCTAGGCGAGACCTAAAAAATAATTGTAGGAGAGTAGGGTCTGCTTCCTGTGGTCACCCCCACTTTTTGCTGTGCTTTTCTGGCTTTTCGACTTTAATGTGGCTGTGGGCCTGCTAATCAGACCCACAGCCCAGCTGTTCTTTCTCTAAATTGATACCATGTACTTAGGCACATACCTGATTGGGAATTGGGTCACCTTTGTGAGCCCCTGTATAGTGTACCATAGGTACCCAGGGCATAGGTGCATCCAAGGCCTACCAGGGGCTGCAGCATGTATTATGCCATCCCTGGTTGGCCATCCAAACTGACACCACAGGCTGATCACTCAGCTTGGGTAAGGTGGTGTAATCACCCCTTACTTAGATATACCATATATATAGACACATATGCACCTATAAGTCACTCCTATGGTAGGCCTCGACAATCCTGAAGGCAGAGTGCTTAGTTTTATGTGAGAGGGTGCTCTGGCATAAGCTGAGCCCCTCTGCAGCTTTCGAAACCATCTCCTTATAGCTGTTCTATGATATAGCCATACCATATACTCTTAAGTGCATTATAATCCTTGTGGTTAATGCTAACTTTGGTTTGGCTTTATCAAAACATGTTGTGTAAGGTGTCAATCACTTTGGAATACTACCCCCTGCCAGTTCTGGTGGCGGGGGTAGCATTCCACCCGTCTAGAGGGAGAAGACATGTTGGTTACTGCTTTACCCGGTTAAAGTTACACAGAGCCTCAGCATCACAAAATGGATACTTGCTGCCACAGACACTAGTCTGACCTCCTGCTGCGGGACGAAACTCCGGCAGGGGAGGCCTGGACAATAGGTTTCCTGCCTTGGGAGGTGCTAGCACCTCCCCAGACAGGCTTTTAGTGTATTGGGCAGGAAGGGCTACAAAACCAGACACTGCCTGGGGCACATAAGGTGCTCCATGCATAGACCGGTTCAACCCAGTTGCTGGGGCACTCCAGGCTAGCTCTGGCACGAAACTGGACAAAGGGAAAGGCGTGTAACCACCCACTTCCCAAGTCCACCAATAGGAGGGACCTAGCAGGTAATCCAGCCCCTAGGATTAGTATAAAGATAGGAGCTTTGTCCCTGGGACTTTAGATTATCCTGGAAAGAAACTCTGATACAAACTCTTGGACCTTCGACGTTCTATTTCGACTAGAAGACTGAAGACATCTCCCTTGTGGTCAAGGATTGACCACCCTGTGCAAACAAGCACCATCAGTAACTTGCTGGTCTGCTTTGTCGACGCTCCTGACAGGTCCCGAAGACTCAGCGACACAGTAACTGAACTTCCAGACTTCTCTGACTGCGACCCACATCCACAGCAAAGCTGAGACCCGTGGCGGACACGAGAGACGTGGGACCAGACACCATGGACATCCTGCATTTTGCTAGCAGCTCGGCTACCGAGGTACCCTCGAAGTTGTGCATTGGGGTACGAGAAGCCCCAAACCCGAGCGCCATTTGCACTGAAGCTCAGCCCTCCACACACTCCACGAGTGCCGCATGGGGCCCGGTCTTGCATTTGAGCTCAACGTGTATTGGGGCGAACCTTTGAAACCAACTTCCTTTCCTGGTTGCTCCAGCTTCCCTGCAAAGGAGAAGCTCCTCAGACCTTGCTGGTCTGACCCGAAGCCCATCTTCACTTCCTCCGTGGATTGCGTTTGCCAAGGCTTTTTGGGTCCAGTCCGGATACCGACACCGCAGTGAACTAAATCTTTCGTGGCACAGCTCGAATCCAGCTCCTGGTCGTCGTCGATGCCTCCTGGTCCTCATGGATGCAGAGTCAAGCTTCATCTCTTCACCTGAGATCATCGCGACATCGCCTGGTTCCTTCCTGGTCACTGGCTAGTGACCCAGACTCTGTCCCCTCTGCTTTCAGGTTCTTCAGTTCCTCGATCCACCCTTGGATCCACCGGGACACTCTTCCTCTGGCTGCCTGCAGCACTTCTTTGCAGATCTCCATTGAAAGCATCGACGAAACCCGACACCAAAAGGCACCTATGCACCCGGCTTCCCTGGGTGAGGTAACACAAGTACTCCGGTGCTCCCGTGGGTCTTGACTCTCGAAGTGTCCTAGTCTAAAGGGGTAGTCCATTCGGAAGTGCCCTAAAACAGTAACTTTGTAACTTCTTCGGTCTCCATTATAAGTCAATGGTAACCCGCGTCTGTGTTTAGACACTGCACGCATCTCCCGTGGGTCTCCTACTTCCTAACCCTTGGTTGTGTGTCTCCTACTTCCTAACCCTTAGTTGTGTAGTGTAGCCCCAGCGATTCCCCAGGCCTATTCACTGTTTCTGAAGTGGTCCTTGTTAGAAATGGGGATTTCTGGTTGGCTAAGGCTTGCGCAAAAGCCAGGCAGAAACCACCACTCTAGTCAGGGCAAGGGAGTCACACGCCAAGATAACCCCTGCTCACCCCCTTGGTAGCTTGGCACGAGCAGTCAGGCTTATCCCGGAGGCAATGTGTAAAACGTTTGCACGCGCACCCAGCAACAACACCCAAGGCCCACTACAAAGGAAACTCCACACAAGGTTATATATAAAAATAGACTTTGTATTATACCAAACACATTAGATAATAAACATACAATTTACACGGTGCCACTGGCACGGGCAGAATTTACAGGGGATTATATACACAGGACAGGGCCACATGGACCACTGTCAGGAATAAGCACTTGGTAGAACTAGCACTTTGTAGAAATATCACTTAGAACATAGAATAATTGTAGCACCAAATAGCAAATGTAGCACACAACCACTAACCACTGGTAAAAGGTAAGTACACCCTACGCAATCCTAAACACCTTAGGCATATATCACGCAGGGAACCATGAACTCACTAGCATAACCTATACTAAGAAACACAACCTCCTGTTCATAAAAATACATTTAGGGGTATAAGCAAGAAGCATTGGATATTATGCATAAAGCACATCAAGGTCCAGGTGGCGCCACTGCGCCAAAACCTAAACGTTGCAGCTGCCCACTACTTGCTGGGCAGCTGAGGACAAGAACAGGGCCTAAACACTGCAGCTGGCACTAAGTGCTGCTCAGCTGTGGAAGGCCAAGGTAGGGATGAAGGAGTGCGACTCACTCCTTAGTCCAGAGACATGTCCCTAGAAAGAATATACCTAAATGGTGCAGCTGCCCACTACTTGCTGGGCAGCTGTGGATCAAAACTGCGACATGGGCTCTCACTAGCCCTCTGGAAGAAAGACTGCGCAAAAGGTTGGAGCCATCTGGCTCTCGAAATACATATTGTGCATTTTGGAGCCCTGTGGCTCTGAAACAACTGTGTGCATGGGAGCACTCTGGCTCCTTAAAGAAATAAATGCCCCCATCGTTAGAGCCACGGGGCTCAGCACGGGCTCCTCTGCCCCTTTAACTCAATAATGTGCCCCGGGAGCCATCTAGGCTGTGAAGATAATGGGGGATTTGGAGCCACGGGGCTCGGTAAAGGAAACTTGCCGCCAGGAGCCCACCGACTCCTTAAAGAGATACATGCCCCCAAGCCCCTCAAAGAGACTTTTAAACAAATATGGGCCATCGTTGGAGCCATCTGGGCTCTGAGAAGGCATGGGGAACAAAAATACCCACATCTAATTCCCCCGAAAGATCAAAATAAGGGAACAACAATCTAGACTACTGATCCTGTCATAATTTCATCAAACAGGATGGGCAGTAATAAAACCTATATATTTATTCATTTTATTAATGCTCACAATGTTTAAAACAGTATTACTGAAAAGCCAATGAAATGTCTCATTGCTATTTCACAGACAGAGAGCAACATACATATTACCTAGCCTTAATTTGTAGAGGAGCTAGCCTCCTTCCCCCATTTTGACAGTAGGAGACCCGAAACAGGTTTCACTTCTGTCAACACTATCAACCCCTATTTGTAGCTTCTGGCCATAAACAAAGTTATAGGAGGTACATAGCACTTTTGAGGAGTTAAAAAATATGAATACCCAAACCCAATCCTTTTAGCAAATTCATTGCCTCAGCTTTCAAGCATTAGTGCTGTATAAATATGGCAAAGCTTATCTGTTAATCAAAATTCACATATACCATTAAATCATTGTCTATCACATGAGTGCATAAAGTGTTTGTTTTTTGCCAAAAAGAAAAAGGTAAAACTTCTCCTTTTCCCCTGTCCTCTTTCAAAAAATTGCAGAGGTCAAAATGGCAACGCAGATCTTGCTCTGGGAGCCATACAGCTGGCATTTAACTCTTCCCAGCAGTCCTATTCCGGCTAGCACTTATCCCCGTTTGTAGTTAAAAGAATAACTTCTGCTTTTTCTAATACATTTTTTCAATTATAAGCAGTGTGTAGTATACTCTTGCAGCAATATAAAGGTCAGCTATTTGTTTTATGCCTGAATGTATGCATTTACTGAAGCCTAAGGCACTTTAAAACTGCTCTGAATGAAAAAGAAATGCTGTTTAAATAGTCAATTTTGCCGAACTTCGACTTTGATATTTGGGGCACTTAAAAATGAATATCCTATATTTTATTTGTATAATATACATTATCAGAATGTTCTCTACATAGCCCAGAGATTGGACATCAGCAATATCTCATGTTTACCCTTATAAAAATGAGTTTTTTACGCCTGCGCAGAGGGATATTTCATATGCAAATGTCCTCATTATGCTGTACAACACAACGTAAATGCTAGGAGGTCACAGTATGAGTATTAAGCGTTATAAATATTAAAAAACTAATTTAAAAGCACTTATTTTAATAAATTTTTCATAATGAATACATTTTTTAATAAAACCAATCAGTGTTGCTAATTCCACATAGCAAAAGCAAGCTGCATCTCTTGCCTATCATATTTAGACGCATTCCTTCATAAGCCTAAGCACAGAAGCCTAACTTGAAACATGACAAATTTTTTGCGCCACTATTTTTAAAAGGACAGTCATTTTAGCATTAGAACCAAGAATATGCTTATAAAAATGCTTAAAGAGAGGAATTCCTTAATTGAAATGTTTTCCTGTTATACAAAATAATTAACCTGATTTTTGTAACTTTTAAAAACAGCAGTCTAAAATTCAGGGTTTTACACCATGTTTCCACTTAGCTGAGTCAACAGCCCTGACTCTCCGTGGCCTACAAAAACAACAGCTGTTGCTAAGGAGCAGTAAAAACACAGGCGTCGTAAAGCTTTTCTTAGTGTTGAAATGGAAGCACGGTGACTGTCTATTTAAAACTGAGGCCTTTCAGTACGTGTTCTATAATATGCGTTTGAGTTCAGCATAAATTTACTTCAGATGAACTGTTTGCCTGTTAATATTTAATACAATGTATCTAAGAAAAATGCTATAAGTTTATTTATTGCAAAACACAATTTCGTTTTTGAGGCCTTTTTTTATTCCTATTGAATGTGAATCCTAATTTTAACTTTAAAGTATTGGCAGTTTGTACATGTGCATAGTTGCTTACTCTATAAATTAAATAGTTAACATATAGCTATTTTAGCACATTATATAGTTCATTTTTGGATTTTTATTTAATATTAATTAAATGACATTTTGCATAACAGACTAATGACAACAAGAAAAAACACAAACACACAAATCGAGCTCATTCCAGACATGTACAGAAAGGGTCATACACTTAAAACCACATAATACAGTGCGCTTAATAGCCATTATTTCATAAATAGCGCAATCACTATTTACTTACAGAAGTATCACTAATGTGAAACCACGAACCACATAGACATTTAAACACACATTTAAACCACAGATCAACACTTAAGACAGAAACAAAGGACAGCCCACAGACTGTTCTTAAACCAAACCATTTTTAAATACTAATTGTAAGTCATATTTACAAGAAGAGCTTCTCAATAGTATTCCAAAAGACTGCAAAAAACAGCCCAACAGACTGTTTTATTTCCAAGAAGCCAAAATACACTCTATTCACTAGCTTTGGCTGGCAGAACACTAAAAGAACACTCTGCATATCTCCATTCATAAAATTGCGCAGAAAAGGGGTCCATATTTTAATTCCCTTGGGATACAAAATCACCAAGGAAGAAATATGTTTTTATACCTAAACCTATCTAGCTATTCCCTCAAGGTAGCCGGCTAATCTAATTCACATCTCACTATGGTACTTCCAAAAAGCAACACATTCTTCGATGTGTGCTTGAAACAGGCATGCCAAAAATATTGCAAAATAAGCGTTGTGGCATTTATCATTGGGTCATCTAGCGTGCTATATGCCAGCCTCAAGCCTGAGGCAACCTCTGGTGTGGCGTAGTAGTGTCCAGAGATGTGCGCAGATACCCCCACAGTGAAGGTTGTACTTAAAAAACAAACCTATATCCAAAAACTACTTTAATTATAATAGGATGCGGGCTGTTATTAAAATAGATGGGTATGCTCTTAGATCAAGTTACTGGATCTTCGCATATCACTTCACTCACAAAGTCAACATGTTTCTGCTCCTTATCGCCCAGCCGGGTCTATGGAGCATTCGTCAGGACAGACAGAACACAATAAAGTTCTTGAGGAAATATAAATTTTATGGTCGAGTTGTGTTCCCTATCGTGTACCCCACCGTCTCCATGTACCAGCTTAAAGTGCATGTAACTTCCCTCCTGTGCCAGCTATGAAGACGCAAATACATTTGCGTCCAACGTTAACCTGTCCTCTTTCAGACCCATCCTGAATGGGTTGAATAGTCCGTTCCTAAGTATGCTATGCCAACGTCTTTTTGTAGTGTACTTTACACGTTTTTCAGCTCTGGCAAAGTAGGCCCTGAATTTCTGCCATCGAGCCTTTTTTCTGGCTTCTGACTCTGAAAGCCTCAGCCCAGGCTGTCTCTGTACCCGTGAACTCTGACTTACTTCCAGCGCGGCCCACCGCGCTTAGCTCAGCCTGCTGCCTGCCAAGACTGACTACAACCTTCGAATTATCTGTTCCGCTCCTCGGAAATACATTCCTGCCTACTAGTTTAAGTAAACATCCCCCCAGCTGCAGAGCCGAAGGGCCGGCCTCACTGTCTCCGTGCAAGTAATTCATAGCCTCTGTTACCATGCTCCCATGGAAGGCCCATGCCCCCACGCTTCTCATGCAGACACTTAGGCGCTTATACACGCACTCACAGTCAGTATAGAATAGCTTCTGCCCCAGAGACCTTTTCCGTTCAGATAATATGGTTCCCAAACATCAGATATCAGATATGATAGAAGTACGAGTTGATCTGACATGCCAGACTTCTGTCTCTTTCCGCTAGTGTAAATGTCAAGTCCCCTGCACCCTCCAGTTTCACGTCAATCACACGTCATGCAGCTGCGCGCGCATCCAAGCCTCCGATTTCTGCTGACATTGCAACATTTCTGTTTTGTGCCACCCACTTATGACACCTACCTGTGACGTTTCTAGCACACACCTCTAGTTCACGCCCAGTTCACGCCTTCTGATTACGTACTCCCAACACGTGGATGCTGTTATCTTGTCTTTTCTCAGCTGTTACGCCTACTATATTGGTTTCTATGATGTGAATTAAGTATATAAGCTATGTATTGTCAATAAAATATTGCTCTATCCCTTCCTGAACCCCTTGTTGTTGCAGGAACATGATATCCAGTTCCGGAACGATTCCTTTTTAAGGAATAAAACCCCTAAGAACTCTAACACCACGGACTCTGGTTTTTTCTTTCCGATTGAGTTATTATTGATTAAGTACTTACCTGCATAGAAATTAAGACGGTAAATTAAATATTTACGACATTTTGGCGCCCGAATAGGGACCCCTCCCCCACCCCACGCGCCGGTTGGTGCGTTGCAAGCTCTGTCCCCTGCCATCAGTTAGACGGAAACTACGCGTACCGGCAGGATTTCCTGTATCTCCCTCTGGCCCACGGAGGTGACGAAGACTGCGATCAGCACCCAGACGAGGCGGTGAGGAGTGCGGAGGATCCCGACCAGAGCCTAGCCGAAAGAAGCAAGGTCCGAGGTGTCAAGAGGCCCACCAGTTTTCCGAAGTATCCACGTGTCGAGTCGAGTCGAGTCCGGTCCAGTCCAGTCGAGTTTTCCGAGGCCTTCTGTTTTCCGTGCTTCCCGGTGAGTACCATTGCTGGGACGTATCTAGACGGGTTTGGGTACACAAGTCCGGTCTGCACTGTTTTAGACAGTGTATCTGTACTGTTTAGCAGTACATCCGGTATAGGGGGTAGTCATATATGTCTCAAACGTCTTTTCATGTGATTAATGTCGTGGTATGAGTGTGACTGTTTTAATGTGCATTATTGTGTTCTTGTATAACTAGCTGTATTCAGTATTAAGTAGTTAGGATTGAGCTTTCAGTACTAAGTAAAACAAGATGCCGTTTTTCAACAAGTTAAAGCAGATAGGAACTAGGAAAGGGATACTAGAGGAAGAAATTCCTATCCCCCCTAGGGACACTCCTGGAAATTTTATGTACCACAAGCATGGCTTAGATGCCATATTGTATCTAGATTTATGGGCCGACTATACTAAGCATCTAGACGAGAGACACAGATGGCCTGTTACCGGAACATGGGATGCCGAGTGCATCATGAAGGTAGAGGAAGCACTATGGAAAAAGAAAGCCAGACAATCTCAGAAAGACGCCATAGAGTTTTGGCGTAAGGAATCACATAAGCGTGCTGAAAAAGCACTACGTAGAGAAGACAGACTTAAAGAATCAGATAAGGCCCAAGAAAACGAATTAGTTACTGAAGGGATCCGAGTAAAATCAGAGCAAATAGACCGCGCACGAAACAATCTCGTAAATGGCATGTATCTCGCGGCCGAGGGTTCGCCTGGGGCCATTTCAGAAATACCGAAAAATCTGCCGCCACCATTGGTTCCAACTAAAGTAACTCACAGGACCACTAAAGACATATTCCTGAATTCCTATCTAGAGGATGTAGCACCCGCTTACACCAATCTGCCTGTTCGTGTCCCGCCTACTGACGGTGACGGAGGTGGCAACGCGCCCCCAGACCATATCCCGCCACAACTGCAACCAGGTTTCCCCGTTCGATCGCCCACCATTCCTCCACCTCCACCACTTCCCGCACCTAAAGTTGATCTACCGAAATCGCTTCCACCTGACCCTACTAAAAGACAAATTCAAGTACAGATACAGACTCCACAGAGAGATAATGTCCAAGCTTCCGCCTCAGGAGGTGCGATGGGGGGTCTTCGGACGCCGCCATTAACACACAGATTACACCTTAGGGATATGCAGAGTCCTTTCACGTTCAAATCACCCCGTCTCGACATACTCAAAGAACCGCTTGCAGTTTGCAGATATGATCCAGTACCCGGCAAAGACGATAGAATGATGATGGCATCACTACGCTTACGACATGCTGCCGATTACCTGCTGTTATTTGCAGGAATGAAAGAGCGCCTAGATAGAATATATCACTTTGTTCAGACTGGGAAAGACCCTGAAAGTATTAAGGATGCCATGGAGCATCAGAAAGTTGACACTCAAGCATATATACTACGTTTTTTTATAAATTGCCTAATAAGAGAACGAGACAGGCCTGAAACAGAACAGGATGAATTGGATGCACTCAACAGGTGGGGCCAAAATATATCTGAAGGAAAACATGATAAGGGGACTTGCATAGCCAGTATGTACAAGAAAATAAGAAAAGCAGTGATAGAAATACACGAAAAAGAGAAAGAAAAGGCCTCCTCCGAGGAGGAGGAAGAACTTGAAGAACCAGAAAAGACTACAGATACGATAGCGTATGTAGGTAAGGGAACTTACCTTAGGAAAGGTATTCGTCCAGAAAGCAAGAGAGTTTTTCTCTCTGGCTTAACAAACCCGAATTCTTCTGAACATCGGTTCCAGGAGACTGATAAAAGGCTTCGAGACCGAATAGGGTACCATGTACTCAATTCTATGGATGAACAAGAACTAGCCCGGTCAGCAATATTATGGGCTGACAATCCAGACATATACAATGATGACACCGTAGCGCAGACATTCCTGAACCTTTCCCCAGACGAGCAGAAATTAGCAGGTGTATACATGATGCAGCACCTCCTCACGTTATACAGAAACCAACATTCTGATCCAGGTCCCTTACACGAAACATTAGAAGCACTACTCATGGATAGATGGAGAGGTCTAAGTACCAAGTTAATACAAATAATTCTAGAACAACGACATAGATATAACACTTTCGTAAGCTCCGAATATGTTCCCGCTCCGCCACCAGAAAGGAAAATGTATCATATGGAACGTCTGCATGACATTGAAAGTCAGAACCCCTTACGAGAAGTACATCCAGTCATGGGTGACGATCATACCTTGAAACGTGTGTATGTACACACGCCTCTGACTAAGTTAGAACTGTTAGAAATGAAGAAACTAGTACCCTGTCATGATAAAGACCCTGCAGGTTTTCACAGAGAACTTAAAGACATGTTACTGATGGGGGATTACACATATGAAGATATCATGAAAATGTTAAAGGTACTGCTGCCTACGGGCATCTACGAGAAACTGAAGGAAAAGGAATGGGAGGTGGGAGAGAAAAAGATTGTATGGGCAGAAATAGAAGACGAAGAGAACAAACGTGTCCCAGGGGTAGGCCTTGGGGAGAAGACTAAAGCATTACCAGGTTTGATAGTACAGGTTCTGCCAAGATTATTGACAACTAGAAAGGAAGACTGGGACGCAATCTCAGCATGTAAACAGAAACCCGACGAAGATACTAGTGACTTCTATTCAAGATTTGAGAAATGTTTTATTATTAATAGTGGTCTTAAACCAAGTAGCGAGTCGTACCCGCATCTTTTTGTATCAAAGTTAGTCGAGAATTCTCTGTGAGCAGTTAAAAACCGTGTATACAAGGTTGAGAGTACATGGCAAGCAAATACGCCATCACAGATGTTACAAATGTTACAATATCATCAGAACAGAATTAGAGAAGAACAAGATCATGAACAGAAACGTATGAAAGACACGAAAATGAAAATGTTAGTAGCCCAGTCAGTTCCAGCCGACGGCCAAAGAAAGGGTACGACCCAGACAGGTCACACCGCAGCTCCAGTAAAAGGGACATGCAACTATTGCAAGCAGCCAGGTCACTACGTACATGAATGTCCCGTTCTGAAACATAACATAGCAACAGGTAAAACTAAAGAGAGACCGCATCCACCGAGACAAGATCAGGCCCAGCAACAGACCTCACAGAACGTACAGCCCATGCAGAATACGCAGCCTATGCATGCTTCATCTCATACAGCACAGACAGTAGCGGTATCACAGCCACAGCCCATTGCCGAGACTCAACAAGTTTCCCAACAGATGTACCAGTATGCCCAATCTGCTTACCCCGATTACCAACGATACGCATGAAACAGCCTAGAGAGGGAGTTGGGCTTGCCTCTTATTGAAATTCCTGTAGATCAAGAAGGCCCTTATGTACACAGTCAAGTATTGGGAAAAGACAGAAAGTTTTTAATTGACACAGGGGCAAGCCGCACCACAATAAGCCATGACGAAGTCCCAGGGGCACCCCTCTCAGGCTCACAGAATGTTTCCCTTGGTTTTTCAGGACAGCCCATTGTAAATGAGGTATCAGAACCCGTCCCCCTGGCTGTGGGTCCGTTATCACGTGTTACAGACTTATTACTTACGAAATCATGTCCAGAAAATCTGTTAGGAATAAAGACATTGAAGGCTCTAGGAGCCATAATATGCTGTTCCCCGGAGGGAGTTAGACTCTTTTTGCGGGATTTCAAGGGTCATTATGTATTACGAGAGTTTGATGTCAGATTGAAAAATGTACCAGATCACTTGTGGGCAAAAGGCCCAACTGATGTAGGTTGTATGCATATCACACCGTACCGTGTTACACTCAAGACAGGGGTTGTTTTACCCCGAATCAGACAATACAAGTTACCACCTGATGCTGTAGTGGCTTTACTGGAAATCATTGAAGAGCTCATTGCCCAAGGAGTGGTCGTAGAGACCGACTCCAATATCTGTAATTCACCCATCATTCCGATCCTTAAACGTACTGATCCCAATGCACCGCCAGTATATCGGCTGGTGATTGATCTGCGAGAACTGAATAAATGCATTGTACCACAGTACCCTGTGGTCCCCGATATCTCTTCCCTATTGACTGCTATTGATTCTGAAGCAACGTTCTTTACTGTAATTGATCTCAAGAACGCTTTCTTTAGTGTACCCATTGATCCAGAGAGCCAATACCTCTTCGGATTCAGTTTAAATGGACGAAGTTTCAAATTTTCCCGCGCACCTCAAGGATTCACAGAGAGCCCCAGCATCTATAGTCAAGCACTGAAAAGACAACTAGATTGTATTCAAATGCCAGTTAACACCGCTTTACTGCAATACGTCGATGATCTGCTGATCACCGCACGAAGTGAGCCCGAATGTGAACAAGCATCACTGACAGTATTACATTTTCTGGCCGACAAGGGACACAAGGTGTCTCCTTCGAAGCTACAATTCTGTGTTCAGCAAGTTGTGTACTTGGGTCACTTGCTGTCCAAAGTGGGGAGACAGCTCACTCCCGATCGCATTCAGTTAATTGTAAATATGCCACAACCCCAGACACAAAAGGAAGTGCGGGCCTTCATAGGCCTCACCTCGTACTGCAGACAATGGATTCCTCAATATGCATTTCTAGCTAAACCACTCATTCAGTTAACAACACCAGAGGCAGCGACTTCGACTGTCCTCCCTTGGACTCAGGAACACACACAAGCCTTTGAGGAATTAAAGAAAGCATTATGCCAGGCACCAGTTTTAGCGACACCATGTTACAGTAAACCGTTTACACTTTTTGTTACAGAACGTGATGGTACAGCATTGTCTGTCCTCACCCAAGATCAAGCAGGTTCACATAAGCCTTGCGCTTATTTTTCAAGTACATTGGATTCAGTAGCCCAGGCACTCCCTGCGTGCTTAAAGTCAGTAGCAGCGACAGCATTAGCAATCAGACAAAGCGATTCAATTGTTTTAGGCCATCAGTTAACAGTACAAGTTCCACATTCTGTAGAGGTTCTTTTAAACAGAACCCAGACTCAGCACTTGACTATAGCACGACTGACAGGTTACGAATTAACGCTATTCCAGCCACACATAGAAATCAGACGCTGCAGCATTCTGAACCCCGCAACACTGTTACCTACAAGTATGACAGATCCAGCCCCGCATGATTGTATAGAGATCATTAATGCAGTAACAAAGCCTCGACGAGACTTAACAGATGTTCCACTGACAAATCCAGACCTGACACTTTACGTGGATGGTTCATGTATGAGAACAAGTACAGGAGAATTAGTGGCCGCGTATGCAGTGACCACTGAAACTAAAGTTAAAGAAACATATCGTATTGACACACTGTCCGCTCAAGCGGCAGAGCTTATTGCTCTGACCCGAGCCTGTATACTAGCCAAGAACAGAAATGTTAACATATACACTGATTCCCGTTATGCGTTCGGAGTTGTACACGACTTCGGAATGTTATGGCAAGAAAGAGGTTTCTTGACCTCTCATGGTGCCAAGATCCAACATGGTCCCCTCATTCAAGCACTGTTAGAAGCAATACATCTGCCTTCAGGCATATCCGTCATGAAGTGTAAAGCACATACTAAAGTTACAGATTCTGTTTCCCAGGGTAACGACCTGGCAGACCAGACAGCAAAACATACAGCATTGACTCACACTCAGACAACTGACATGACAAAGACAATAGTACCGACAAATTGTATGACAGTCAGGGATCCCACACTAGATGTAATCGATATTCAGACACATGCTACCCCAGATGAAATAAAGAAATGGACTGAACTAGGAGGGATCCAGACAGATCAAGGTTGGATGACGAAGGGAAAATCTACATGGTTTCTCCCTGACTCTATGGTTCAAGTCATAATCAATACAGCACATAGTCCAGCACATCTAGGAGAAAAAGCGATGTTAGACAGTTTACAAAATCTTTGGAGCAATAAACACTTACGAGCAGCAGCAAAACAGAAAGTGCGTACTTGCATGATCTGTTGTCAGTTCAATCCAGGTAAAAGCGTCCCTGTAGAGCAAGGTGGATTTCATCCTCCCGATCACCCTTTTGAAGTCCTCCAGATGGATTATATCCAGATGGACCGTTGTCGAGGATTCAAATATGTCCTCGTAATTGTTTGTGCACTTTCCCGTTGGACCGAAGCATATCCAGTCCCAGATTACACTGCTCCGACCACTGCCAAGCAGCTGGTTCGAGAATTCTTCCCACGGTACGGCTTGCCTCGTGTCGTGTACTCAGATAACGGACAGCCATTCTCATCCGAATTAATGAAACAAGTTTCCTTGCTGCTAGGATATCAGTGGAAATTCCATTGTGTCCGACATCCTGAAGCCGCAGGCCTTGTAGAGAGGCATAACCAGACACTAAAGATCCGCCTTGCTAAAATATGTCAAGAGAAAGGGGTCGACTGGATAGTCGCCCTGCCAGTTGCACTGTTCTACATGAGAATGGTTGCCCACTCGAGATCAGGACTATCCCCGTACGAAGTGGTCTTCGGTAGACCACCGAATATGTGGGGGATGCCCATTCCTAAGAAAATTACTGATGTTGATTGTAACATGTTGACAGATTACCTTGCCTCCTTGATGTCTGCACTCCAATCATGTCGTTCACAGGTTGCCGCAGCCTTCCCTGACAACACTGATGTAAAGCCGCATGATGTCCGTCCCGGGGACCTGGTCTTGATTAGGAACTTCGACAGGAAAAGTCCGCTGGAGCCCCGCTGGAAAGCGCCGAAGACCGTCCTTCTTACTACGAGGACCGCAGTAAAAGTGGAAGGCAGAAAGGGGTGGATCCACACGAGCCATATTAAACAATGCAACGAACTGAAACCAGACCCAGACTCGTCCACCCCTTCCAAAGACTGTATTGAGCCTAGTGACTTTAAAGTTTCCGAACGAGAGAAAACTCCCCAAGAGGAGTATAAATTAAAACTCCGATCTAGCAAGTCAGACAGTTTAATTGTTTAAGTCCTCCCCTAGGTGAATCGGTTAAATAGTTTCTGACATGTATCCCCTAGATCGAGATAGAGAGAGAGAGAGACAACTCAAGAAACGTACATATTGCAAATCACTGCGTAGTCACTGTATAGTGACATTATTAATTATGTTTTTTCTAAGTCTTCTGATTATTGTTGCAAGTATACTGCTTCCTATCTATTACCCTATTTTCAAGCGTGAACAATCTGCTTACAATGTTTCTGCTGAACATTCTTTTAGCGAGTTACCTCCACATGAACTTTCTTACAGACTCGCGCTGCGCAATAACACATTCATTAGTATGTTACATCATTCCCATCAGACTAATAATGCTACAAACTGCTGGATATGTGGCCGACTCCCTCCCTACCAGAATTACAAGGGAGCTCTGCCCCTCTTTCCGTACCCGTTCACTCACAATGGCTCCTGTGGTGCATGGTTTAAAATAATTAATTCCTTAGATCCTGATATTGCTGTTTTCAAAGGGAGCTGGGTTTGGGGAAACTTGAACTTAGTTCTGCTCGATGTCTGTTACCCTGATAAGGAGGGACTCCCCACTAGAATAGGAACTGATCTAGAAAATGAAGTATATGGATTAGGTAATTACACAATTAACCTTATGATTCTTACTGTTGAATCCGAAGCTGCACCAGTTCTGCCCGCTATGTCAGTATTACCAGTCACTGGTGAATTATGTGTCAGTAAGAGAGGTTCAGTACACTTAGGTCATAGTAAATGTACTACTGTGGTCGAATTCAGTGATCATGGTAAATCGTCCTTTAAAGCTATCCGTCATTCTTATTTTGTTTGTGGTCATACCGCATACATACGTTTACCTCCAGATTGGGATGGTACCTGTTATATTGCATTCCTTCTGCCACCTGTTTTTCTAGCCCCTCCTGATTATCACAGAAATACAAATCTAGTAAAGAATAGACTCAGAAGAGATCTCTCGCTTGTCGACTACACAGAAACAGCATGGGAACAATACACCGATTTTAATAAAGGATTCTTTTTCTTCTTAGGCCCCGTCCAAAATAGTAAACTAATACGCAGATTAACTAGAACACTTGAAGCAGTAGTGAATGAAACTGCCTCCGCCCTAGGTAACTTAACCGAAGAGCAGTCCGCCATGCGGGTTGTTGTCCTTCAGAATCGTCTTGTTATTGACGTCATCTTGGCAGATAGAGGTGGGGCCTGTAAGGTCATCGGGTCAAGTTGCTGTGTTTTCATTCCAGAAAACGCGCCATCCGTATACAAAGCTATTACCCGTCTTCATAAAATTGCCAATCTGATACATCAGAATCCAGGCACCTGGACTTGGTCCGGTTGGTTCTGGACAACGTTAACCGCTTGGGGATGGAAGATCCTATCCTTCCTAGGCATTGGCCTAGTCCTAGTATTCAGTTGCTGCCTGTGCCTACAGTGTGGGCCAGCGATTTGTGGACTGTGTGCCACATCATGCATTGAACATTCCAGTTTTCTCTCACAACGTCAAAGAAAGAAAGAAGAGCAAATGATGTTACAAGAACAAACTGATCGATTCATGAGGATCGATATATCATGAAGGGTCCGTAGGGAACAAGGAGGGAATGAGGAAATATAAATTTTATGGTCGAGTTGTGTTCCCTATCGTGTACCCCACCGTCTCCATGTACCAGCTTAAAGTGCATGTAACTTCCCTCCTGTGCCAGCTATGAAGACGCAAATACATTTGCGTCCAACGTTAACCTGTCCTC
Organism: Lissotriton vulgaris; assembly: GCF_964263255.1. Classification (NCBI taxonomy): domain Eukaryota; kingdom Metazoa; phylum Chordata; class Amphibia; order Caudata; family Salamandridae; genus Lissotriton; species Lissotriton vulgaris. The sequence continues at coordinate 295,601,009 of NC_141690.1, forward strand.
TTTCAGGCCCACCCTGAATGGGTTGAATAGTCCGTTCCTAAGTATGCTATGCCAACGTCTTTTTGTAGTGTACTTTACACGTTTTTCAGCTCTGGCAAAGTAGGCCCTGAATTTCTGCCATCGAGCCTTTTTTCCGGCTTCTGACTCTGAAAGCCTCAGCCCAGGCTGTCTCTGTACCCGTGAACTCTGACTTACTTCCAGCGCGGCCCACCGCGCTTAGCTCAGCCTGCTGCCTGCCAAGACTGACTACAACCTTCGAATTATCTGTTCCGCTCCTCGGAAATACATTCCTGCCTACTAGTTTAAGTAAACATCCCCCCAGCTGCAGAGCCGAAGGGCCGGCCTCACTGTCTCCGTGCAAGTAATTCATAGCCTCTGTTACCATGCTCCCATGGAAGGCCCATGCCCCCACGCTTCTCATGCAGACACTTAGGCGCTTATACACGCACTCACAGTCAGTATAGAATAGCTTCTGCCCCAGAGACCTTTTCCGTTCAGATAATATGGTTCCCAAACATCAGATATCAGATATGATAGAAGTACGAGTTGATCTGACATGCCAGACTTCTGTCTCTTTCCGCTAGTGTAAATGTCAAGTCCCCTGCACCCTCCAGTTTCACGTCAATCACACGTCATGCAGCTGCGCGCGCATCCAAGCCTCCGATTTCTGCTGACATTGCAACATTTCTGTTTTGTGCCACCCACTTATGACACCTACCTGTGACGTTTCTAGCACACACCTCTAGTTCACGCCCAGTTCACGCCTTCTGATTACGTACTCCCAACACGTGGATGCTGTTATCTTGTCTTTTCTCAGCTGTTACGCCTACTATATTGGTTTCTATGATGTGAATTAAGTATATAAGCTATGTATTGTCAATAAAATATTGCTCTATCCCTTCCTGAACCCCTTGTGGTTGCAGGAACATGATATCCAGTTCCGGAACGATTCCTTTTTAAGGAATAAAACCCCTAAGAACTCTAACACCACGGACTCTGGTTTTTTCTTTCCGATTGAGTTATTATTGATTAAGTACTTACCTGCATAGAAATTAAGACGGTAAATTAAATATTTACGACATTCTACTCACACCTTTTGTGTAGTATTCAGTGGTCTTTTTTTGTAACCCACAATGGTTCAAAATTGTTCTATTCTCCTGTAAGTAAAATCAGATATAAAACATTTTCTCAATAGCGGGGGTATACCTTAGCATATTTTAGATATCTTCCTTTTTAGAAGATTAAGCATTAATTTATGCGTATTTTATTCACATTTTAAGTCTCTATGGGGACCATCGTGGGGAGTCACAAAAGGAGCTTTCAAAAGGGAGATCAAACACTCCTTTTGGCAGGTATTTACTAGAAAAGAAAAGAGGAGGTGGGGGGACAAGACCCCCTCTATTGTCATCAAATTGATTTTTCATCACATATCGACTTTGCCCATAATTACATGTTCTTATCAAGCTACGTTATGTTAGGCCGCTTTCACTTAAGGTCTTTGTTTCATTAACCTATTTCAAGTGCAACTTTTAATTTGAAACTCTTACAACGTAACCATTAGAGTACAGAGAGTCTGTATTACTGAGTTGTTAACAAGACGAGAAGAACCCCATTTGTTATTGTTCCTTAACATTTAAATTGCACCTTTCGTTTTTACACACAAACATATATATTGGTTGTTACCACAATAGATTATTCGTTAGTACGTTGTCTATCAAGAAAGCGTTAGTGCACTTTACTTCGTGCCCCCTGCAAACCCGTTCAATTTGTTACCTTAGTAGCGGGAATTTTGCTCGTCCTCAGGGGAGCTGGACTCAAGGTCCCAGGCTGCGAGAAGAGGAGGCAAGAAACAAACTTTCATTAACGTTACCATATGGACGCCACGATGTCCGTGTAGTCTCCATGCCGCCATTCTCACCCGCAAGGAAAGGCGAATTCCGCGTCTAGTGCTGGCTCTGCCCCTGGACGCGGAATCGTCGTCATAATCCTGCTTTTTAGTCTTCATGATGTTAGTAATAGAAAAGGGACAGATTACGTCTATTTTTATATTCTTGGGCGTAAATGCCAATATTATTAAACTTCCAAGTATCTCATTATTTTAATGCACTCCAGACATATACTATCTTCATTAGTAGGTTTTCTCAATATTTTCTTGTCTATATCCGTCATGACGGCGAAGGCTCGCTAAATTCATATTTTACTTCAGGAGCTGTTTTCTTTGTTCAAAAGCACTCCATAATGTTACAGTGCTTTTGATCATTTTATCCGGGTTCCCTGTATGTTTACCGTTTTTGCAAAGCATAATTCTCATCATAGATATAGAGATAGGACTAGCAATGGTATTCAATGTCTCTATATACAAGCTCTTTCCATGGCATACATATAGTGTTCATTACCCATGAAATGACTGGTGATCGTAATGATTGCTATGTGGTTATGCAAACTGATGTCACGGAATCCTCATGGCGAAGAAATGATTATGCCTGCCTTCTCAAATCATATTCCAATTCATAAAAAATACACATTTTCAAGAAAATGGGCAGTGGCCCAAGCTCCTACTTTATATAAGAATCATGTAGGATGGGATGACGAGTCTCCTCCACACAAAATCCAGTTAAAAAGTCAACCCACTGCACAAAGGCAGTACCCAGTTAAACAAGAAGCTAAAAAGCAAGTCAGGGAGATCTTAGATCAACTTGAATATCAAGGGGTGATTGAAACATGCACCTCACAAATGAACAATCCTTTGTTTCCTGTCTCCAAGCCAGACGATTCATATTGCCTAGTTTTGGACTACAGACATTTAAACTCCTGCTGCAGAACTTTTGCAGTACAAAACTCTCACAGTGCAGCACTAATGAATAACATTGTGCGCAAAAAATATAAAACGACATTGGATATCTCTAATGGATTCTTCTGTCAAAACATTGCACCTGAAAGCAGGTATTTGACCGCTTTCTCAATAATAGGGTCGCAAAAACAATTTTTGCCGACTCGCACAGCGATTCAAGAATAGCCCAGGATTATTCTCAGCAAGGGTAACAGAGTTACTACCAATATATGATGATGAGGCATTATCATATGTCGATGACATCTGTCTTACAGACGATGACCTAGAGACTCACTTAAAAAGAGTGAACACCATAATACTTGGGTTCGCATCAGAGGGTTACAAATTCAACTTTAAAAAGTCAAGAATTGCCCATCTAACAGTCCTATTTTTAGGATATGAATTATCAATTGAAGGCAAAAGCCTGGCAGACAAGTGTGCAGTACTCCAAGCACCAAAAACGCTGACAAATTTACAATCAATACTAGGCTTCCTGAATTTCGGTAGAACATACATTCTAAATTATGCAGAGAGGGTTAAACCTCTCTATGAATGAATAAAACCTGATTTCAAACCAATAAATTGGACTCAGAAACACACAGAAATCTTAAGATCACTTCAAATAGACATGTTAGCTAAAACAAAATTGCAAACTCGCGAAAACGTACGCAACCTTGTAATCCGAGTCATCCCAGGAAGATGCGGATTCACATACCTGACCTCTAATGAGGGAAAAACGGTACCTATAGCTTACAAATCACATTTGTACACTCAGGCTGAAATGAAATTCAGTTCTACAGAAAAAATTCAGACTGTGGTTCAAACTGCTGTAGCAAAAGAAAGAGCCCTGGCACAAGGTAAACGAATAATAATCGTTACACCAGTACCTGCCCTAGAAGCAGTAACAAGGGCAAGCATTCCGAATGCTAAAGCTCTACATCCAAGGTGGATCCAATGGGTTAATTCTCTTGCTGCCACAGACGTAGTATACGAATTTGATCCTAATTTAAAAACACAAGAATTTCTCCAATATGCATACGAATGTCCTCTGCCGACCGAAATCCTGCCTCTGGAACATTACGGCTGTATAATATATACAGACGGATCAGCACAACCTGCAGTTGGGGGTAAACAAGCATATAGTGCTGCGTGCGCGATAGGTAAAGGTCGTTGGCACAAAGGTAAATTTAGACCACTGATCACTAAAACCCAATCTCTATGAGATTGTACAGCTCAGCGAGCTGAACTTTTGGCATTTAAGATGGGGCTTGAAAATACCGATCACGAATTCCCCACACTAATAGTGTGTGATTCATATTACTGCGTTCAATCTTACAATGAATACTTCCAGAACTGGGTTCAAAACGGCTTCAAAGATGCTAAAGGTGGCAGAATAAACCATAAAACGCTTTGGGAACAAGTAGTGTTCTTTTGCAGAAAGAACTACAAAAGACTCACGTGATACATACACTGAGTCATCAACGTGATGGCGTTCTCGTTGCAGGGAATTCATTGGCTATCAGAGCCACAGCGGAAGCGGTTCAGCCGGCTTCCGTAGCCACAAAAAAGCGTTCTAAAAACCAGATAGATGGAGAAACCATGCTGGCGGTAAAAGCTTCATTAAAGGGCGATTATGCAGCATTACCTCTCAACTATCCACTCAGTAATACATACATAATTGATGCAAACTCCGTTCCTTTTGCTCAAATCCCTGGAGTGGAGGATAGAGTAATTCCAAACACGAACCGAAGAGTTTTCTTGATTGAAGACGCATACATGGGACTGGGACTGGGTCCGAGGCACCAAGAGATCTTGAAATCTCTAATAGAATTACAATCAGAATACTGGTGGCCGGGGATGAGCTTGCAAATTTACAAATTTGCAATGGATTGTCCAGACCGCAACAGAGATCGCAGTTGTGAACCGGACCAGAAGGCAATCTATACGCAGAAATCCAGCCAGAGAAATGCGTCCCCATAATTATTAAGACAAGATTCACTTGAAAATGTAGACCCCAGCGCTCGGCTGACGCCAGAACTGTTATAAAAGATTTGCGAGTCTTTATCGGCACATACGCAATTGGCATGCTACATTCTGACCGGGGGCCTGCGTTTAGCTCTCGAGCTTACAAAGAGGCCATGACCAGCATGGGCATTGCATTGCGGTACTCTTCTCCCTTCCATCCTGAGGGAAATACGGTGGTGGAAAGAAAAAACCGTGACATAAAGCAATCTATAACGGTGAGGGTATTAGGTTCGGGTGGAGAAGTGTGGCTCACTGGTTAGAGCAGGCAGACCCTGAAGCAGAGGTCAGACCCGGGACCAGGGTTCTATTCCAAACGCGGCAGGGTCTTGAGCTCAAATGTCCATGGACTCGATAATTCTCGCTTCGGTGCCTGACCTAATCATGGGTTCACACTCTGCAACTCTGGGCATTAAGCTTGCTTAATCTCCACAACGGCCCATCCGCGGCGGGATGCCTGGCTTTCACCTTGGGGATGCCCTGTAGGGGCTATCTCACAGGGCAATGCCAGGACGGGTTCCCAAGGCAAGCGCGGGGATACCCCTTCGGGGGTCGATTCAGGCGCTATATAAGAAACATAATAATAATAATAATAATAATAATAATAATGGGTGGCCCAAACATTTAATAAGTGTCCAACGTAGTCTTAATAACATGACAAGAAATTCTCTAGGAGGTATCAGTCCGTATGAACTTTTGTTTGGTACTAGAATAATTATCCAGGATCTGGATCGTCAAACTTCAGTGTTGGAAGAAAAAACCTTTGATATCAAAGATCGTTTGGCTGTTTTATAGGACTTGAATGAAACAAGAATGAGTCTAAGTAACAAAAAGTTTAAGCCAACAACCACTGAAGAACCACCTGTCCCAGCAAGACCTGTCTGGATTCAGAAGATTGGGGATCTGGTCAGAGAAAAGATTGCGGTGAAGAAGGAATTTGGGCCTTCTTACAGAAAAGCAGTATCTGTCTTAGCTATCAGTGGAACAAGATCAGTAGTACTACCGCCACTTGCTGGTAAAAAGGAAAACAGAATTGTTTCCATCGATCTGGTGAAACCACAAACATGTGGCCGATAATAAATAGCAGGCCCAGTGGACTACCAAGAAGTAGCAGAAGACCAATATTTGCTACAATCCAAGAGGTTCAAACTGAGAGACTAATCACATTTGACAAACCTGCAGTAAATAACAAGGGATATGCAATAAAGCCATGGAACTTGTGCCTCTTGATACCCAAATTGCAACTGTTCGTGAAGATACACTAATCTACAACGATGCAGCATCAGAATGTACAAATGTAACAAAAGAAAATGCAAAGATCAATGGAAATCCAGAAGCAATCCCTCCAATTGACAGGACTGCATCTGGCTATTTTATCAACTTCAATGACTTTTCCGATGATCCAAGTGAACATGGAGACAAGCCAGCAACAAAAACTTTCAAAGAAAAAATGACCGAGCTTTTTCACCAACTAAAAGAAACATATATGATTTCACCATGGATTGAATTTTGGACGGTGTTAGGTGTACTTTTCCTCCTGCTTTGGCTCATCATGGTTTTATGCTTGGGTATATTCATTGATGGAAAATATAGTAAAATGGACACAGCAAGTCAGAACATCAACTTGGTCCTAAAGTCTCACGGATCCTCTCACATCGAGAAAAGAGAACTATCATCAGTAAACATCAAAGCCAACCCGATACCATTATGGTATAGCATGGGACAAAACTGACTATGATATTTATGGTCCGATTGAGCTTTTAAAGTATCCACACCAGTTTAAGGTTTCCTTAAGTGGCTTTGTGATACCAAGTAGTTTCTCTGATGATTGGGACTTTGAAAATATTAATAATATGATGTCAGATTTAGTAATGTCAGCTAAATTTACAGAACATGATTATTTACAGGGTTCATCAAATTATGAAGAATTATACTGTTACAATCACTATGGTCATCACTATTTGCATAAATCTGCACAACCTAGAAATGTTTTTAATTATAATCAATGGGAACATTGTCCAACTCCACCAAAAGGAAGCTCAAAGGCATTCTAAGAGAAATTTCCATACTTCTAGGGTTTAACAATAGTGATCCAGAAATGTTTTATTTTAAAATGTTAAACAGAACAAGAATGAAAACAATGTTGACAAATACTAAATTGATTTATTCTGAAAAGATTTATGACAAAATGTCTACATTTGGTTTTGAGTTCTGGAAAAAATAACAGTGAAACAAAAACCATCTGGGGTACAAACGACTGGCAGGTACAAGGTCTAGACTCATTATATAGAGCCTGCATGATCCCAGAACAAATAATATTCCTGAATGATACCATTCAACAAACTACTTGTCTTGGCTTAGCTAAGATAAAAGACTTAAACAAATCGTCTATTCTGAAGCCCATACCTGATAGCAATAGTACTACGGATGTCGAAATAGACGTATCCCATATTTTTCACCAAAACAGAACAAATCCAGATTGGAAAAAATGGTTGATCTGGCCCACAGACACAAACAACTGTCAAGATAGATTCCAGAACAAAATACAGGGGTTCAAAATGACCAGGCCAGACCCAAGATACTCCCCGAGACAACATCCAGGGATAGTTACAACATACAGTGTAGGGAAATTATGCCTTGAGTGGCTACAGAAATCCACACTGGCTGAAATTAAGCAACACTTGACTTTACTTAAAGAAGGTGCTGACTTGCGAGATTTCATAATGGGACCTTGCAAACAGCGTCAAAAACGTTTCATTGCGGCCGTTATATACGCTGCATACAACGAGGCTTGGAAAGTAATGCAAATTGAAACAGCAGAAAAAATACGAGAAACTGATCGTATAAATTTGGAAAAATCACTTTCTGTAGTGGACAATGGGTTAACGACTCTGTCCTCCAGAATATATTCACTGGACAGCATTGTATCATCTGCCTTTGATATAATAGAGCAAGACTTGCTAATGTTATAACATGGTCAGTCCCAATTGCGTTCTATTGTACAACTAGGCTGGACGTTGCAAAACATACGTTCAGGCTACGTGCCATGGCGTCTAATCAACGTAACATCATTATTTTCTATCTTTAACCTTACTGATAAACAAATCAGTTTGGCACAAAAAGGAGCAGACTATATGATTCTGAGCATTGAAAAACTTGAGAGATTGCCATTGACATGGACCGACCATCGTTGCGTCCACTTCACCTTCAGAACACCCACCATCCACAGACACCAGCACCTGCTTCCACAAAAAAACTGGACCAAAATCACCGATGACCAGCTCACCTCCTCACTCAACAACTCCACCCCAACCATCGCGGAAAACGACAACCCCAACTCCGCAGCCCGAACCCTGCATAGATGGATCTCGGACAGCACCAACACCATAGCCCCCCTCAAGAAAAACAACAATACCCGTGCTAAGAAAGCCAGATGGTTTACCACCGAACTTTGAGAGTCCAGGCGCACATGCCGCCGCCTCGAAAAGACCTGGAGAAACACCAAATCCACAGAAGCCCACAACAACTTCAGAGCCGCCACCAACGCTCACCATCAACTCGTCAGAGAAACGAGGAAAAAAGCAATTGAAGACAGAATCTCCACCCACGCACACAACAGCAAGGAACTCTTCAGCATCATCAAGGAGTTCGCCCAACCCACCAGCGAGTCTACCGACATCCCTCCCTCACAAGACCTCTGCGACAAACTCAGCATCTTTTTCCACCACAAAATCAAGAGCATCTACGACAACTTCGAAGAAGACAACCAACACACTGAACCCTCACCAACCACCCCCAACACCCGGAAACCAGCGATTAATGACTGGACAGCCCTCACCACCGAAGACACACTGAAGACAATAAAGTCAATCCACTCAGGGGCCCCCACGGACCCCTGCCCCCACCACATCTTCAACAGAGCTGCCAACACCAGCGCATCCATGCTCTGCCACACCATCAACCGCTCCCTGGCGACCGCCTCGTTCCCAGACGACTGGAAACACGCAGAGGTCAACCCCCTCCTGAAGAAACCCTCAGCGGAACCCACCGACCTCAAAAACTACAGGCCCATCTCCCTGCTCCTGTTCCCAGCGAAAGTCATTGAGAAAGCCATCAACAGCCAACTCACAACATTCATTGAAGAACACAACATCCTCGACTCCTCCCAATCCGGCTTCAGAAAAAAACCACAGTACAGAAACCGCCCTCCTCGCCGCAACAGACGACATCCGCACCTTACTGGACAAAAGAGAAACAGTAGCCCTCATCCTCCTCGACCAATCAGCGGCGTTCAACACAGTCACCATCGCACCCTAATACGCAGACTCTACGATGCAGGAATCCAGGACAAGGCCCTCGACTGGATCTGCTCCTTCCTTTCCGGCAGGACGCAGCAGGTCAGACTCCCCCCTTTCCTCTCAGACCCCACGCCTACCACCTGCGGAGTCCCCCAGGGCTCCTCCCTCAGCCCGACGATCTTCAACGTCTACATGGCTCCACTTGCCCCCATCGTCAGAACCTACGGACTCAACATCGTGTCATACGCAGACGACACCCAACTCATCCTCTCCCTATCCAACGAGCCCAACACCGCCAGACACAACTTTCGAGAAGGCATGGAAGCCGTCACCAAATGGATGAAAAACAGCTGCCTACAACTAAACACCAACAAAACAGAAGTACTCATCATGGGCCCAAACCCCGACGCCTGGAGCGACACCTGGTGGCCCACCACCCTTAGAAACCCGCCAACCCCCACAGACCACGCACCCAAACTGGGAATCATCCTGGACTCTGAGCTCAAAATGGACCGCCAGATCAACTCTGTCTCATCTTCCTGCTTCCACACCCTCCGCCTCCTTCGTAAGACCTTCAAATGGATCCCCCTCGAACACCGAAAGACAGTCACTCACGCCCTGGTCACCAGCAGACTCGACTACGGCAACGCACTCTACGCCGGAATAAACAAAAACCTCATCCGCAAGCTACAGAACATCCAGAACGCCGCCGCAAGACTGGTCCTCAACCTGCCAAAACACTGCCACATCTCCCAGCACCTGCGCACACTCCACTGGCTCCCCGTCGAGGCGAGAATCACCTTTAAGATGCTCACCCACGCACACAAGGCCCTCCACGGCACCGGACCAGCATACCTGAACAGCCGACTCAAATTCCACGCACCCCAAAGGACCCTACGATCAGCCCAGCTTTCCTACGCCGTGGTCCCTCGCACCAGAAAGACCAGATCGGGAGGCCGCTCCTTCTCCTTCCTCGCGGCCAAAGCATGGAACGCCCTTCCACTCCACCTCAGACAGACAACATCGCTCCCCATCTTCGCAAGTAACCTCAAAACCTGGCTCTTCGACAGACCCCCTCCTTGATGGAATGGAACCTGCACCCCCCTCACCCCCCCCACCCCTAGCGCCTTGAGACCCTTACGGGTGAGTAGTCGCGCTTTAACAAACTCCTGATTGATTGATTGATTGACAATGTCAGAGAGACCTGTCATTGAATGGATAATACACGGAACAATTACAATTCCGATAACAACTTTCCAGTTTAAATATTGCCAAGAATAAATACCAGCAGGCCAGTATGAAAGGTTGGGTAAAGGATACATTAAATCAACCTGGGATTTACCTTACACACACAAATTTTATAGTGAAGGGAAAAAGGAGGTATTCCTTAGTGGCAATAATTGTAGAAAATCACTAAGCGGTACACTTCTGTGTCAAGGTATTAACTTGCATGGAGCCAGCGAAGGGTCTTCAAATAACCTTTCATGTCACCTGCATGGCACTCCTGCAAAACAGATAGAGCCATTTTTCAGACAGCTTTCCAACGGTAGCTATGTTTGAATAAATGAGCACAGCTGTTGTGGAATGGTGCCAGGAGAATGCTATCTCGTAACTGTTACTTCCAGGGTCGTTTGCTGTATGCAAGTATTGTATCCAAACAGCAATCCAGACATGAAGGCGGCAATATGGCCTTATGTGAATATCTCTTCTATTCGAATTGATACTTTAAGCAGAATGAAGTCTATTCTTTTACAGACTACTGTGCCTCTGACCTCGTCCAAAGAAATGTATGATCTGCAAGTTGCAAGGACAGCAGCAGAGATGGTATACAACATTTAGCACGCATTTTTTACAACGCACTACCATTACAACGCAGTCATTACCACGCATACCATTACAACGCATTGCGCTGGGGGGCGCTCTAGGATAGGGAATAAGTTTAATTTTATATCCAACACCTTCCCTAGTGTCCACGGGGACTGGAGTTGCAATATAAAATTATACTTACCACTATCCAGCACCTCAAAGCGCTATGCGTTGTAACGGTATTCGTTGTAAATACCGCGTTGTAAAGGTATGCGTGGTAATAGTATGCGTGCTAACGTCATACATCCGCAGAGATACATACCCTTTTATCGACAAATTTGCCCCGTGCATTTCGTAGAAATGTTAAGTCAAATCTTAAAAATGTCTGTTACCAGTGGCTTCGCACATGTATTTAAGACAGTTTATTCGGGACTGTTGCCACCATTTGAAACAGTTCTGGGCATCTTCCCGAATTTTGTCCATTCTGTCTATGGCGGCCTACCTTTAATTTTGGGACTCGTGGCAGGAATTTTATTTTTGTTCCTTCTGCTCCGATATGGCAAGCCAGTCCACAGACAAGACTCCAGCAACGATGGAAGAAACTATCCTAGCAATACGATACCGAGACCGTATCACTAAGGTCCTCGGATTGGCCCGGCTTAGAGATCTGAGTACAACCTGATTTCTTTCATTCAGACCAATCTGGCAATATTGCATCTTAACTGTGCTTCGATGTCTGCTATGCGGAGAAGAATGCGTGTTGGGCGTGTTTCTTACACTACCATCGGCAGTACCAATGGATATCGATGCTTTGCTTTGTCCAGTAACGACTCATGCAACGTGTTGTCCCCAGCGGCTACCTATCTGAGCGCTGGCCACCTCTTCACAATGTACCTGCTGTACTGTAAATCTTCCCATTACTCTCGCTTCTGGGGTCTGTTGAGGTACCCCCTCTCCTTCTACCGAGCCGGACCTGTCCCCTACTGGGCCCAAGTCACTCTCTCTTAGGACTCCACGGTCTACTACAAATGTCTCTCTTCCAGTTGGTAGCAGAGTAGGATGGTTTATCTTCTGGAGTGAGGGTAATCTAGAGTAGGCTAAGTTTCTCCCCAAGGCCCATAGAGATCTGGAGATGTGCGTCCGCAGAACCGCGGACGGAAGATGGCATTCCACGGAAGATGACGGAGAGTGACGGTGCGGTGGAAAGCAGCAGGTCGTAGGAGAGGGAGTATGAAAAGGGTCATGCCTGTTAGATTGCGGTGTGTATCGTGTTGTTGAAGTTGTATTGTCTAGCGGAGTTGAGTGGCTGTAGTGTGAAAGGAGATCAGGTTGTGAGCGCGCGCAACCGGTGAAAATCTTAGACTCAAGGAGAGTTTAAGTGGTTCGGGTGTATCGAACACTCACAGTAATTGCCGACCATTGAAAGGGGGTCATGAGGTACCATTGATCGCCCGCAGGACCGAGATAGGGGGAACGAATGTGTGAATGTGTGGGTAACGGACGCTGGTCGGAAGTTGCCGTGTGTATGTAACCTATCAGAGAGGCGATTGTCTGGTCATTAAGTGGACAGACATTTGCCAGTTCGGTGACAATTACAGTCAGACTGGACGTACAGTCAAGGAAGTGGTTGCTTGGTCGGAAGTGATCATTTTCAAGTGTATGATTGGGACGCATGCATGACCGAGAGACGAGCGGAGAAAGGAGGGGAACTGCTGCGAAGCGGATGCGAGTGACGTCAGAAAGAGCCGCGCTGGGATAGGACGGTTAGCGTGGAGCTGCGCTGAGATTGGGCGGTTAGCAAGAAGTGAGTGACGTCAGAGGAGAGCCGCGCTGGGATAGGACAGTTAGAGTGAAGCCGCGCTGGGATTGGTGAATTGTCATTGTGAAGTAAAATGAGCATAGTAAACAAGGAAACGTTGTGGGTTTCATCATGAAATGTTTAAAAGGATTACGAAGCTATTTTTCGGGAAAAAAGAGTCTAGAACCTCGGGGTGGGGAAGAGCCTACACCCGAGGATACGCCAGCTCATTACATGGCTACGAATGTTGGGTTACATACCATATTGTGGCTTGAGAATTGGTGTAAGATGACTGACGGGAGTGAGGAATTGACTTTCCCTAGGTACGGGACATTCAGATTAGAGGTGTTGTACCAGCTAAAAGCGACTATGTCTTCTTTGTGACCTTTACCTAGACCAACACAGTTTGAAGCATTGAATGCATGGATCAGGGCAGCCCACGAAAAAAAAACAGAGATAGGAGACAGGAAAGAGTGAAGAGATCAGTCAGGGCGGTACAGGATGCGAGATGGGATGCACTGGCCAAGAGGTGGAGAGTGCAGACCATCGAAGGAGACAGGTTATACCCATTGTTGGTGAATGTAGGAGATGCCCAAAGAAAGAATACAGAAGATGATGACAGCGAAACAGACGACAGCCTGATAGAGAGACTGCTGTCGGAAAGACCACCTCCATATAACCCAGAAGTAGAAGGGAGGTCACTACCACCAACAGGAAGAGAGACATCTGTAGTAGACGGTGGAGTCCTAGGAGAGAGCGACTTGGGCCCAGTAGGGGACAGGTCCGGCTCGGTAGAAGGAGAGGGGGTACCTCAACAGACCCCAGAAGCGAGAGTAGTGGGAAGATTTACAGTACAGCAGGTACATTGTGAAGAGGGGGGCAGCGCTCAGAGGCTACCAGATGCTCTTACAGTACCAGTCACTATAGGTCCCATAGTATCAGTATACAATCCGGAACAGACGCAAGGTGAGAGTCTGCCACAATTAGACAGAGAGAGGAGTACCTGCGAAGGTAGAAGTAATGTGGCGGACGAGTGGAACCAATGGTCCAGACCTGTAGAAAGGAGCACCCCTTTGGCAGCATCGGCAGACTCATCCAGAGAACAGGGAGGTTTGAGAGGACCGATGGATCTGAGAGGACCATGGCCAAGGTCGATTAGGGAATTGAGGCCAGGTTTGAGAACCTGGGAGATGGTCGTGGATACCCAGAGTGACAGGACAAGGGAAGGTTATGGCAATGGAGGTCAGGACAATAAGGGGGTGTCTAACTGTACGTCTAATGGAAGCAGACATGAATGGGACCGTGGGGGGGAGGAAAATAGAGGAGCGTCTCCCCCTGCATCTACAGATAGAAGACAAGACTGGGACCGTGAAAGATAGGAGCAAGGAAGTGTTCCCCATAACACACCCGAGGAAGACAGACGAGTGAGTCAGGAATGTAAGGGGAGAGATTCGAGTGAAACCTCTAGTCAAGGCACATTGAGAGCGGCTATAAAGGCAAGGAGAATAGATGTGCTGAGACTTAAATCAGAGGTGGAGGAGATAGTGGAAGGCACAATACCTTTGGAGAGAATAGAACTCTATGAACCAGATGAACTGTTTGTAGCGAAAGATGTTACTCGCAGAGCTAGGACCGCTCACGAGAAGTTAACCGAGCTAGCGAACAAATACTCAGTGGACTTGACCAGGACAAAGGCATTTCAGGGTGGCCATAGGTTACAGTATACAGACCAAGATCTAGACGAGAAGAGAGTGATCGGATTAAAAACCCACATCAGAGAATTAATTGTGGGAATCCGAATATGAGTTCAACTGGACAAGTGGGAGGAAAAGTGGTAAAAAAAAAAAGTGTTAGGCTGAGCACTATAGAGACGTCTCCAGGAGCTGGGTTGATGCATGCAGAAGCATACCCCTTAAGGGAAGTAGCTCACGGAGGATATGTGCATGTACCCTGGAGCAGGGGAGATTTGGCTGCTTTTACGAATACATTTCCCAAGTTAAGAGAGAGCCCAGTAGAATGGTACAAGCAGGTAGAGACGTTTTTCAAGATCTCGAAAGTACTGTGGGTTGATTTGAACACATTGTTTGACATTGTGGTTCCGGGAGATCTGTGGGTAGCATGTAAGATCAGTGTTGAATGGCCCACAGAGGAGCCAGAACGAGATGCACTCACAAATGGACCCTCACCTAGGGTGATGGCAAAGTACGAGCAGGTGATTACGTGGTTAAAAACCAAGGTGCCACCACAAGACATAGATTGGGTGAAAATCGATCGAACTAGGCAAGAACCGAAGGAGACAGTCCATGAGTATTATGAGAGACTGTTGCAGATATTCAAGCAGTGCAGTGGTTTGGATGTGATGGACCCAAAGGTCATGGGACAGTTTGTGTCCAAGTTTGTTCTGGGACTGAGACCCGAGATCTGTCTCATGATACAACAACATTTGATTTGTTGGCAGAACAAACCTCTAGACGAAATCCTGAGGTATGCAAGGTACTGCAGTGATGAGATAGACTCTAAGACTAAGAAGCTCAAAGATAAGCTGATGCTAGTCCAGATGCAACCGGGTGGACAGGGTCAGTCTGGAAATGGAACATTAGGAAGAAGATCGGGCGGTCGGAAAAGAGACAGCGAGGATGGTCCAAGGCCAAGGGTGGACCTGGCGACTTTGAAAAAGACAACTAGGTGTCATCAATGTCATGAGATCGGGCATTGGAGGCGCGAGTGTCCCCATAACCCTGAGAATCAGGTACAGGAGGAGGAAGAGGAGAGTCAGGCCCCTCAAGTACCGAGAACAACAGTAGTTAAGTTCAAGGCGGCAAAAGAGGGGACTTCCGCTCCTAGAGCCCCAGTTCCCCAGCCACCGAAGATTGTATCAGGGAACAAGACTTATCAACAGATGCCTCTCCTGGTAGACGGAGATGAGTACTACCACTTTGACCCAGTGACAGGACGGTGCCTGAATGAAGGGGAAGATTGTACCTTAGGAGCAGTATTAGAGATAGACCATAGAGGACCCATTGTAGAAGCTGATGTAGCCGGACACCCCGCCACCTTTCTGGTGGATACGGGTGCTACTTGCTCTACCGTACGGTCCGCAGTAGTTCCCAACTTGCCCCTTTCCGGACCAACTATCCAAGTTGTGGGAGTCGCAAATAGGAAGATGACAAACCCGCTGACTGAGCCGGTCCCGGTAAAAATAGGAAATTTTAGGGACAACCACCAATTCGTGGTATGTGATTCCAGTCCCGTATGCCTGTTAGGAAGGGATTTATTGTGTAAACTTAATTGTACCATCTACTGTACACCTAAGGGAGTGGAGTTAATGACAAATGATGATGATGCTGCCTTTAAGGTTGCAAACACACGTGTGTGCATAGAACTGTACCCTGCCCTAACGGTGGAGGAACTCCCCTGGGATTTGAGAGAGACAGTCAGACAGGTAGTTTGGGACTTTACAGGAGAGGAGATTGGATTGATCAAAGGAGTGGGGCCGGTTAAGATTCAAGTGAGACCTAATGCAGAGTTTCCAAGAACACCCCAGTACAAGCTGACCCCAGAAACAATTGCGGGAATAAAACCCGTGATTGAATCCATGATTAGGCAGGGAATCCTGAAGGAAGTAATGGGCAGTCCGTGTAACTCTCCGATCATGGGCTTGCAGAAGCCTAGCGGGAAGTTCAGGATTGTGCAAGATTTACGAAAGGTGAACAACATAGTTGTTCCATGCTGTCCAGTGGTACCGAATCCATCAGTGATATTGTTTCAGATTCCGGCACAGGCCAAGTGGTTCACAGTGATTGATTTGTGTCAGGCTTTCTTCTCAATACCATTACATGAGGAAAGCCAATTTATTTTCGCTTTTAAGCTGGAAGATCGCGTGCTAACATGGTGTCGTATCCCTCAAGGGTATACAGAGAGCCCATCGATCTTTAACCAATTGTTAAAAAGGAACCTTGAGAGTCTAGTACTGCCCCAGAACTCGGTTCTCGTACAGTACAAAGACGATCTCCTTGTTGCGTCAGAGACAGAAGATGCTTGTAGAATAGACACCATCGCTTTGTTGAACCATCTGGCAGAAAACGGTCACAAGGTATCTCCCAGCAAGCTACAGTACTGTCTGTCTGAGGTCTCAATACCATTACATGAGGAAAGCCAATTTATTTTCGCTTTTAAGCAGGAAGATCGCGTGCTAACATGGTGTCGTATCCCTCAAGGGTATACAGAGAGCCCATCGATCTTTAACCAATTGTTGAAAAGGAACCTTGAGAGTCTAGTACTGCCCCAGAACTCGGTTCTCGTACAGTACAAAGACGATCTCCTTGTTGCATCAGAGACAGAAGATGCTTGTAGAATAGACATCATCGCTTTGTTGAACCATCTGGCAGAAAACGGTCACAAGGTATCTCCCAGCAAGCTACAGTACTGTCTGTCTGAGGTCCAGTATCTGGGACACAGAATAGAAAAGGGCAAGCGGAAAGTATCTCCAGATAGAATAGAGGCCATAATGAAAATGATGGTGCCCTCTACGCAGAGGGAAGTTAGAATGTTCTTGGGAATGGTTGGCTACTGTCGCCAGTGGATTGCTAACTTTTCGTTGAAGGCGAAGCCCTTGCAGAAACTGACGCTCAAGGACGTGAGTGATCCGGTACCATGGGACACAGACTGCATGATGGCTTTCCTTGAAATGAGAGAGGATTTGTGCCATGCTCCGGCTCTGGGAATGCCTGATTACACCAAATTGTTTTCATTGTTCTGCTGCGAGCGAGAGGGTTGCGCGTTAGCAGTTTTAACCCAAGATCATGGAGGTGTCTGTAGGCCAGTTGCTTATTTTTCGGCTACCTTAGACCCAGTAGCCGCAGCGTTGCCCGGATGTCTCAAATCCGTTGCCGCAACAGGTGTCAGCATTGAGAGGTGCGAAAGCATTGTGATGGGACATCCATTGGTGGTACATGTTCCGCATTCAGTAGAATTGTTAATGACCAGGACTAAAATGCAGCACCTGACCAGCAATAGGCTCACACGCTACGAGCAGGTTATACTTGCCGCGGAGAATGTGACCCTAAAGAGGTGCTCGTTTTGAATCCTGCTACATTGATGCCATTGCCAAATGTCTTAGATGATGATTGTGAAGACCATGACTGCCTTGAGGTGACTGAACTGTGCACCAAACCTAGACCAGACATTGTCGATGAGCCATTGGAAGACCCGATGAAATTTTCTTTGTAGATGGCTCATGCATAAGAGACAGTGCTGGACAGTTAAGAGCGGCTTTTGCTGTTTGTACGATTCATGGGATAGTCGAAGCTGCCTGTTTAGAAGGAGTACACTCCGCTCAGGTGGCTGAGATAGTTGCGTTGACGCGTGCCTGTTTGGCAGCCAATAAAATTTGAGTCACCATATACACCGACAGCCGATACGGGTTTGGTGTGGTTCATGACTTCGGTCAGTTGTGGTCTCAAAGGGGTTACATGACATCGTCAGGTTCCTCTATCAGAAATGGAGAATTTGTCAAGTTATTGCTGGAGGCACTGCAGGGCCCAGCAGAAATTGCTGTGGTGAAATGTACAGCACATAGTAAAGGTGCTGATTTTGTGTCCCTGGGAAATCGTTATGCGGATGAAGTTGCACGCTACTGTGCCGAACAAGCTTACTCATTTACTGACCAAGTTATCGAGGGAATGCATAGAGGGACCAAGCTAAACATGATACTTGAAGTGGCAGATACTTGGGATGAATTGAGGAAGATGCAGGAACAAGCGTCAGATTTTGAGAAAAGAGTGTGGGTGACCTCTGGTTGTATCAAAGGGGATCTGGACTTGTGGATTTCAGCTGATGGGAGAGCTGTGTTGCCAAATGAACTAGTGAGCCCAATGGCTCAACAGATACATGGTCCTGTGCATTTGGGAAGGGATGCAATGATACGAGTGTTTAGGCAGACTTGGTACAATCCCAAGTTTAGAACGGCTGCGGAAGCGGTGTGTCAGAGATGTGTTACGTGTCAACAAATGAATGTTGGGAAAAGGACACCAGTAACGTTAAGTCACGTTGGGAGGTCTGGAGGGCCTTTCAACAGGATGCAACTGGATTTCATTGAGATGCCGAAGTGTAATCGCCTCGGATATGTTTTGGTGATTGTGTGTGTGTTTTCCAGATGGGTTGAGGCATACCCAACTCGTAGGTGCGATACACTCACAGTAGCAAAATTATTGTTGAGGGAGTTAGTGCCTAGGTTCGGGGTCCCGACCTTTTTGGGATCGGACAGAGGGACGCATTTTAACAGTGAAATTGTGAAAATGCTCTGCTCTGCACTGAACATTGACCAGAGACGGCATTGTAGCTATCGACCAGAGGCTTCTGGCATAGTAGAGCAAATAAATGGAACCCTCAAAGCTCGAATGGCGAAAGTGTGCTCATCCACGTCCCTGAAATGGCCAGATGCTTTACCATTGGTGTTAATGAGCATGCGTAGTACACCAGACAGGAGGACAGGACTCTCACCACATGAGATGTTGTTGGGAAGAGCTATGAGATTGCCGTCCGTCCCTTCATCAGCCCTGCTAAATATCACAGATGATCTGATTCTTGACTACTGCAAGGGACTATCTGACGTCATCCATTCTGTGTCTCTTCAGGTGCAGACTGCTAAAATCCCGGCTTCTAGAGACCTTTGTCACGGCCTATGGTGACTGGGTCCTGGTGCGGAAGCACTTGAGGAAGAGCTGCTTGGATGTGTGCTGGCGAGGGCCGTTTCAAGTCATCCTGGTGACGAATACTGCCGTAAAGTGTGGCGGGTTACCAAACTGGATACATGCTTCTCACACTCGGAGAGTCCCAGCGCCCCTGGAAGAAACAGCTCCTCTCGTAGAAGGAAATCCAGCTGTGGAGGAAGATCCACAAGAGGGGACAAGTCAAGCTGTGGGGGCGTCTGAAGAGGCTGGCAACTCATCTGACCGAGCTGAAGGAGATCACGACGGCAGTGACACAGAATCCGCCTCCGAATGGGGAAGCTGCTGTGATGGTGATCCCAACCCTGAAAGAGCTGAAGGCAGTGACGACCAGGTTGTGCCGACGGGAAGCAGAGGAGTGAACAGCACAGAGGCAAGTTGGCCTGAAAGGCGGAAAAGGCTGAACGTGAGGCTGACCTCTGAAAGAGATCTTGCACCTGTATCTGAAGAATCAGACCCGGAAGGGGAAAACAAAGAGTCAGAGGAAAAAGGTCCGAGGAGATCAAGGAGGGTGAGAGTACCTTGTCGAAGATACGCCACTCCGGAGTGGACCTACCCTTTGACAAATGCCAGGTGTACTGAGATCCGGGAGGGTGAGGTCGGTGCTTGTGACCAATACGACCCCCAATGTTAAGTTGGAAGTGATATTGTTGGTACCTGGACTGGAAATTGAAGGTATACTGACAATCACGATTCCTAATCCTCCTTACCTAAGCAAGATAAATGACTTAATCCTGAATGAACTGGTTTTTCCTACATTTGGCCCTGAGATACCTGCTTATGAATCTATAGTCCTTCATATGGAACTCTTGGATTATGTGCTATGTGCAGTAAATCTCATCATTGATCAGTAAAGACTTTGTGAATAGGTTGAATTTTATAAGGGCCGAGTGGAAGAAGAAGAAATTTAGGGACCTCCCTTAGAGGACGGAGAAGGGTCAGGGTCGCCTGAATGCGAATGGAAATGGAGAATTGAAAGGGGGATCTCTGCTTCTAGGTGTGGTTCGAGAAATTTCATAAAGCCAAGAAAGAGACCTTGTGTTGCTGCTAAGAACGAATCACACTGTCTGAGACCATGGAGGCTGGGAACCCGACTCGTAGGGCAAAATGTATTATAGGCACACTTATAGGGTTAGTGATTTTCTTTATATTTGTAGTAGTTTTAGTTTCTTATTTAGCACCACAAGAACAGGAAGCGGAGGTCGAGGGAACACCTACACCTATCACTCCTAGCCAGAAAGAGGTAAACATAGGAGCCGAGAAAGCTTTGCTAGCAGAAGAAAGCCGTAGATTACATGCAGATTTGTCTAAAGGAAACTTTGGAAAGAATGCGTATGCCAAGTTGTTGTATGAGTACATTGATGCAATGGATGCGAAAGATTGTTATGTGTGTATGCAGTTGCCGGCTTCAGTAGACGAGGGTATTAGATACCATCACCTGCCATTGACATATGGAATTTCATGTAGTTTGCTGCTTAGCATATTTTATGGGCGGAATTATTTTGAATATTTCTTTTCGAATTATGACGCTGTGCTACCGGAATTTCCAAATTATAAGCATTTGAACAAGTGGGACTATTATAAGTCAGAGGATAGACTTAGATACTTGTAACAGAGCGAGGCGGAGTGCAACCGAGGAATGGTGGACTCCCGTTTCTGACCCTGTCATGCCTCCTTCCTTACAGACTGACCCCTGGGATACAGGACTGGAAGACGTGGATGAGGAACACGGCGCCTTTAACTGGGCGTTCTCTGAGGAGGAGGTGACCACACCTCCTGTGTACGTCAGCGAGGTCGGATTGGATAAAGATCGGGAAGTGCGGTACGAGGCGTGTGACATCACCCCGGAGGAGGAGAAGGCGAGGAGCGGCGTCGGAGAACGGTTGGGAAGGAGTGGAGAAGCCGACAGCGAAGGACCAGGAAGGAATTCAGAAGAACGACCCGGAGGAGAAGAGGCCCACGGAGAGCCAGGAGGCCAACGACCCTGTGAGCCGCCGTGCCACTCTCCCGGGGGAGGAGCGTGGCTGTCCCAGGTACGGGAGCGTATGGCGGTATGGGCGGGAAGAAAGCGAGTGTGTAAATAGTGTACAGATTCCCGTGTTCGTACTTCCTCGTCTTTCCCTTCCTCTTGTGTCCATTACCCTGCGTTTAACCCTCACCTTCTGTACCTCTCCCCACGTCACCGACTGAATAGCGGCACGTTACACTGGTGCACTCCTCCCCTCCTCACTTCACACGGTCCCAAGGTGCATTCCCCCAGAAGATTGTAGAACTAACGGTTCCCTCTCTGTTGGTCTTCCTTTGCATGGGCTCCGGAGCGACGAGACACCGCCTTGACCAGACCTTGAGGCCAAGACCGAAGGACCAGAGACCCAGAAGGAAACACCCCTATTACCAAGACGGATCCCAGTCAGTTTGCAAGGGAGAGACTTACATTTAGAACCCGGAGAACTTTGCAACCTAAACGTGCGATACCAATAAAACCCTCTTTGCTTCCAAGATCTGCTGTCCATCCAGTTTCTGAATCGCTACCGGGTTTGCCTAGTAGTCCTGTCCCAGGCCCAACAATCAGTACACCGGTTAACCCCACACCCCTACACCCGTCCACAGTGGTGTCAGAAGTGGGATCTACTCCCTCTGAGCAAGAGACGAACATGGAACAAATCATATAAACATTAGTCGAGGGTCAACAAAAACTGGAATGGGCGGTCAGCCAACAAATCAGTACAGCAGACGCGGATCGAGCCTTGTTCCGCAGCACTATGACGCAACAAATGGATAATTTGCAGAAAGTGGTTCAGACTCCTGGGACAGCTGTCTCGGTGGATCGAAGACCGGCCGGACCACATCCAGCCGGAGTCTCATTACAGAAGTATGTAACTGGAGAAGACCCGGATGCCTTCCTGGTCAATTTCGAGAGGGCAGCACGGGCGTGTGGGTGGCCAGAGGAAAAATGGCCCTTTTTCCTTGCACCCTTACTGACGGGCGAAGCACAGACAGCATACCAGGTTGCAAACCATGCGGGTACCTCCACATATACAGCAATCAAGGAGGTGATACTAGATCACCTCGGGATGGACCCCGAAGCATATAGACTCAGGTTTCGGGAGGAGAAAGGGGTCACAGGGGAGAACCCCAAGACACTGTATTTACGTCTGAAAATGGCTGCGGAAAAATGGTTGCGACCCGAAAGCAGGAGCAAGGAAGATGTCATGACAAGCATAATACTTGAACAATTTATGGAAGCCCTTCCCTATGGGACCCAGAGATGGCTGAGACAGCATCCAGGACTGACAGCAGCTCAGGCTATAGAAATGGCGGCAAATTACTCTAGAGCAACTCCTAGATCCTTTCCATGGGAGACAGAAAAACCCACAAAGACACTGGTACCACCCCCTAAGACAGAGAAAAAGAAACCCATCTACGAACCCCTAAAGACACGGCCATTCCGCCCTGATGTTACTCCAATGAGGGGACCCCAGTGCTTTGAATGCGGGGAGTGGGGCCATATCGCACGGTTGTGCCCCAGGAAAAAAACGGTGGAGGAACCCATGGAAGTTGGGTATATACCCAGAGCTGTGATGTACTCCGCCGAAATGGGACCTTCATATTATGTAAGGGTACTGGTGAACCATACCCCTGTAAAGGCGCTTCTTGATTCAGGGTGCAGACAATCCGTCATAAGGGAGAAATTGCTGGTTCCATCCCAAATAGGGCGGGAGGGAGAAGGCACATCCGGTGTGTCCATGGGGACGTGAAGACATATCCCCTTGCCCGCATCACTATAAACCCGATAGGAAGGGAACCATGCTCAGTGAGAGTGGGAGTGGTAGCGTCACTACCCGAGGAGTTGATCCTAGGGGTGGACAATCCCCATTTCCTGGCCTTATTCAAACGAGAACTAGCCAGTCGACCGGTGGAGGCCTTCTTGTCAGTCGAGCCCTGGGTCATAGACAAGGGGTTCAAATTTGCACAAGCCAACGATCCAACCCTCTTGAATGCGTGGGAGGCAGCCCACGTGGCACAAACCACCGACACTGTTCAGAGATACCCCGGGTTTAGGATCGAAAACGATCTGCTCTATCGAGAAGGGAAAGAGGGAGACCAAAGGCAACTGGTGGTTCCGAAAGAGTTCCGCGAACAGATACTGTTCTATGCCCATACTCATATCACAGCGGGACATAGCGGGGCCGAAAAGACCACCCAAAACATACTGCGTCTGTTTTATTGGCCAGGAATTTACAAAGAGACCGAGGCCTACTGCCAACACTGCGAGGTGTGCCAGAGGAAAAACCTGACCAAACCCCCAGCGGTGCCTCTGCAGCCTCTGCCCGTGATAGGTAATCCCTGGGAACGCGTGGGAATGGACCTCATAGGACCCTTACCTCGCACCTCTCGGGGTCACACTTATGCGTTAGTAGTGGTGGATTACTCCACCCGTTTTCCTGAGGCATTTCCACTACACACCCCGACCACCAAGAATGTAGCAGAGAAGCTGGTGGAACTGTTTTCGAGAGTTGGATTCCCCCGGGAAATCCTAACGGATCAGGGGACACCTTTTGTGTCACGGATGATGAAGGAGGTTTGCAAGACCCTGGACCTTCAACACATCCGCACTTCCGCTTACCATCCCCAAACGGATGGTTTAGTGGAACGATACAATAGGACTCTAAAATCCACTCTAAAGAAACTGTTGAGTTCTGAAAATAAAGACTGGGATAAAATGCTCCCATTAGCCCTGTATGTAGTGAGGGCCCAGGTCCAGAGCAGCCTGGGATACTCCCCATTTGAACTGTTGTATGGCCGGCAACCAAGGTCACTCCTCGAAATAACTAGAGAAGTCTGGGAAAGAGAAGAGGCTCAGGAACAACGTTCGCTACTGGACTACACCCAGCAGTTGGGGTCCAGATTAGGCAAGTTGAGAGACCTCGCCTAATCGAACCTGAAGTCGGCCCAAAGTCACCAAAAGCAATGCTATGATAAAGGAAAGAGGTGGAGGTCACTGAACAAAGGTGACTGGGCTCTGGTATTGCTCCCTTCTTCCACACAAAAATTCAAGAGTGAATGGAAGGGACCATACCGAGTACTAGAGAAATATGGCAATACAACCTATAAGATACAACTGTCACCCAAACGTAACCAAACCTACCACATAAATCTCCTGAAAAAGTGGTTAGGACCAGTACCACAATCATCTAATCTGGTGCTACCCGAAGTCAGTCCGGAGACAACCTTAGACTGCTTGCCTATCAATCCAGAACTCACAGATGTGGAGAAACAGGCCTTACTTGAAGGTCTCCGCCCTTTTTCTCACTTGTTCTCAGACACGCCGGGGTGCACCCACTTGGCAGAACATGAGATACGTACGGCCAAAGGGAGTATAGTAAAACAAAGGCCGTATCGCATCCCCGCAGCAAAAAGGGCAGACGTAAGAAGGGAAGTCACAAGCATGTTAGAACTGGGGGTCATTAGACCGTCAAAGAGCAGCTGGTCATCCCCCATAGTCATGGTGCCCAAGCCTGATGGGTCCACTCGATTTTGCATGGACTTCAGGGCATTAAATGCAGTATCCACTTTTGATGCGTTCCCTATACCCCGGGTGGATGAACTCATAGAGCGGATAGGAGACTCCAAGTACATAACCACTCTGGACCTGACAAAAGGATATTGGCAGGTGCCCCTACGGGAGGAGGACCGTCACAAAACAGCCTTTGCCACCGAGGACGGTCTGTACGAATTCAACGTCCTCCCTTTCGGACTCCACGGGGCTCCTGCCACGTTCCAGAGACTGATGAACAAAGTATTGGCCCCTCATACCGCTTATAGTTCGGTGTACCTTGATGACATTGTCATCTTCAGCCAAACATGGAAAGACCACTTGGAACACCTGGCTAACGTTATGTCCTCTCTGGGTAAGGCCCGTCTGCATATTAATGCCAAAAAGTCCCGAGCAGCCTTCCCAAAGTGAAATACCTCGGTTTTATGCTAGGGGATGGGGTGATAGCTCCCCAAGAAGAGAAGATAAAAGCCATAACAGAGACCCCATTCCCCTCCACTAAACGTGAACTAAGGGCATTCCTGGGCCTTATGGGCTACTATCGAAGGTTCATTCAGAACTTCGCAGATATAGCCACCCCCTGACCAATTTGCTGCAGAAGAACGTCAGAAATACACTACCTCAACCCCCCTCCATAGAAGCCAGGAACGCGTTCCTTCACTTGAAGAGGGCCATTACCACCAGTCCTGTGCTGATTCCACCCGATTTCGGGCGTCCCTTTTCTCTAGCCACTGATGCTTCGGAGACGGGAATTGGGGCCGTTCTGTCACAGATAGGGGAGGACAAGGATGAACATCCTATACTGTATATCAGCCGCAAACTCCACCCTAGGGAAAGGAAGTATCCCACGGTTGAAAAAGAATGTTTAGCTATACGGTGGGCTGTAGATAAACTTCGTTATTACCTAGAGGGCAGGGCGTTCACACTGTATTCCGATCATGCACCACTGCAGTGGATGCAGAGGAACAGGACTCAGAATGCTTGGATACTGCGATGGTTCCTCTTTCTTCAGCCCTTTGCCTTTACGGTGGTGCATAGGAAGGGAAGGGACAATGGGAACGCTGATTTCCTCTCTCGCATGCCGGTTCTCCCCGATCGGGAGAATCCAGGGGGGGAGGAATGTAACAGAGCGAGGCGGAGTGCAACCGAGGAATGGTGGACTCCCGTTTCTGACCCTGTCATGCCTCCTTCCTTACAGACTGATCCCTGGGATACAGGACTGGAAGACGTGGATGAGGAACACGGCGCCTTTAACTGGGCGTTCTCTGAGGAGGAGGTGACCACACCTCCTGTGTATGTCAGCGAGGTCGGATTGGATAAAGATCGGGAAGTGCGGTACGAGGCGTGTGACATCACCCCGGAGGAGGAGAAGGCGAGGAGCGGCGTCGGAGAACGGTTGGGAAGGAGTGGAGAAGCCGACAGCGAAGGACCAGGAAGGAATTCAGAAGAACGACCCGGAGGAGAAGAGGCCCACGGAGAGCCAGGAGGCCAACGACCCTGTGAGCCGCCGTGCCACTCTCCCGGGGGAGGAGCGTGGCTGTCCCAGGTACGGGAGCGTATGGCGGTGTGGGTGGGAAGAAAGCGAGTGTGTAAATAGTGTACAGATTCCCGTGTTCGTACTTCCTCGTCTTTCCCTTCCTCTTGTGTCCATTACCCCGCGTTTAACCCTCACCTTCTGTACCTCTCCCCACGTCACCGACTGAATAGCGGCACGTTACACTGGTGCACTCCTCCCCTCCTCACTTCACACGGTCCCAAGGTGCATTCCCCAGAAGATTGTAGAACTAACGGTTCCCTCTCTGTTGGTCTTCCTTTGCATGGGCTCCGGAGCGACGAGACACCGCCTTGACCAGACCTTGAGGCCAAGACCGAAGGACCAGAGACCCAGAAGGAAACACCCCTATTACCAAGACGGATCCCAGTCAGTTTGCAAGGGAGAGACTTACATTTAGAACCCGGAGAACTTTGCAACCTAAACGTGCGATACCAATAAAACCCTCTTTGCTTCCAAGATCTGCTGTCCATCCAGTTTCTGAATCGCTACCGGGTTTGCCTAGTAGTCCTGTCCCAGGCCCAACAATCAGTACACCGGTTAACCCCACACCCCTACACCCGTCCACAGTGGTGTCAGAAGTGGGATCTACTCCCTCTGAGCAAGAGACGAACATGGAACAAATCATACAAACATTAGTCGAGGGTCAACAAAAACTGGAATGGGCGGTCAGCCAACAAATCAGTACAGCAGACGCGGATCGAGCCTTGTTCCGCAGCACTATGACGCAACAAATGGATAATTTGCAGAAAGTGGTTCAGACTCCTGGGACAGCTGTCTCGGTGGATCGAAGACCGGCCGGACCACATCCAGCCGGAGTCTCATTACAGAAGTATGTAACTGGAGAAGACCCGGATGCCTTCCTGGTCAATTTCGAGAGGGCAGCACGGGCGTGTGGGTGGCCAGAGGAAAAATGGCCCTTTTTCCTTGCACCCTTACTGACGGGCGAAGCACAGACAGCATACCAGGTTGCAAACCATGCGGGTACCTCCACATATACAGCAATCAAGGAGGTGATACTAGATCACCTCGGGATGGACCCCGAAGCATATAGACTCAGGTTTCGGGAGGAGAAAGGGGTCACAGGGGAGAACCCCAAGACACTGTATTTACGTCTGAAAATGGCTGCGGAAAAATGGTTGCGACCCGAAAGCAGGAGCAAGGAAGATGTCATGACAAGCATAATACTTGAACAATTTATGGAAGCCCTTCCCTATGGGACCCAGAGATGGCTGAGACAGCATCCAGGACTGACAGCAGCTCAGGCTATAGAAATGGCGGCAAATTACTCTAGAGCAACTCCTAGATCCTTTCCATGGGAGACTGAAAAACCCACAAAGACACTGGTACCACCCCCTAAGACAGAGAAAAAGAAACCCATCTACGAACCCCTAAAGACACGGCCATTCCGCCCTGATGTTACTCCAATGAGGGGACCCCAGTGCTTTGAATGCGGGGAGTGGGGCCATATCGCACGGTTGTGCCCCAGGAAAAAAACGGTGGAGGAACCCATGGAAGTTGGGTATATACCCAGAGCTGTGATGTACTCCGCCGAAATGGGACCTTCATATTATGTAAGGGTACTGGTGAACCATACCCCTGTAAAGGCGCTTCTTGATTCAGGGTGCAGACAATCCGTCATAAGGGAGAAATTGCTGGTTCCATCCCAAATAGGGCGGGAGGGAGAAGGCACATCCGGTGTGTCCATGGGGACGTGAAGACATATCCCCTTGCCCGCATCACTATAAACCCGATAGGAAGGGAACCATGCTCAGTGAGAGTGGGAGTGGTAGCGTCACTACCCGAGGAGTTGATCCTAGGGGTGGACAATCCCCATTTCCTGGCCTTATTCAAACGAGAACTAGCCAGTCGACCGGTGGAGGCCTTCTTGTCAGTCGAGCCCTGGGTCATAGACAAGGGGTTCAAATTTGCACAAGCCAACGATCCAACCCTCTTGAATGCGTGGGAGGCAGCCCACGTGGCACAAACCACCGACACTGTTCAGAGATACCCCGGGTTTAGGATCGAAAACGATCTGCTCTATCGAGAAGGGAAAGAGGGAGACCAAAGGCAACTGGTGGTTCCGAAAGAGTTCCGCGAACA
This sequence comes from Lissotriton vulgaris, assembly GCF_964263255.1. NCBI lineage: Eukaryota > Metazoa > Chordata > Amphibia > Caudata > Salamandridae > Lissotriton > Lissotriton vulgaris. The sequence continues at coordinate 295,629,703 of NC_141690.1, forward strand.
GATACTGTTCTATGCCCATACTCATATCACAGCGGGACATAGCGGGGCCGAAAAGACCACCCAAAACATACTGCGTCTGTTTTATTGGCCAGGAATTTACAAAGAGACCGAGGCCTACTGCCAACACTGCGAGGTGTGCCAGAGGAAAAACCTGACCAAACCCCCAGCGGTGCCTCTGCAGCCTCTGCCCGTGATAGGTAATCCCTGGGAACGCGTGGGAATGGACCTCATAGGACCCTTACCTCGCACCTCTCGGGGTCACACTTATGCGTTAGTAGTGGTGGATTACTCCACCCGTTTTCCTGAGGCATTTCCACTACACACCCCGACCACCAAGAATGTAGCAGAGAAGCTGGTGGAACTGTTTTCGAGAGTTGGATTCCCCCGGGAAATCCTAACGGATCAGGGGACACCTTTTGTGTCACGGATGATGAAGGAGGTTTGCAAGACCCTGGACCTTCAACACATCCGCACTTCCGCTTACCATCCCCAAACGGATGGTTTAGTGGAACGATACAATAGGACTCTAAAATCCACTCTAAAGAAACTGTTGAGTTCTGAAAATAAAGACTGGGATAAAATGCTCCCATTAGCCCTGTATGTAGTGAGGGCCCAGGTCCAGAGCAGCCTGGGATACTCCCCATTTGAACTGTTGTATGGCCGGCAACCAAGGTCACTCCTCGAAATAACTAGAGAAGTCTGGGAAAGAGAAGAGGCTCAGGAACAACGTTCGCTACTGGACTACACCCAGCAGTTGGGGTCCAGATTAGGCAAGTTGAGAGACCTCGCCTAATCGAACCTGAAGTCGGCCCAAAGTCACCAAAAGCAATGCTATGATAAAGGAAAGAGGTGGAGGTCACTGAACAAAGGTGACTGGGCTCTGGTATTGCTCCCTTCTTCCACACAAAAATTCAAGAGTGAATGGAAGGGACCATACCGAGTACTAGAGAAATATGGCAATACAACCTATAAGATACAACTGTCACCCAAACGTAACCAAACCTACCACATAAATCTCCTGAAAAAGTGGTTAGGACCAGTACCACAATCATCTAATCTGGTGCTACCCGAAGTCAGTCCGGAGACAACCTTAGACTGCTTGCCTATCAATCCAGAACTCACAGATGTGGAGAAACAGGCCTTACTTGAAGGTCTCCGCCCTTTTTCTCACTTGTTCTCAGACACGCCGGGGTGCACCCACTTGGCAGAACATGAGATACGTACGGCCAAAGGGAGTATAGTAAAACAAAGGCCGTATCGCATCCCCGCAGCAAAAAGGGCAGACGTAAGAAGGGAAGTCACAAGCATGTTAGAACTGGGGGTCATTAGACCGTCAAAGAGCAGCTGGTCATCCCCCATAGTCATGGTGCCCAAGCCTGATGGGTCCACTCGATTTTGCATGGACTTCAGGGCATTAAATGCAGTATCCACTTTTGATGCGTTCCCTATACCCCGGGTGGATGAACTCATAGAGCGGATAGGAGACTCCAAGTACATAACCACTCTGGACCTAACAAAAGGATATTGGCAGGTGCCCCTACGGGAGGAGGACCGTCACAAAACAGCCTTTGCCACCGAGGACGGTCTGTACGAATTCAACGTCCTCCCTTTCGGACTCCACGGGGCTCCTGCCACGTTCCAGAGACTGATGAACAAAGTATTGGCCCCTCATACCGCTTATAGTTCGGTGTACCTTGATGACATTGTCATCTTCAGCCAAACATGGAAAGACCACTTGGAACACCTGGCTAACGTTATGTCCTCTCTGGGTAAGGCCCGTCTGCATATTAATGCCAAAAAGTCCCGAGCAGCCTTCCCAAAGTGAAATACCTCGGTTTTATGCTAGGGGATGGGGTGATAGCTCCCCAAGAAGAGAAGATAAAAGCCATAACAGAGACCCCATTCCCCTCCACTAAACGTGAACTAAGGGCATTCCTGGGCCTTATGGGCTACTATCGAAGGTTCATTCAGAACTTCGCAGATATAGCCACCCCCCTGACCAATTTGCTGCAGAAGAACGTCAGAAATACACTACCTCAACCCCCCTCCATAGAAGCCAGGAACGCGTTCCTTCACTTGAAGAGGGCCATTACCACCAGTCCTGTGCTGATTCCACCCGATTTCGGGCGTCCCTTTTCTCTAGCCACTGATGCTTCGGAGACGGGAATTGGGGCCGTTCTGTCACAGATAGGGGAGGACAAGGATGAACATCCTATACTGTATATCAGCCGCAAACTCCACCCTAGGGAAAGGAAGTATCCCACGGTTGAAAAAGAATGTTTAGCTATACGGTGGGCTGTAGATAAACTTCGTTATTACCTAGAGGGCAGGGCGTTCACACTGTATTTCGATCATGCACCACTGCAGTGGATGCAGAGGAACAGGACTCAGAATGCTCGGATACTGCGATGGTTCCTCTTTCTTCAGCCCTTTGCCTTTACGGTGGTGCATAGGAAGGGAAGGGACAATGGGAACGCTGATTTCCTCTCTCGCATGCCGGTTCTCCCCGATCGGGAGAATCCAGGGGGGGGGAATGTAACAGAGCGAGGCGGAGTGCAACCGAGGAATGGTGGACTCCCGTTTCTGACCCTGTCATGCCTCCTTCCTTACAGACTGACCCCTGGGATACAGGACTGGAAGACGTAGATGAGGAACACGGCGCCTTTAACTGGGCGTTCTCTGAGGAGGAGGTGACCACACCTCCTGTATACGTCAGCGAGGTCGGATTGGATAAAGATCGGGAAGTGCGGTACGAGGCGTGTGACATCACCCCGGAGAAGGAGAAGGCGAGGAGCGGCGTCGGAGAACGGTTGGGAAGGAGTGGAGAAGCCGACAGCGAAGGACCAGGAAGGAATTCAGAAGAACGACCCGGAGGAGAAGAGGCCCACGGAGAGCCAGGAGGCCAACGACCCTGTGAGCCGCCGTGCCACTCTCCCGGGGGAGGAGCGTGGCTGTCCCAGGTACGGGAGCGTATGGCGGTGTGGGTGGGAAGTAAGCGAGTGTGTAAATAGTGTACAGATTCCCGTGTTCGTACTTCCTCGTCTTTCCCTTCCTCTTGTGTCCATTACCCCGCGTTTAACCCTCACCTTCTGTACCTCTCCCCACGTCACCGACTGAATAGCGGCACGTTACACTGGTGCACTCCTCCCCTCCTCACTTCACACGGTCCCAAGGTGCATTCCCCAGAAGATTGTAGAACTAACGGTTCCCTCTCTGTTGGTCTTCCTTTGCATGGGCTCCGGAGCGATGAGACACCGCCTTGACCAGACCTTGAGGCCAAGACCGAAGGACCAGAGACCCAGAAGGAAACAGCCCTATTACCAAGACGGATCCCAGTCAGTTTGCAAGGGAGAGACTTACATTTAGAACCCGGAGAACTTTGCAACCTAAACGTGCGATACCAATAAAACCCTCTTTGCTTCCAAGATCTGCTGTCCATCCAGTTTCTGAATCGCTACCGGGTTTGCCTAGTAGTCCTGTCCCAGGCCCAACAATCAGTACACCGGTTAACCCCACACCCCTACACCCGTCCACAATACTTTTTCATTCCAACACGAGAAATAGACACCTCATATGCTCATCGACACAATTTGACCTGTTCATTGGCAGAGGTAGAGAAGAAGTTCGTAGAACAGGTAGAGGACGGGTATCAAAAACAGAAGCAGTTGCAGGCGTCAGGCCAAGGCAAAGTAGATTGGACAGATGAGGAGAAGTTGCATAAGACAAGGGGAAGCTATGGTCCGATAGCATTGGATGAGGTACAGAAAGGGAAGTTGTGCCTTCACAGACCAAAGACGTATTATGAAAATGTGTACGTGGGCCAGACAACTTGTGAACACACTTTCACATTAGAATATTACACCAAGGATTTCCTAAAGAGTGTGACGCAAGTGATCCCAACGGTGTACTTTGTCTGTGGGAAAAATGCATACATGAGGTTGCCGGATAAGTGGTATGGGACATGTTACCTGGCGATTATTTTTCCTAAGATATACCACACGAGGACTTTGCTCTGGTGGAAGGTGGACACTTGACGAGGGTGAAGCGAGGAGAGAGTGCTGGTGCAATAGTGGGGGATGTGTTTGGAGCTGCAATACCAATGTTGGGAGTGATCTTGAATGACGTTAAGATACGGCGGTTGGCAACTTTGGTGGATGAATTGTCAATGAGTACAGCTAAGTCATTGGTGTTGATTGAGGGTGAGATGTTGTCGATAAGGACGATGGTTTTACAAAACCGTCTTGCCTTAGACGTTCTTTTAGCGAAAGAGGGCGGAGTCTGTAAACTTTTAAAGGTTCAGGAATGTTGCACGTATATTCCAGATAATTCCAAGGATCTGAAGAAATATATACGTAACATTACCGCAATTCATTACGAGATTGAGGATTTGACGCAAGAGAATGCATGGGAGAAAGTTGGTAAAGGATTTGGAAGTGTTGGAAACTGGTTTGCCAGCCTGGGAAGGAGTTTCCTTGGATATATACTGAAACCCCTTATCATCATAGTGGCATGTGTGATCGGATTATGGGGTTTGCTGAGACTGTATAAATGGTATAGGTCAAATAGGTTGACAAGATCGATGAGAGTACAAGAGCAGAGAATGGAGAACTTGCAAGACAATCAATATCGAAGTCTAAGGGCATTGGAGATGCTCAAGCGAGGGAAACTTGTGACAAGTTCTGTGTAGCTCGGTCCCTACCTTAAGGAATGTTGGGTTGGTGGTGATGACACAGGTCATCAAAGGGGGGACTGAGAGAGCGCAAAACTGAGTTAGAAATTGTAGGGGTGCACCATATTCATGAGTAATCAGCACCCGCATATATAAAGGATTATAATCATGTTTAAATTGTGACACAGAGCTATGAAACCACGTGCCAGAATTTACATAGCTGTAACGTGAAGTGTTTTGAAAGTACTAATGCCTTGTTAACTTAGAACTATTGTTTGCAATGAAATACTAATTCAATTAAAAGATACTTGATAAGTCATTGATGTATTTAATTACTTGTTTAGAAATTCATTATTGTATTCGTTTAACGACATAGAAGTGTTAAGTTAGAAAATGTACTCTTTTTGTTATAATGATTAAGGCCTAATGAACGGGAAAATGTTTGCCAATGTTAGGATGTGATATTCTGCAACGTGCAGAGGCCCAGGTGGGGAAAAGACTGTGTAGGCCGAGCTAAGAATGTCTCTCTTAACATTAAATCATGGAAATGTCTTTCCTAGAAGGTTGCTTTAGAAAATTAATTGCAAGTAGCATGGAACTGTGAATCGATTTATGTGCGTTCCTTTGCAGGTGCAAGGTTAACTAAAGATAGTAGAGAAGGCCCATTGTGTATGAGCGTTAGGATGGTAGTCCCAGACATGGAGGAGTGGCAGAATTTAGGGAAGCAACTTCAAGAGGAGAAGACTCTGGGACCCAAGGACGTTTTTCAACGAACAAGGATGAAGATGTCGCAATGGAAAAATCTGAAAGTTAATACCTTTGAGAGGGGCGTACCTTAGGGCGTGTCGCCCATATTGTGGGGTTTGTATTAGGGACAGCACCCCGTAGGAGAGCAGAGCAGATGCGCATGAGGGCGAAGAAAGATGCTGGGTAGGCAGAGAGCTTTGCTATGTGAGATGGGTTCTTAGGCTAAGTCCGAACAAAGTGAGTGTGCTTCTTTGGAAGTCACCACGGCTGACACCTTTGTTAGGAGGAAACTGTTAAGTAGGGATGTCACTTAGTATAGTGTAGGGACAGATTAATCTGGATTTATTTCTTTTTCCGATGCCTACTAAAACCCAGATCATAGCAATTCTTGCTAGTCTAGTGGTTTTGGAATTAGTACTTGTATTGTTTCTTAGTCGATTGAGACTTTTCCGTAGGATCATGTTTGTATTAGTGCCTGTTTATCTTCTGAAACTTTTACTGAGGTGTTTATATACACAACTGCTTTTGGGTTTATAATAAATCTTTAAACTTGACTATTTGTCAGTGGTTCTTCGGGGAGAACAATGGGGATGGTACGAATTGATACTACTCTGTTGAAATAGATTGCCTTCTACACTCTATGGCAGGTAAAAAGGTCTAGCCGACCTGTGGCGGGATTCTAGAAATACTATTCTGATTCTAGAGATAAAATCCCACCTTTCCAACGGCATTCGTTGAGACTTCACCATTACGAATAGGGGGCGGTGAAGTTCGAGAAGAAAGCAGCACCAGACAGGTACAACCTTCTGTGAGCATTGCTGATCCAAACATCAATGATAGCAATCATGCACAGAACTGCACATTTTCAGTATTTTCAAACTTGGTCGAAATTTCACCTGATGTTGTAGACCAATTTTTTGTGAGTCTGTCTGATATGATGTTCTCCCCTGAACAACGGGAATAACTTTTAAAAAAACAATGAGCACACAGCGTTCCCTGAACTCTGAATTCGGCCTTCAGTTTTTGATAAACAACGTTACTGAAAACATTTGGAACTATTTTTTCCCCAGAAAGCAAAATCATTTTTCCACTCCCAAAATATTTACTTTTTTGGCACATGGTACTCTGCTTAAAGTAGAACTATTCTTAGAGAACAGAGCTTCTATTTCTAGAGACGCTAGAGACAATACTTACCTCAGCCTCTAGCACATGTACAATATCGTATAAATATGTGATGAAATGGTCTCGACCTTCTTTTCTGTATACAGAGCCATTTCATGTGTAATTTTCGCAATTTATTCAGCTGATATATATATTTATTTATTTATTTATTTATTGACATTTGTAGAGCGCGGCGAATACCCGTGGGCGTCTCGGCGCTAGTTAAGTATGTAAATATGTATTTAACTGAATGATAACCCTGCTTGAAAAGCGTACAGTACCAATACTCATTTTCGTGTATAAACCATACACCATTTCGAATGCAATTTATGTATTTTGGGGTGGGTTGGAAAACACACATGCATCGTTATATGTTTATATTGCTTATTATTTAGTAATGATGGACATTAATACGTGGAGTGGGTGTTGTATTTCTATCTAGGACCCTAATTCGATATTCCCGATTCATGCCCTTATGTGGTTATAACAAATAATATCCTTATAAAGGCATAAGAATCATATCCATATTTAGTAATAGCCCATGCAGTCCAAAACACAGCAAGGCTACTCCCATAGACTCCTAGAAAGCACAACGTGTTCTTTAAACAAACCAAGCCTCCAGCAGCCCGGGAAAACCCCCTGCTTTTGTTTTGATTTGCACAAGAACTCCTGGAGTCTAGAAAGAACTGTTAGTTCTTAAGTGACGTCTTATGTCTAACCTTACGTCAAACCCGGCACCTTTCAGGTATAAATATACCAACGTTGCCTTAAGCAAACACATGGTGGTTGGGACCAGAGTGACGTTCTTCTTGCCCGGGAGCCCAGCTGTTATGAGAGCCGAAGGAAACCGCCCCTCCTCTTGACGCACTGAGAGAGACGCTGTCTTTTTCTCCAGTCAAGAAAATCCAGCTCCGGTATTCCCAAGTCACCCTCGCTGGTTGCTGGGAGATCGAGTCCTGAGAAACGAGATACAAGACCTCCTTCATTCTATAACCAAGGTACGGAGCGGATTAAAATCTTAGAGAGACTTCTTGATTCCGATACTTGGGAAAAAAAAACGTAACTTGACTTAAAACTGCAAACTTACTTACTCCTTCCCACGTATTAGGCTTAGGTCAGGTACACCGGGGTAGGCGTATTTAAAAACACCAGTTGAGTTTGTTAGTTAATGTTTTTATGTATGTGTATATTTTATTCATTTTAAAGTATCATATGACTAAGAAACCATATCAATGCTTTTACAGTATTATTTCATAATACTACTTTTACTGTATGCACTTTACTTTATAATAAGTATTGCAATTGTGGCAATTAATTTCTCTTGCATGAGAAAGAAGACTGCTCAATAAAATGACACCTTTTTATTGAAAACGCCCGTCTCTCTATTTCTCTGCACTCTGGTGAAACTAAGTATGCAGAATTGACTTAGTGAAATAGCTGTCTCTTGTTTTCACACGACTCTAGAGATACACTCTTTATTCTGGGGGAGCAAAGTTGTCATGTTTATGTGGTTATTATGACAACAGGAGGAACCGTAAAAGGACAATATTTAACGGGGTCCAGTGTACGTGTCAGAGAGACTAGTCACAAAACTATGTACAAAGTTCCCCAGGTGAGGTGGTGGAGAGCTAGAGTATGTCAAGTGGAGTGTGTATATATGCCTGTGTATTTATGTAAATACCCAGGACTATTACAGCCACGCCATGTACCAGGAGCTGCAGGGCCTGCTTCGGGGCCACTACCTGCCCCTCCTGAACCTGCAGGTGCGGGTGCACTACCAAGCCCAGCTGACGTGTGCCCTGGGAGTACAAACCCTGCAACAGGTGGACCTGGCACTCGGTGAGAGCACGAGCCGACAGGCCTTCTACATCAGCTTCTGCCTGAACCCCCAGGACGCGCAGGCCCTGCGGGCCGGCCGGGTCCCTCTCCAGGCCATTTTGGAGGCCGGCCGGGCCAGCGCCCCCAGAGGGGTCACCATGGAGGAGGAGGGCCGCACCTGCCTGCTGGTGGTGGTCCACAGTGCAGAGGTGCCACAGGGAGTCAGGAGGCTGCTGGCACAGCACAGCAACTGCGCCTACGTGGAGGAGCTCTACAAGCAGGCCTGAGGCTGCCCCCCGGGTGGTGGGGGCCTCCATCCTGGCAGTCCGCCCACACTGGTGAAGCTTTGAACTCTGACTGAGCTGCACTCTCCGTGCCTGTGTATATATGCCTGTGTATATATGTAAATACCCAGGACTATTTCAGCCACGCCATGAACCAGCAGCTGGAGGGCCTGCTCCGGGGCCACTACCTGCCCCACCTGCGGGTGCACTACCAGGCCCGGCTGACGTGTGCCCTGGGAGTACAAACCCTGCAGCACCTGAACCTGGCGCTCAGTGAGAGCACGAGCCGACAGGCCTTCTACATCAGCTTCTGCCTGAACCCCCAGGACGCGCAGGCCCGCTCCAGGCCATCTTGGAGGCCGACCAGGCCAGTGCCCCCGGAGGGGTCACCACGGAGGAAAAGGGCTGCACCTGCCTGCCGGTGGTGGTCCACAGTGCAGAGGTGTCACAGGGAGTCAGGAGGCTGCTGGCACAGCAACTGCACCTACGCGGAGGAGCTCTACGAGCAGGCCTGGGGGCTGCCTCCCCGGGTGGTCGGGCCTCCATCCTTGCAGTCCGCCCACACTGGTGAAGCTTTGAACTCTGACTGAGACGCACTCTCCGTGCCTGTGTATATATGCCTGTGTATATATGTAAATACCGAGGTCTATTACAGCCACGCCATGTACCAGGAGCTAGAGGGCCTGCTCCGGGGCCACTACCTTCCCCACCTCCACCTGCAGGTGCAGGTGCACTACCAGGCCCGGCTGACGTGTGCCCTGGGAGTACAAACCCTGCAGCAGGTGGACCTGGCACTCGGTGAGAGCACAAGCGGGCAGGCCTTCTACATCAGCTTCTGCCTGAACCCCCAGGACGCGCAGGCCCTGCAGGCCGGCCGGGCCTCGCTCCAGGCCATCTTGGAGGCTGACCTGGCCAGTGCCCCCCAGAGGGGTCACCTCGGAGGAGTAGGGCCGCACCTGCCTGCTGGTGGTGGTCCACAGTGCAGAGGTGCCACAGGGAGTCAGGAGGCTGCTGGCACAGCACAGCAACTGTGCCTACGTGGAGGAGCACTACAAGCAGGCTTGGGGGCTGCCCCCAGGGTGTTGGGGGCCTCCATCCTGGCAGTCCCCCCACACTGGTGAAGCTTTGAACTCTGACTGAGCCGCACTCTCCATGCCTGTGTATATATGCCTGTGTATATATGTAAATATCCAGGACTATTTCAGCCACGCCATCGGCCAGGAGCTGGAGGGCCTGCTCCGGGGCCTCACCTCCACCTGCAGGTGCACTACCAGGCCCGGCTGACGTGTGCCCTGGGAGTACAAACCCTACAGCAGGTGGACCTGGCGCTCGGTGAGAGCACAAGCTGAGAGGCCTTCTACATAAGTTTCTACCTGAACCCCCAGGACGCGCAGGCCCTGCGGGCCGGCCGGGCCCGCTCCAGGCCATCTTGGAGGCCGACCGGGCCAGCGCCCCAGGAGGGGTCACCACGGAGGAGGAGGGCCGCACCTGCCTGCTGGTTGTGGTCCACAGGGCAGAGATGCCACAGGGAGTCAGGAGGCTGCTGGCAGCACAGTCTCGGTGCCTACGCGGAGGAGCTCTACGAGCAGGACTGGGGGCTGCCCCACTGGGTGGAGGGGGCCTCCATCCTGGCAGTCGCCCACACTAGTGAAGCTTTCAACTCTGACTGAGCTGTACTCTCCGTGCCTGTGTATATATGCCTGTGTATATATGTAAATTCCCAGGACTATTTCAGCCACGCCATGTACCAGGAGCTGGAGGGCCTGCTCCGGGGCGACTACCTGCCCCACCTCCACCTGCAGGTAAACTACAAAGCCCGGCTGACGTGTACCGTGGGAGTACAAACCCTGCAGCACATGGACCTGGCGCTCGGTGAGAGCACGAGCCGACTGGCCTTCTACATCAGCTTCTGCCTGAACCCCCAGGACGCGCAGGCCCTGCGGGCCGGCCGGGCCCTGCTCCAGGCCATCTTGGAGGCCGACCGGGCCAGCGCCCCCGGAGGGGTCACCACAGAGGAGAAGGGCCGCAACTGCCTGCCGGTGGTGGTCCACAGTGCAGAGGTGCCACAGGGAGTCAGGAGGCTGCTGGCACAGCACAGCAACTGCACCTATGTGGCGGAGCTCTACGAGCAGGCCTGGGGGCTGCCTCCCCGGGTGGTGGGGGCCTCCATCCTGGCAGTTCGCCCACACTGGTGAAGCTTTGAACTCTGACTGAGCCGCACTCTCCTTGCCTGTGTATGTATGCCTGTGTAGATATGTAAATACCCAGGACTATTACAGCCACGCCATATACCAGGAGCTAGAGGGCCTGCTCCGGGGCCACTACCTTCCCCACCTCCACCTGCAGGTGCACTACCAGGCCAGCCTGACGTGTGCCCTGGGAGAACAAACCCTGCAGCAGGTGGACCTGGCACTCAGTGAGAGCACGAGCCTACAGGCCTTCTACATCAGCTTCTGCCTGAACCCCCAGGACGCGCAGGCCCTGCGGGCCGGCCGGGCCCTGCGGGCCGGCCGGGCCCGGCTCCAGGCCATCTTGGAGGCTGACCGGGCCAGTGCCCCCAGAGGGGTCACCTCGGAGGAGTAGGGCCACACATGCCTGCTGGTGGTGGTCCACAGTGCAAAGGTGCCACAGGGAGTCAGGAGGCTGCTGGCACAGCACAGCAACTGCACCTACGTGGAGGAGCTCTACGAGCAGGCCTGGGGGCTGCCTTCCCGGGAGATGGGAGCCTCCATCCTGGCAGTCCGCCCACACAGGTGAAGCTTTGAACTCTGACTGAGCTGCACTCTCCGTGCCTGTGTATATATGCCTGTGTATATATGTGAATACCCAGGACTATTTCAGCCACGCCATGTACCAGGAGCTGGAGGGCCTGCTCCGGGGCCACTACCTGCCCCACCTCCACCTGCAGGTGCACTACCAGCCCCGGCTGACGTGTGCCCTGGGAATACAAACCCTACAGCAGGTGGACCTGGTGCTCGGTGAGAGCACAAGCTGAGAGGCCTCCTACATAAACTTCTGCCTGAACCCCCAGGACGCGCAGGCCGTGTGAGCCGGCCGGGCCCGGCTCCAGGCCATCTTAGAGGCCGACCAGGCCAGCGCCCCCGGAGGGGTCACCTTGGAGGAGGAGGGCCGCCCCTGCCTGCTGGTGGTGGTCCACAGTGCAGAGGTGCCACATGGAGTCAGGAGGCTGCTGGCACAGCACAGCAACTGCACCTACGTGGAGGAGCTCTACGAGCAGGCCTGGGGGCTGCCTTCCCGGGAGATGGGAGCCTCCATCCTGGCAGTCCGCCATCACTGGTGAAGCTTTGAACTCTGACTGAGCCGCACTCTCCGTGCCTGTGTATATATGCCTGTGTATATATGTAAATACCCAGCACTATTTCAGCCACGCCATGTACCAGGAGCTGGAGGGCCTGCTCCGGGGCCACTACATGCCCCACCTCCACCTGCAGGTGCACTACCAGGTCCGGCTGACGTGTGGCCTGGGAGTACAAACCCTGCAGCAGGTGGACCTGGCACTCAGTGAGAGCACGAGCCTACAGGCCTTCTACATCAGCTTCTGCCTGAACCCCCAGGACGCGCAGGCCCGCGCCAGGCCATCTTGGAGGCTGACCGGGCCAGTGCCCCCAGAGGGGTCACCTCGGAGGAGTAGGGCCACACATGCTTGCTGGTGGTGGTCCACAATGCAAAGGTGCCACAGGGAGTCAGGAGGCTGCTGGCACAGCACAGCAACTGTGCCTACATGGAGGAGCACTAAAAGCAGGCTTCGGGCTGCCCCCGGGGTGGTGGGGACCTCCATCCTGGCAGTCCACCCACACTGGTGAAGCTTTGAACTCTGACTGAGCTGCACTCTCCGTGCCTGTGTATATATGCCTGTGTATATATGTGAATACCCAGGACTATTTCAGCCACGCCATGTACCAGGAGCTGGAGGGCCTGCTTCGGGGCCACTACCTGCCCCACCTTCACCTGCAGGTGCACTACCAGCCCCGGCTGACGTGTGCCCTGGGAGTACAAACCCTACAGCAGGTGGACCTGGTGCTCGGTGAGAGCACAAGCTGAGAGGCCTCCTACATAAACTTCTGCCTGAACCCCCAGGACGCGCAGGCCGTGTGAGCCGGCCGGGCCCGGCTCCAGGCCATCTTAGAGGCCGACCAGGCCAGCGCCCCCGGAGGGGTCACCACGGAGGAGGAGGGCCGCCCCTGCCTGCTGGTGGTGGTCCACAGTTCAGAGGTGCCACATGGAGTCAGGAGGCTGCTGGCACAGCACAGCAACTGCACCTACGTGGAGGAGCTCTACGAGCAGGCCTGGGGGCTGCCTCCCCGGGTGATGGGAGCCTCCATCCTGGCAGTCCGCCATCACTGGTGAAGCTTTGAACTCTGACTGAGCCGCACTCTCCGTGCCTGTGTATATATGCCTGTGTATATATGTAAATACCCAGCACTATTTCATCCACGCCATGTACCAGGAGCTGGAGGGCCTGCTCTGGGGCCACTACCTGCCCCACCTTCACCTGCAGGTGAACTACAAGGCTCGGCTGACGTGTGGCCTGGGAGTACAAACCCTGCAGCAGGTGGACCTGGCGCTCTGTGAGAGCACGAGCCGACAGGCCTTCTACATCAGCTTGTGCCTGAACCCCCAGGACGCGCAGGCCTGCGCCAGGCCATCTTGTAGTCCGAGCGGGCTAGTGCCCCCGGAGGGGTCACCACGGAGAAGGGCCGCACCTGCCTGCCGGTGGGGGTCCACAGTGCAGAGGTGCCACAGGGAGTCAGGAGGCTGCTGGCAAAGCACAGCAACTGCGTCTACATGGAGGAGCTCTACGAGCACACCTGGGGGCTGCCCCCCGGGTGGTTGGGGCCTCCACCCTGGCAGTCCGCCCACACTGGTGAAGCTTTGAACTCTGACTGAGCCACACTCTCCGTGCCTGTGTATATATGTAAATAAATGTTAATCAGTGTTCACTGCACCTCGAGTCCATGGCACTCTGTTCACAACGGCGCTCTAGTTACAATACTAAAGACTCCCCTCTTTTGCCTGTCCATCCTTTCTCTTCCCACCACAATCCTCTAGTTCTCTCCCCTCGCTGAGTCTCCCTTGCACGTTTTGTCATTTTTCTATTTATTCAGCATTTATAAAGTGATCATTCGCGCGTGCTCTAATGAAAATGCTTTCCTTTATTTCAATTACTGCAGTGTCATATTTAATCTACTTTTACAACCTTAGAAAAAGCCTGTTCTGAGATGCAGCATGCATCACATAAACAAATACACGTACAGCTGAAATCCAGCTGGTCTGAATGGACCGCCACCTACATATTTTGCTGTTGTGGCAACCAAGCAGAGTCTATAGCTGCAGTACAGACTATTAAAGGGAGGATAGATGGCTAGCAAAAGTGTAACATGGGTGCATTTGGATAGGATGCTATGCCCCCTGGGATGAGATTGCGCAACTCAAGAGGACTCCTTTTGTCGGCTTTATAATGGTACCAAGACTCTAAGCTGTGTCCAAATGATCACGTTCAGATCTCTGCAACGGGTGCATTAGTCAACTGAGCCACCAATCCACGGTAGACAACAATGCAGATAATTGCACAGGTAAGAATTGGGGCAGACTTTCAGAGGCACCAGCCACGAGAAGTGCAGAGGCAGGAATGAGGAAATAGAAAGATTCCGAAGGGCAACAAACTGGAAAATAATTGAGGAAACGAGAGCGAAGTTGAAAGAGGCAGAAAGGGAGTGTAAAAGATACAGGAAGAAACAGGGAGATAGATATTAAGAAGATAGATGTTACATTTAACAGCAACTGCAGTGAGAATGGGAGAAAGAGCCGGGAAACAGGGAGAGAGAGATGATGGGACATAGAGAAACAAGCTAGAACAGAGCACAAGCAACCCAGGACCCGGTTCGCCCTAGTTAGGGCCCATCATTTCCTCTCTGCCTTCATAAAAGTCTTGGTTTGTGTGTGCGCGTTGCATCTTACTCCTGGATCACTATTGTGCAAATGCAGTTTCCGAAGTAAGGTAGCGGTCGTATTTCATTGAGGCCCAGAGAGGCTGTTGTAATCCAAATGGGGTACTGTTCTCACTATAAGCTAGACTATAGGGGATTAGTGGCTAGACAGTTCTTAGCGGGCATCGGGTGGGTTTCTGATGTTTGCCACCTCCAAACCCTCCAGCCTCATTGGTAGAAAGTTCCCTCTCCATACGGGTTCCTTCAACTCCGTGACTCTTCTCCAGTAACTCGCCAGCAGTGGCGGTGACTATTTCAGCTCTTCTTGCACCTCCATATCGTCAGAGGGCCCACATTTTATTGTGATTGTACGATTGCTTAAAAGCACGAAAGTATAACAGAGCTGCACCATACAAGTAAAAAAAACGCACACACTAAAAAGGTTTTTTTCCGGACAGATAAACATTGCCTAATGATTAAAAGAACTAGTTCTTTCTCTCTCTATTCTTCTCACTTACTCTATCTCTGTTTGTCTCCCTCTCTATCAGTGTCCCTGTCACTCTCCTCCTCTCTCTTTTGCTTTCTAATGTTCGCTCTTTTCTTTTCACTACCTTCATGCCATCTCTTTCTCATTCTCTCGCTCTCTCTCTCTCTTAGACAGTGTCTCTCTGCATGGACTCTCTCTCCTCCCTGGTTTTGATCTCTTCCATGTCTCTCGTTCTCTCTCTCGACTCCCATCCCTTTCTATTGTATGTGTGAATTGTGTTCTTTCTCTCCAGTATCAGGGAAGGCTTCTGTTTCATTTGCAATTGTATTTATGGCCCGCTTTTTGAGATATTTTACCGGAGTAAGCCATGCATAGATGGGAGTAAAATTAACCCGCAAAATAAAGGTTATTTCCCATTCTGGAGTCACTGCACATTGGCTCCTGCAAACTTTTTATACTGATTGTAAGCGTTAATAATCACGGTTCATACTTTGAAGCGCTTAGATTATCACACCATTATGTGAAGCGCTCCCATAGGTAAACCCAATAAAGAAATGTGTTCCTGTTAAATAACGTACTGCAGGCTGGGTTCCCTGTTAGATTACTGTACAAAACCACACGTCGAACAGATAGCACGGTCGGTCGCGCACTTGCTGCACAGATCTACTGACTGCACCCTGTGTCACGTCTGAGCCGGTCACCCTTCCAGTATTTGATACAACTAACAACATTCAGTTGTGTATTAATGTTAGAAAGGAAATCTTAGGGTCGGCCGAGCAAGGGGGAGAGGCCTCCAGGCGAGGGCCCTCTCCTAGGATCGTACAGGCGAGCAACCACCCCCCTACAGATGGACGCCACACAAAGATAGGTTCTTAACACTTTTATCAGTACTTTTAGGCAGGTTATCGTAACGATACAGAAGGAACAGGATTCAGGGATCCTCTTGAACTTAGTCTCTTGTGGGAAGGGGGTAGCGGGACAGTCTTGGTACCAGTCTGGTACAGGGATATCTTGCGCACAGATCTCAATCCTCGAGCTGGGGGTTCTTCGGTATGGGCCGCGGCAGCGCCAGCAGGACTCCAAAGATGGTTTCACGAAGATGGGCCGCGGCAGCGCCAGCAGGACTGCAAGGATGGTTTCACGAAGATGGGCCGCGGCAGCACCAGCAGGACTCCAAGGATGGTTTCACGAAGATGGGCCGCGGCAGCGCCAGCAGGACTCCAAGGATGGTTTCACGAAGATGGGCCGCGGCAGCGCCAGCAGGACTCCAAGGATGGTTTCACGAAGATGGGCCGCGGCAGCGCCAGCAGGACCCCAAGGATGGTTTCACGAAGATGGGCCGCAGCAGCGCCAGCAGGACTCCCAGGATGGTTTCACGAAGATGGGCCGCGGCAGCCCCAGCAGGACCCCAAGGATGGTTGCACGAAGATGAGTTGGTCTCGGTGTCTCTCGACTCCAGGATACCACTCCCGACCTGCTCTGGAGCTGCCCCAGTTATAGGTCTGGTCCCCTTTGATGTCCGGACCCTCGCACTTGGAGGTCAGAGGGTCCGGGATGTGCGAGTCCAGACACCCAGCAGGGGGGTGGAGCCAGCGCCCAGGGAGGCTGGGGGCGATCGAAACCAGGCGGATGGGGGACCATTGAAACTCCTTCCCCCATTGACTCTTCAAGTGGTCTCTTTACCCCCTGGTTGGATCGTGGTGCCTCGATGTCGGGGCTTTGCTGGGTCTGTGGCTGGGGTCGGGCCGAGGCCATGAGGCCTGGTTGTGGAGGGTCCAAGATGGTGGCTGGGCCGGAGACGGTGATCCGGGAAAGGGTCCGGGACAGCCGAGGGGGTTGAGGAGAGGAGGTCGAGTTCCACCGGGGAAGAGCTGGGGGCGGCACGGAGGGGCGGCACTCGTGGAGGGTGGATGGCGATGCTCTTGGCCGGGGAACAGGGGTCGAGGTAGTCCGGGACCCGTCAAGCGGGAGGAGTGGGGCCCGCCACGAGGTCAGGTCCAACAATTAACAACTCGCCCTAGTGAAGCACACACAAGCAATTGTGCATGTGGTGTCACTACATAAAATATCCCCATTACTATTATTACAGCAACCAGACTTGTGTTACTTTGGGGGTAGATTTGCGCGTTTGGAATGAGTGACGAATGTCTGAACTGACCGACGTCTGAAGCTAAGGGGTTGAATCCCAGATTGATAGGCAGGGGGAGGAAGGAAGCCAACTGCCCCCAGATCTGTGGGCTGCCCTGTCAGTCCACCCCAATGTCCTTTAGGTTCCTCTGATGGGCGGCTGTGCTCGTGTTCAGACTAAGGTGCTCAACGGAACTGCACTGAACGCGGTTCAGGTGCCCCGGATACCCCCTCAGGGCCAGGGAGGGAGGGCAGGAAGTGGGTTAGTAGTTGGGGGGTGGGGGGCTCAGCTGGAAATCTGTTTGCAGCCCGGGTTGGGAGGGTGGCGAGTGTTGTTGCGTTGCCTAATAACATCCGCACACTTGGTTGTGAAACAGCTCACAACAGTATCTGGTTACGGCGCAGACAGACATGCACTGGCGGGGCTAGGGTGGGGGTGGCCTACCAGCAGGACCCTCTATACGCCCCCAGTCCTAGGGTCTTCGTGTTCTGCTGCTCGCGTGGGTGCTATGGTTTATAACATTAAACCATACTGCACTCTGCGCAGAGTGTAACGTGCATTTATCACCAGTGGTGTCCGGGGGTGACTTAAAAACAAGCGGCATTGCTCAGGGAAAACGCACGCCAGGCAGCTGGTACCGCGCTTCACATTTAACATTAAAAGTGAAGTGCGGGTGCCGCGATTATACTAAAAGTAAAGAAATTGATGTTTTTTTCTGTTTCTTTACTTTTGGTATAATTGCAGCACCCGCTCTTTACTTTTAATGCTAAAAGTAAAGCACGCGTGCCAGGATTATACCCAAAGTGCGCTCGCCACAACGCCAAGTTTTCTCTTTTAGAGCCGTCCCACTTGGACGGCTGGCGTAAAAAGTTTATTATCTTCTTTATGGAGCCATCTGTTTGGACCCATAAAGAAAATAACAAGCCTTTTACCACACACGTAAGTCAAGGAAGCCAGTCCAAGTGGAACAACTTCAAAGGAGAAAAGAGTAGTCACTAATACCTCTTTTCCAATGGCTAGCCACTGTTTAGCATGAACGGTGACGCCAGCCAATGGAAAAGAGGGGCGGGGCTCAAACTCGCTAGTGAAAGTACTCGGAAACATAAAATCTCGCGATCTCGACTGCGCATGTGCGCAGTACGCCACAAGACCTAAAAAATGAATTCAAATAGTGCATTTTGAAGCACATTTTTAAGGGAAATTTGTGAAAAAGTCATAGGTTCTAAAGCAACATTCCTTAAATATTCAAATCCTCTGATGGTGAGCATAGCCAATGAAACCTGACACTGCCTAGGAGCTGACCCACTTTTTTCAAAATGTGCTATGGTTTCCTCCATATGTCAAAATTACATTCATAGTGCCAGGGCTAGTATTTTGACATAGGCGACCAGTATTCCAAAATTACATGCAATGCACCAGAGCTAAAATGTTGCCATTAATAACATCCACGTAACATGGGTGACCCTTATGTCAAAAACGACCTTCGTAGCTCAGTTTCAGCATTTTTTTCATGGTTGCCCCCCTCTCATAAGCCACAGCTGTCCTCTCTCATGACAATAATGCCCTCCAGTGTACTGGTGCCAGCATTGGGCCATGGGCGCCCCTGTGCGAAGAATTCTTTCATTTGCCTGCTCCAGCATTTTTCCACTGTGCCAAGAATGACCTCCAGTATTTTACGAATATGCAAACCATGACTTCCTGTCTGCCAGTATTTTGTCACAGGTTCCTGTCATGCTTAGGATTGTCAATACTATTATTTTACCATATGTGGCTCCATAGGGCAATCATTACCATCACCTTGCCAGCGCAAACAGCAGACTCAAAAGTATAATACCACATTCTCACTCGTACTCATTTACATTCACTTCTCACACACATTCTCACTCAATCACATGTACTCATTTTCACTAACTTGCAATCATTCCATAATTCTCATTCACTCGCTTCTCACTCATTCTGAATCACATAGAATCACTCATTAATGCTCACCCTTACTCAGATTCACTCTTACTTTGACTCAATCATACTTCCCCAATCACAGTTACTTGGGCTCCCTTTCACTCTCACTAAGTCTATCTTTCTCACTCACTCTGTCACTCTCACTCATTGTCACTCACTTTGATTCTTACAATTTCTAACATTCCCTCACACTCATTCATTCTCACTCACTCACAGTCCCTCTTACTTTGACTTACTCACAATCTCTAACTGACAGTCACATTCACACATTATCACTCACTATCTGTCACTGACTCTCACTCACTTTAACTTACACACATATGCTTACACATAAACACACACACACACACTGACACTTACACACGCTCTGTCACATAAACGCACTCTCAACATACACAGCTGCCAGGTAAGGTTCCATTCCAGCTAATTGTACTCCATTTTTTTGCATGCTACTAATGAATAGTATATAGCTGCAGGATTCCCTGGACTGCTTGTGGCAAAGAGAAACGCTGCTGTTGTGCTTCAAAACCGCGACTTTGCCCGCCCGCCTCCCGCTCACAGAAACCATCACCGGCAGTGGAGCGCGGCGCTGAGGCAAAGGAAACTACGTTTCCCATCTACCCCAGCGGCACCGACCGCGTCAGTTTCGCGCCAGGAGGCGCAGAAATACGGAGACACCCCCGCCTCGCGGGACGCGAGCGGGACGCCGGGCGAAGCCCGGGCAAAGGGCGGGCCCTCTGTGGCCGAGGTAGGCTGGGCTGGGACCGGTTATGTACATTCAGTATTTGTCTAGATGAACTTGTTGTTATTTCTGCTGGTTTGAGAACGACCCATGTACGGTCATTAAATCGCCGTTCTTCATACTTACTTGGCCGGACAGGGATTGTCGTTACTCCAGGACTACATAAGTTTTATCTTTTTTATGTAATATTATCTTACTTACTGTACATTCTCCTCCGGAGGTTGTCCATTTCGATTAAGTTTATTTTGTGGAAAATAGCATTGAAAATATCTAAAACTCTTCGCTCCGGAAGGGTAGTGGGAGAAAAACATGGAAGAAAATTAATTACTACCCGCACAAGAAATAAATCCGTGAATAACCCACCGTTGAAAGGTCAATGCCAACTACTTGAACTTTGGGACCTATCGGCTGTAAAAAAATCTCAAATTGCTACCCCAGAAAGCTCTGATACTAAAGCCCAGGATGTTCATACACCAGCCTCCACAGTCCCCCGACTACCTCTGGTACATCCAGTGGCCCTACAATCAATGGTGGTGGGGTCTTCCTTTCGGGACTCAATAGAAGGGAAGGTGATGGCCATAGGTGATCCTGTGCATATACCCCCGATGCCTCATTCCCCTGTGAATGATAGGCCGGGGGGTGATTTGTCTGCACTATCTATCGACCTGGAACTCTGGGGACGCTACGTAAGCCCAGCTAAAGTGGAGACCTTGGAACCGTTTAAGCCCTCAGGGGGTGCCACCCCTTCTGGGCTACTGTTGTATAGTAGCACCCCTTCGTTAAAGGGCCATGAAATGTCCGACCTGTTAAATGCTTCTAGGAGCCCTGATCTTAATCTCTTGGGTAATCGTTGCTCTGTGGAAGCACGTGAAAAGCCGATCTCAGAGTCTATGATCGCCCTGGAACAACTCCTAGCCTCAATCTTACTTCTTCTGGGGAAATTTGTTGGCAGCTCGGACTGTATTTTGGAATCAGTCACTCAAATTCTAAAGACATTGCTGCAAAAATCGCCTGATATGAGGAGTGCTTCCCCCCCCAAGTCTGAGCATAACCTGTCTGAGGGGAAAACCAGAGAATCCAGAGGGGAACTTGATGGGAAGGTTGTAACTCCTACTCTGGAATCACACAAGGACATGTCTTTAAATGCAGCCCCCAACTGCATTAAAAATTCAACTTTGGAGATTGAGGAAGATGATAAACCACTGCCTGACCCTAAAGTGGCCCAGGAGTTATTTCCTATTTTCATGCCTGAGATTGGAAAAGAACCCCTGGATGATAAACCGGAGGTAAAAGAAGACAAGGGAAAAAATGGTAAACATATAAATAATAAAGGGAACAAGAGGAAGCCAATTCGAAAATACAGAAAGAAAAAGCAGCGCAGGATTATTTTCCAAAATATTGCAGAGACAAGGGAGAATGATGAAATTGATGTGGAGCCCTCTTCTACTTCCCTAAAGGTGGACATTGATTTGAACTCAACTACTTTATCCTCTGTAAAGGGGGAAAATGAGCAATGTAGTTCTATGCCTCAGGAATTTATACCTCAAACGGGGGGCTCTCTCCCATGCTCTCCTCCACGGAGCGCTTTAGGAGCACCAATTTCATATCCACCTGGGGCTCTTAATCCTTTGGCCCCCCCCTTTACTGCAGCGTTAGAGTCCGAAAATCGCTGGCCTCCTGTCCAGTCTTTAAATATCACTAAGGCCCCGGTGGATGTGCGTGTGTTAGACTTCTTACCTTTATTTGATACTGACCTTTTGTTAAACAGAGCTTGGCTTCTCAAACGTTTTAGTGAGATTGAAAGTCTCTATCATATTCAATCTAGGGACATAGAATTGGTATCTCTGGTGGGTGGAAGTAGGGTAGTGAGTATACGGGTGAAATTTTACTCGCCTATTATAGTAAATTTGATACTAGAACAAGCTGAAAACTTTCAGCGCTTAGGTATTGACATTCTCCCTATCTCTAACCCAGGCAAGTCAAATCTCTTATGCAACCAGGGGTTTGGGGGTGATGAGCAAAACGGGGTAGCCTCTCCCCTTAGAGACCTAAAAATCTGGGTCTCTAGGGGAAAACGCTCAGTTTCCCACGTGAAGCCACTTCCACTAACTGAGAATTCTTCTCTTATAGACGACAATAACCGGTGGGATTGGCTCCACATTGCGTTATCAACAAAAACTAAGGATAACCCCAAATTGTTTCATCATCTTTAACACCTCTTTAAAAATAATTTCCTGGAATGCGGCTGGGTTCCATAGTAGCCCAGAGAAATTCGCCTTTTTATCTACTCTGGATGCGGATGTATTGTGTATTCAGGAAACATGGTGCATTGATATGTTAACGCCATCAAAAGATTTTTATGTCCTGGAAGTACCCGCTGCGCCCTCTAAGAAAGGGCACGCTAGGGGGGGGATTGCCTGCCTATTGTCAAATAAACTGCAATGGAGATTCTCCCATTATATTGATCCTAGTAGACTTTTCCACACAATAACTCTTGAAAATTTGTTCCATAATGGTAAAAAATATTCTATGGTAATTTTTAATGTGTATATACCCCCTGAGGAGTGTTTTAATGCTAGTTTGCAGCAGGTTCTCCGATATATGGAACAGATTAAAAACACCCCATCTTCTCCGGTAATCCTGCTTGTAGGTGATTTGAATTGTAAAATTTCGAACGCTAGTCTGAAACTTTTCAGGAATAAAGTTAAGGAAGAGGTACATTTTATTCCCCAGACGCTTTTTCCTGATAAGTTGGTGACAAACAAAAGAGGGAAGATCTTATTAAAAGAATTAGCGATTGGCGATGGTCTTATTTTAAATGGAAGATTTCCATCCGACGTCCCCGCTAATTACACTCATAAATCCCCCTTTGGGTCGTCTATTTTGGACTATGCTATTGCAGACTATGGTCTGTTTCCCTACATTCAGGACCTTAAGATTATACCTACGTCACTCAGCGACCATAGTATATTGTTTTTAACAATGTCTTTAAATCCTTTGAATACTGTGTCTTGGTCGCTCAATGGCAACGAGGCTACCTTCCATGCCTCTTCTGGAAGGTGCTTCTGGAACTCTGCCGCTATTAATGGGGTACAGGACCTTTTGGCCGACACCCTTGTGGTAATAAATGAGTGGAACGGTAGCGAATTAGTTTATTTTGAAGAATTTATGCGAAAGATTTTATTGTACGCAAAAAAAACTGTACCCCCTAAGAAAGGAGAAGTGGTCCCTAATATATTGCGTACTCTGAATAGGGAAATAAATAAACTAGTTCGCGAACAGTATTTAGACAGAGTCCTGGAACGTGGGAAAGAAATTGCAAGGTTAAAAAGAAAGAGAAGTAGACTCAAGCAAAAAATTAAAAAGGAAAGGGAGGACAAAGTTTGGATTAATCTGAGGGAATCTGCTGTACATGGTAATATTAAAGATTTTTGGGCAATAATTGGGAAGGGGTGTGGTACGCGTCTAAGTCCCACCCCCATTCCTATACCTGAAGAGGTATGGACCTCCCATATCCGTGAGCTCTATGCAGGGAATGGGACTACAGGTATTGATAATTCCATATATGCTGCACCTGAAGATATTGAATTCTATCCCTCTGAAAAAGAAATAGAGATGGCTATAAAAAATATGCGCCCCTCTGGGGCTATGGGCCCGGACGAACTCCCCATGACGGTCCTTAAACAAGATCCTTTAAGATGGAGTAAAATCTTGTACCCCTTGTTTAAGGCTTGTCATCTCTCCAAAATTGTACCTGCATCTTGGAGAGGAAGTATTTTGGTCCCCATCTTTAAGAAGGGTACAAGGGATAGTCCTAGTAATTACCGCCTGATTGCGCTCCTC
Organism: Lissotriton vulgaris; assembly: GCF_964263255.1. Lineage (NCBI taxonomy): Eukaryota > Metazoa > Chordata > Amphibia > Caudata > Salamandridae > Lissotriton > Lissotriton vulgaris. The sequence goes on from NC_141690.1 coordinate 295,653,489, forward strand.
GATTCCATCGGAAAGGTCTTTGCGAAATGTCTTCTTAGTTCCCTCTCTGATTGGGTTGAGGAAGGCAATATTTTGCCGTTTGAACAGACCGGTTTCCGTAGGGATCATGGTACGTTAGATAATCTCACCGCCCTTCATGTGATCATAGATAAATATGTCCAGGTGAGAGGAGGAGTGGTGTATGCCGCCTTTATTGATTTCTCCACAGCGTTCGATAAAGTAGATCGTGGAACGCTGTGGAGAAAATTGGCGACGCTTGGTGTCCCCACCCCCCTGTTGGAACTGGTTCGGTCTCTACACACTGAGACCTGGTGCAGGGTCTTAATGGGGGGCGAAAGGGGGCTTTCTGCCAAAATACCATCTCAGAATGGCCTTAAACAAGGCTGCTTATTGGCTCCCCTTTTGTTCTCCTTATATACGGTTGACCTCCCTGCCGCCGTGGCTGCCAGTGAGGGGATTGCCCCGATGGTGGGAGGGACTCCAATATCCTGCCTGATGTATGCCGATGATGTTCTTATTCTTGACTTGACCCCAATTGGTCTTGCAAATCGGCTACAGGCTCTCCATGCTTTCGCTGGTGATCATCACATGAAGATTAACATTACCAAAAGTAAAGTGATGTGTATAGCTGGTAAGAAGAAGTGCCGTTCCACAAATTACGCTTGGGCTATCGGGGGACATAGATAGGAGGTCGTAACCTCCTACACTTTTTTGGGAAAAATATTTACGGCTAATATGAGTGAGAAGCTCCATATAGAGCACTGCTCTCGCAAGGCTCTTGCCCATGGCAATGGTTTAAAGTCTCTATACCAGGCAACGGGGAAAAGGCATTTTTCCAGTCTTCTAGAAGTTTTTAGAGCAAAAATCCCCGCAACTATCTTGTATGGTATTGAACTAATAGAGGTGAAAAACTGGGACTTTTGCCATAAGATTGAGGGGAAACTCTTAAGATCCCTCTCTACCCTAAACAATGCTTGCCCACTTGCCGCTTGTAGGCTTGACTTTGGACTCAGGAGTACCTGGGTTCAGGGTCTTTGTGCCCTAATAAGATGGGTGGCTAGTTTGGCTAGAGCGGGAGTAGGGACCCTGCGAGTCCTCCTCAAAAGTGAATTACTGGGCAACTTTAAAGAGTTCTCTAAACTCGTAAGTAACTTTAGAAGGGCTGTAACGCTACTTAAACTTGATGAAAGTGTTCTGTTCTCCTATTCTCCCCCACAGCTAAAACTTGTTCTCAAGGAGGCTTCGTGGGAGTTTTGTTTCCTCTCTGATAAAAAGTCAGTTGGTGACAAAAGGAACGTGGAACCTCTCATTTCTTCCTATAGGTTGAAGCAGCCACAACCCTATGCCCTATGGAATCTACCGCATGGTATACGTAGATTTTGGTTTTTGCTACGTTATGATTTAATTCCACTAAATCTACTGTTATCCAAATGGCATGGCACTTCTGCTTTGTGCAATTTATGTAAACTGAACACCCAGGACTGTATGCATGTACTATTGATTTGTCCCATGCTCCGTAATTTGCGCAATCGATGGCTAAAAGTAATTTGTCTCCGCCTTAGCATTGTCACTTTAAAGGACTTTCTTCATGCACTTTATTGCCCTCCGAACGAAATGTTCTGTTCTTATATTTTTAACTTTTTTAAAGGATTTTTAGCTATTTATTAATATGTAACCGGAGATATCTTGTCTGTTCGACCTTGTTAGATTAATTTTTCCGATGTATACCACTTGTGGATTGAATCTTGTTTCTCAAACTTTTTGATTTCTTGTGTACTTGTTGTTGTTTATTGTATATTTTATGTGGCCCTCTTTGAGAGCCGAAACATAATAAAATAAATTTGAAAATTTGAATAGTATAATATTATTTACTAGTAGTGTAATAAAAGATTGGTAGAAAACCAGAGGTGAACCCTAACTTTCGCCCATAAGAACAAGCTGCCCCTGTGTTCCTGGGACTGATTTTGCCACCTCTTGGCACAGGGTTGAAACAGCAGTGCCAGGGGTCGCAAGGGCAAAGACAGCTGCAACCCCTGATCACCCCTAAATGACTTCATACTATAGAATACTACATAGAAGTGTATTTGGAACCTCAGCGAGACACACACACTTTCTATCTACACGTTCCCAGGGCTAGCCACACTGCGCTTCAGCACCCTCAGCGAGGCACACACACTTTCTATCTAAACGTTCCCAGGGCTAGCCCCACTGCGCTTCAGCACCCTCAGCGAGGCACATACACTTTCTATCTACCAATACCCAGGGCTAGCCCCACTGCGCTTCAGCACCCTCAGCGAGGCACACACACTTTCTATCTACACATTCCCAGGGCTAGCCCCACTGCGCTTCAGCACCCTCAGCGAGGCACACACACTTTCTATCTAAACGTTCCCAGGGCTAGCCCCACTGCGCTTCAGCACCCTTAGCGAGGCACATACACTTTCTATCTACACATACCCAGGGCTAGCCCCACTGCGCTTCAGCACCCTCAGCGAGGCACACACACTTTCTATCTACACATTCCCAGGGCTAGCCCCACTGCGCTTCAGCACCCTCAGCGAGGCACATACACTTTCTATCTACACATACCCAGGGCTAGCCCCACTGCTCTTCAGCACCCTCAGCGAGGCACACACACGTTCTGTCTACACATTCCCAGGGCTAGCCCCACTGCTCTTCAGCAACCTTTGAAAGGAACAAGCAGATGGGCCCAAACAACCTCCCCTTTTCCCAACTTACACCATAGTGGCATGAAAGAATGCTCCTCTTTTCCTGACTTCCCCACTCCATTTGCGAGCAACACGAGGTGCTACCTTTGTGGATTGCCCAAGTCTGTGAGTAAAAAAGACCATGGAAAAGGAGATATATCTATTTCAAGGCACCCACCTCCAGCTAAAGCTCTCTACCTTGTCTCTGCTTTCAGACACATTTAGTACGTTTTGTTCAATATCCAGTCTTTTTAACTACTCCAGAGCACTTATACATAATAGATGTGGATTATCAGCATGTAGTCAGGCAAGTTGGGTGCCTTCTGACCATAAATCTGTTTAGGAGAGCTACCTGTTTTGCAAAATACATTTCGTTGTATTTTATCTTAGGAGAGGATGTGACATTATGGCCAGAGAAGCAGACTTTGAAACTGGGGAACCAGGTTCAAGTCTTGGTATCTGCTCAGCAGCCCGTGATTCTGGACAAATCACTTAATCTTCCTGTGCCAAAAAAATAAATAAATGTAATCTTGTGTAATGTAACGGGTGCTGATGTATAGGTCACAAATTACTTTGGGTCGATTTCCTGCTATATAAAGCTGTAATAAGAATCGCTTCCAACCATGCTCTCACAGCCTCATAGAATAGAAAATTACAGGGGTTAAAAATATAAATATCCAGTACCACTCCTGATATGAACCTTTAAAGGATGAAAAGCAGGACCTGCAGAGATTCAAACCGTGACATTCAGGTTGCGTTTGGCCTTTTGCAGCAGATGTCTTGACTCCCTGAAATACCCTACATGAGGCTGGTTTTGATAAAACCATGCCTGAACTTTGTTTAACATTGCTCATATTAATATCACTGTTTTACTTCAAAACTCTGTGATTGCACAGGTTTATCAGAGCCAGCGGTGTGAAGATAGATCGCAGCAGATTTGATATGGGTCACCGAGGCTAAGCATGTCCCCCCCAGAAATGTAGTGAGACAGCAGGTAAATAAAGGACCTTCATTCTATCTCACTTTTCTTCCGCTAGTGGCCGACGCTGCTTTTGATGTAAAGCCCTTTTGGCTGAGGTAGTTAGGCAAGTGATCTAGGGACCTCTACATATCGCAGACCACTAGGAGAGGCCCTGATACTTGATAGCTAAATGTTTTCTAAACAATTAGAAGCCATATGTATGCCAAAACTAAACAACATTTGAATGATATTTAACAAATATATGACTACTCTCTGCCATCTTCCGCATAGGGCCAACAGAGCTGAAAGAAGTTAACATTTGAATGAGATAACCGATTTGTGTATTAATTCTAGCATCCCCGCTCAAGGCCAGTGCTAACGATGCTTTTTGGGTGCGTGTGCAATGAGTCCTGGTTTTCAATTCACCTCCTCTTCGGACAGGGTTTGCATTACGCTCTGCAGCGGGTAGGGAGGTAGTGGTAGGCATAAGGTGGTATGGAGAGAAAGGGTACAGAAAGGGGTTTTGAGAGGGAGTTGATCTAGCTGAGGTAGAGAGCGAGAGGGGGCAGGTACCTACAGATGTAGCAATAGGTTGAGAGAGAGCGAGAATTGAAAAGAGAGAGAGGGTGAGAAGAGATGACCTTGAGTAAGGGCAGAAACTTCAGACCGAAAGAAGATTTTTTAAATGTAATTCACCTCCCTTCTAACCAAGGGTAAGGTGTGAGCAGGCAGGGTAAACATGCTAGGATTAATTAATTAATTCAATGACTTCTGCATGTCCATCTCTCACACTTAAAATAATCTTTTTTATGGACTCCATTGTTATAGCGGGCCTGTTCTGATCACTTCACCATGGGCTGCTTGGAAGGTGGAGGCCCCGGGTAATTCTGTATTTTTTCAGAAGTGTTAAAGCAGCTCTGCTCATGATGCCCCTCTTCCTCGTCCCATGCATTTCACGTGTGCTGACTGTGCCCCTTCCATTCTGCACTTCCTGTGCCCTCACACTGCCACATCCTCTTGTGCACACCTCCTGTTCCCCACCCCACAGTGCCTCATGCACCCATGCACTTATCCTGCATCCCATCTCCCCCTGTACATCTTAAATCGTTACAGTGGCCCACCCTCCCCAGTAAACAAACCCTTTAGCTCAGTGTCCAGTGGTCCCAGGACTGAGCCTCCCCCAAGGATGGAACCCGATGCAGGCTATTAAGGTGCCCTGTTTTCAAGGACAAGGCCCAGGGGTTGGGGCCTTGGAGTATCGGAGGTTATTAAGGAATTGTGTGTAGGGAGGAAAGCTAGGGCTCACAGAAGGCACTGAAAAATTGCATGAGAAACAGAGACCGTTTGGGGGGTCTGCTGATTCCCCCTGCGAGGATAGTGTGCATACCCTACCACCAGTGTTGTCTGTATTTGTGCACAGGCATCTGTGCTGTCCTGCTCATTCCCTCTCTTGTCTGACAGTAGCAAAAGGACCTGAGTGCTCTGTCCTATGGGGTCAGGGCGAAACTCCCCCCCCCCCCAAGTTCAGCCACACCACTATCAAACTTTACCAGCCGCCACTGCCCGTGGGTATCAAAGCACTTTACATACAAAAAGGAAAAGAAAACTTGTGTAACATTGCAGCACATGAGGGTGCCTAAAGATAAAAGCAAAGACTTAATACTTATGTATCCAGTGAGGGGCGAGAGACCCAGGTAGTTTACACCATCAGGTAATCAACATCCTTGAAGTTCAGAGTGAGGGGGAAGTCCATTAGGTTATTGATGTCTAGGATGGTTGACCCTGGTCGGTAAAGTATTGGTTGAGGAGACGTTTCAGGTCCTTTTTGAAGCAAGACTAGAAGGGGTTGCATCTGAGGTTGATAGGGAGTGCGTTCCACATCCTGGGTACGTTGCCAGAGAAGGACCGGCATTGGGTAGTTTTCTTTTTTCATTTTCGGAGAGATGAGAAGAAGTAAGTTGGTGCTTCTCAGAGTTCTGGATTTTCCTACTTTTACTAGTTTGCTGTTTTGGTAGTTGGGGGATTGGGTGTGAAGGGCCTTGTGAGTGATGTAGGCCTGTTTGTAAATACATCTACCCTCTATGGGAAGCCATTTGAGATCGTTGGTGAGATGTGTTCAAATCTTTTTACACCAGTTTCTTAATTAAGTCACCACAAAGTCCAGTTACAGTTTAGGCAGTTTAAAAATGATTGGAAAAAATGAAATTATTTACTGAAAAAGGTCACGCATTTGCAACAAAGACCACCCATGCAAACTGTAATTGGAATTGTTAGCAGTCTTTATATTTGTGCAGTAAAATGTCTTTTGATTTGCATCTTTAATGTTTTCACTGCAGCTCTCTTGAGTGTTTTCATACACGCCACATTATGCGGTTGTATGTTCCCATGCTTCAGACCCAGGTGATCTCTTTGAGACTGATTTATATGGGTAGACCCATGGGTGGGTACATACTGTAGGATGAGAAGTAAAATTCAGCTTTTCGAGTCTTTGCTGGTTATAAAATGAGTCACATTTTGAAGAGCTATGGTCAGCTAAGCTAAGACATGTTACCGTGCCTGTATCCAGGAGGCATCTGGCCTTATTTCATTTTTAATGCGGCTGTATATGAATCGTAATGCACCAAATCCCAGTGGCGGCTGGTGACATTTGAAAGCGGTGAGGCGTGTTGTACTGCACTGAGGTAAGCGTAGCGAGTGAGCGAGCCCAATCAACCTACGGGCGGATAAACTTCATTTTCAAGCAATTATGAGAAATTAAAGTAATAATACATTTAAATGACCTAACACATGAAGTCAAGTTGGAATAAAGTAATTAGAAGTAGCAATGAGAAGTAGACCTTGAAACATGTAAAATAAATTACAGCATTGGTTTTAGTGAAATGTAAGTGGTTCGGAGAAGACTGTCGCTCCCAGCTACGGTACTCTAAAATGAAAATAAACGTGTTTATTATATTTTTGTCCAGATATGTTTTTTTTTGCTTTCTGAAAATCAAAGCGTTTCGTTTGATAGGATTTGTTATGCCAGGCTGATGAGGAGTGTCCAACTTTAAAATGAAAAATGGATGACGGTAATGTTTTTCTTGACCCAGAGTCAAAAGGTGTGTGACGTCAGTCCTGTACTCCGTTCTAAACGAGTAAGATGCAGACCTGCCAATTAAAATAAATATATTTTTTTATTTCACTGTGTGAATTTCTGTCAAAGAGGCATTAAACAAAGAAACGTGCAGTGCTGGGGCAGAGGAAAGCTCAATCAAAATGTTCTAATACGAGATAGGGGCCCGCTCTCCGTCCCACGGCTTGGCCAGCCTCCGAGTGGGGCTGTTAACCTCAAGCAAGCCTACCTCAGCCTGTATGAAAACGGGAAGCACTGTTGAAAGTTAACTTGTTTATGCAAATCTGTAAGTTAACTGAAACTTTGTTACATTTATGTTTGAAACTGTACACAATGCGTAATTACAGCACAGGACACTACAGTTAGTAATAAGCAGAGATGTTACTGCTAAGATCAAATAGCAAAGAAACGGGCGGCAAGAAGACGTTTAGTGCAGATGACAGTGGCCAGCCAGCAGGTAACAGTCTTCTTTGGGGTTTTTATTACGTTTCACCTGGCGTCCACTGCGCAGCAGTGTTCGCGCAGGTGACATCTTTTGAGTTTCAGTATGGGGCTTTAACCCGCCTCTCTGTTCCATTGGCTAGCTCCATAAATGGAGGCTAGCCATTGGAACAGAGACTCGTCAGTCATTGTCCAAGCAGAATCGTGGACGTTCCAGCGATTTTTTCGCTCTCCACCCCTTTAACAACGTCATTGCGGCGGTGGGCGGATGTGTTTTTTTGGGGGGGGGGGGGCGGCATGTTGTGTTCAGTTCATCGCGGCTTTTGCGGGAGTGGGCTGCGCGATTTATGTTGCCGGGATGTTTGCGAGCAGGTAAGCAGCATTTTCTTCTTATTTTATTTTAACTTTGTACGTCTTTCCGTTTTTGTTGTCTCTGTGTATTGTTGTCCGTGGCTTCTTTCCGTCTTGTCGTTTACGTGTACCGTACTGCTTGTCTGTTGTCTTATGTCGTGTACTGTCGTGCGTGGCTGTTGTCTTTGTGTCCTTTACCGTCGTGCGTGGCTGCTGTCTCGTCTCTGTGTATTGTTGTCCGTGGCTTCGTTCGTGATGTTTTTGGCCGCCATTTTTTCGGGGAGCTGGGGCGGGCGGGTCGCGAGTGCCTGGCGTTGCTTGTTCATTGTGTGAATGTGCCTATTTTTCTCTGGTGACCTTCGAAATAGGATTTCAGCTAAAGTGATTAAAAGGATACTTTTGCAGTCGTGTATCTGAAAGGGTCATAGTACAGTTCACTAGTGAGTAAATGTAGTGTGGATGACGTTGGATTAGGAAGAATAAAACTGTCTGCCCTGGCGCGATTCCTGCCAGCAATATTCACATCCTGTTTTTCCAACACTTTCCCCGCAGCAGCTAATTCCGTAGTTTAGAATTTAAAATGGCCCCTTCTGTTGTAAACAAAACACCCTGAATCGGCATTCCTGCCTTTCACTGTCAGAGACTTGTTTCTTCCGCCCATGCTTATTTCCGGTAGTTACCGCAATGTTGCACTGTTTGTTTCCTCGATATGAAAACTGGTGATTTGGACTCATTTTCTTTCTTTCATATGATTTGGGGGGCGGGGGTGTATTTGGAATTTTAAACTGTGCTGCCTGTAACTTTTCAGTTACTTCAGAGCGCAACATGGCTGCAGCCATTGGGAATGCAGGAGAACGGCAGAGCAGCTGCCCCTTAGAATCTCTGTTGATGAGTGCTTCAGCCGCACTGCCCTTTTAGAGCTGCCAAAGTAGATGAATATTCACATCCTGTTGTTCCAACACTTTCCCCGCAGCAGCTAATTCCGTAGTTTAGAATTTAAAATGGCCCCTTCTGTTGTAAATAAAACACCCTGAATCGGCATTCCTGCCTTTCACTGTCAGAGACTCGTTTCTTCCGCCCACGCTTATTTCCGGTAGTTACCGCAATGTTGCACTGTATGTTTCCTCGATATGAAAACTGGTGATTTGGACTTATTTTCTTTCTTTCATATGATTTGGGGGGGGAGTGTATTTGGAAATTTAAACTGTGCTGCCTGTAACTTCTCAGTTACTTCAGAGAGCAACTTGGCTGCAGCCATTGGGAATGCAGGAGAACGGCAGAGCAGCTGCCCCTTAGAATCTCTGTTGATGAGTGCTTCAGCCGCACTGCCCTTTTACAGCTGCCAAAGTAGATGAATATTCACATCCTGTTTTTGCAACACTTTCCCCGCAGCAGCTAATTCCGTAGTTTAGAATTTAAAATGGCCCCTTCTGTTGTAAACAAAACACCCTGAATCGGCATTCCTGCCTTTCACTGTCAGAGACTCGTTTCTTCCGCCCACGCTTATTTCCGGTAGTTACCATAATGTTGCACTGTTTGTTTCCTCGATATGAAAACTGGTGATTTGGACTTATTTTCTTTCTTTCATATGATTTGGTGGGGAGGAGGTATTTGGAATTTTAAACTGTGCTGCCTGTAACTTTTCAGTTATTTCAGAGCGCAACATGGCTGCAGCCATTGGGAATGCAGGAGAACGGCAGAGCAGCTGCCCCTTAGAATCCCCCCTGAGGCGGAAAGCCGGGGGCTAGGAAGCACTGCTACGCTTTTTAATCGTTATTATTTCATTTATTTTGAGTTGTGTTGTTTTATTAAAATGACTTATTCTGTTCCCCTGAGGCGGAAGCCGGGGGTTAGGAAGCACTGCTGCGCTGTACTGTAGCGCTTTTTAAAAAACCCTTTGTCTCACTCACTCTTCCTCGGCAAACCTTGCATTATTTTAAATCAGACCTGCACTGTGTAGTGCTGACCCGAGGCTCTCCCGATTAGGTGCGGTGTCCAGTTCTTCCTCGCAACGCTGCGTTCTCCCTCCACGCCCACCTTGGAGGCGGGGCGGTGGGGGTGCGACTCAGGCAGCTGACGCGAGCGGCGTCCCTTTAATAGCGTGTGGTGATGCCTCCACGCAGCGGACGCGCACCGCGGGCGCACCGATGGCGCACCGATGGCGCGCCGCCGCGGCCGGGGCCAGGGTTAGCCATGCTGGCCAATCCATACCCACTTCAATTCCAGCTAGAGAGGAGATTCTTTAGTTGAATATGCATGCCACTTATTGTCATGAGTCCATAAATGTGAAAAATTGGCTAGGGCCGATCTGCTGTCGTCATTGCATGACGTATCTTATCCCAGAGCAATATACCCCGGTTATTGGATGCCCTACCTCCTTTCGAGGAGGACTTATTAACGCTAGATCTATGAGCAAGAATGGGGCACATATCTATGACCTGATCTCTGAGAACGAGCTAGACTGGCTCTTCGACACAGGGACGTGGCTGAAAGCTTGGTGTAATCCTGTTATCACATTAGCTTTACCTCAAGGCTATCTTATTCAAAGATTAGACAGGCAGGAACAGCGTGGGGGGGGGGCTTGCCATCATCCACCGAGACTCTGTGAAATGTACACTATTCGAACTCTCAGATATCAAGGGGGCAGAAAGCCTGGGTTTCAGTCTGCAGATACATGAGTCGGTTACTTTCACAGGAGCCCTAATCTATCGTCCACCTGGACAACAAAAGGACTTCCTTGAGAGTCTTGGGTAAGTACTTAGCAATCTCACCCTCAAATTTGCCAATTTCACGCTGTTAGGCGATTTAAACCTCCACCTAGATTCTGTCGCAGATTCAAGTGCGACATGTTTTAAAGATCTCGTGAATGTCATAGGGCTTACCCTATTGACATTAAATCCCACCCATAAAGCTGAACATATCCTAGATTGTATTTGCACGAATTTTAAATCTCTGAAAGTAAAACCACCCTGTATCCAGACCTGGTCCGATCATATGTTTGTGCCTTTTGATCTTTTAGTTGAAGGAAAGGTGATTAGGACGGGCCACATTAAAGCAGGCGGCCGTACAAAAAATGACTGGAAAAAAATAAGGGACAATCCCAATCTCCAGCGGATTGCCCTGGAAAGTAAACCATTACTGACCGGCGACACAGAGACAGATAATAAAAGCTTCTGTAACTGGATTGCTGGAATTTGCGGGCCAGCAGAGACCAGCAAATCGGGCAAAAAGCGGAATAAAATGTCCGCACCTTGGTTCTCTCTTTCCATAAAGGGGAAACAAATGGAGGTTAGAATATTAGAAAGGAAATGGCGTAGTTTTTATGAAGCTGAGGAACTCACTAGCTATAAAGAAGCTAGGAGGCAGTATCACGCATTGAATAAAAATGCAAAAAAAGAGTACTTCGTAGAGGCTATTAGCTCTTCTTACAATCAACAAAAGGAGATCTTCAGAATAGTTAACAACTTCATGAATCCCAGAATTCTCTTACAAGAAATCCCTCCCTCTCTTACTCTCTGTAATTCGATTGCCAACTACTTTGAGCAGAAAATATCAGACCTCACTAAAGATTTTCCACAACCATTGATCTCCCCTCTGGTAGAGGTGAGTGAAGCTGGTACTGATATGGTTCGTCTCAGCAAGTTCGCTCCCGTTAGCCTGGAAGAGTCCCGCCAGGCGATACTATCCAGCAAATCCGGCTCTCCTTTTGACCCCTGCCCCCCTATGATGCTGCACGCTCTAGTGGACACAGTGAATCCTATCATTAATACTATCATTAACTCCTCCCTGTCCTCTGCAGTGATCCCATTGGATTGGAAAATGGCTGCAGTAAATCCGCTGCAAAAAAAAAAACCTCTAGCAGATTCTACCACGCTCTCAAACCTTCGTCCCATCTCGCTGCTTCTGGTACTTTTTAAACTTACGGAAGCAGCAGTGAATAAACAACTGATGAGTCATCAATCCGGGTTTAGGGCCAAGCACTCCACGGAGTCCGCTCTATTATACACTGTGGAGAGCTTGAGGACTGCCATGGATCAGGGGAAGAAGGCTGTACTGGTCCTACTTGATCTGTCGGCGGCCTTCGATACGGTGTCACACTCCGTATTGATTGGCCGCCTAGTAGCATCAGGGATAGCAGGGGCTGTGCTCGAATGGCTAAATAATTTCCTCAGCCACAGGAGGCAAGTTACGGTGCTCGGGGAGTACCATTCGGAAGAGAAAGCGCTGACAACAGGGGTGCCGCAAGGCTCAAGCTTAAGCCCCGTACTGTTCAATCTGTACATGACCCCCCTGATTGAGCTTATTACATTCTTCCACATCAGCACAATATCTTATGCTGATGATACTCAGCTCATCCTGGTACTAGATGGCGAAACGGTGAAGGCTGAGGTAAATCTTAGAGACTGCCTCGCCGCCACCTTTGACTGGATGAGAAACAATCATCTTAAGTGCAATTCGGGCAAAACCGAAATTCTACCGTTCGGACAGCAAAACTTCTTCTCGCCAAGACTATGGTGGCCACTAGATGCAGAGGCTCCCCCGAACACCATTGTTACAGCCCGTAACTTAGGGATTAGGTTTGACAAGGCACTATCATTTAAGCAACAAGCAGGGGCTGTGGCAGGGTCCTGTTTTCGTATAATCAAGGGGCTAAGACGATTCTTTGACCTCCTTCCATTGGCAGCCAGGAAGACGGTGGCGGTGGTACTTATTACATCTCGCCTGGACTACTGCAATAGCCTATATGCAGGATCAAATAGATCAGTCCTGCATCGGCTGCAGATGATCCAGAATGCCACCGCCCGTCTTGTCCGGAGATGGCCAAGGAAGTCATCTGCCTCAGCAGCACTCAGGGCCTTGCACTGGCTACCTATCCACAAACTCCACAAACGGGTGCTGTTTAAAATCCTAGTCATCACCTTTAGGGCATACCACCAGCAAAGACCCAAATACTTTCTAAATCGGTTTCAGAGATATGTGCCGTCTCGGAACCTTAGGTCATCAAACCTGAACTTGCTGTTGATTGATTCCTAAATTCAGGCTATCCACCAAGGGAGGAAAATCTCTTGGAGTACTGGGTTCAAGGGCCTGGAATAAGCTTCTGCTCCAATTGCGCCAAATCCCTCTGGAGGACCATTTCAGAAGGTCCCTGAAGACTTGGATTTTTAATCTTTCAGACAAAGCATGTATAGCTCTGATATAAGTATAATGTTATAGGCAAAAGCAGACTGATGCTTGACTAGTCTTCCGGCCTATTCCACTCTAGGTGACGGGTTTTCAGCGCCAAGATGCTCCTTGGAGTGAAAGCTGCGCTCTATAAGAATTAAATTACATCTCTGTTGATGAGTGCTTTAGCCGCACTGCCCTTTTAGAGCTGCCTAAGTAGATGTGGCCATTATGAGACCCAAGTCCCTGTAGTAACTTTTAAAGTGAAGTGTAGCAAGCCTTCAAGTCTGACCGTTGCAGATTGCTTGTGCAGGATATCATTATCTTGGTCTCAGGTTTTCCCCAAAAATGAAATCTTAATAAACAAGAAATATATAAACATATGTCAAGTGTGAGTCACATTTTGTTCCTGCTCACCACAGCACACAGCATGGTTCAGTGGGTCAGCCCACTTCATTCATAAACGGTCTTGAACCGTGGGTGAAACCAGTTGTCCTGATCACGTGTGCACAGCTTCCTGTAACGACGTGCACTTGAGTACCAGAGATATAACGTTGCTGGGCTCATGAACCATTCCTTTATTTTATCTTTACTATACCTTCACCATTATTTTTACATACTGAAAATTTTTGCAAAAACAATATATTGCACGCCAGACGAGGCCAGAACTCAGTAAGTGAGATTTCAGAAATCTGAACAACCCAAATTACTTCACCCTACATATCTGGGCAGAAAGCTTTATTGCCCCTGCCCTCCCAGGATGAACTTGATGGTGCGCACTTCCCTAAGCCTCACAAGGACAAAGGTAAAAATTCCAGGGCAATTTACACATGTTGGCAAGAATGTATAGACACGCCATTGTGACACAGTGATGCATTCACCACACTCACCTCGCTGCTAAACATGGCACTGACACACCACTGAGCAAAAGAGAGAGAGAAAAACCACAGACCTTACGAGGGCACCATTCGCACATTACTCAGGCGCTGTGACACACGGGCACACCCCAACATGATGCCATCTGCATGAAACGCCAGCTTGGCGGGGGAGATCGTGGCCTTACTGCTGGCCCTGTCGGGCTGGGTGCTGGTCTGCTCCACGCTGCCCACCAACTACTGGAAGTGTGTGGCTCTGTGTGTGTGTGTGGCTCTGCATGTGGCTCTGTAGGTATGTATGTGTGTGGGACTCTGAGTGTGTTTGTGTGTGGCATTTGCGAGAGATTAAGCTATTGGCATTGTAAATGACAGTGTCATTTATTTATATATTTTCAAAACCAACACATAAATAAAAATGTTGTCATTTACAATGCCAATAGCTCTAACTTTTTCTAAGGCGAAACCGTTGCATTGAAAATGCTTGTTTATTAAGTACTGCCCGTAAAAAAATAAGATGTTTGGCCAGTTTACAAGGATTAGTTAATATTTTAAAACTGCCACCAGATGACTCTTCTCCTTGCTTGAGTAAGCTCGCAGGTTACTTAAAAAAAGAAAAAGGCTTTGTGCAACAGGCGGAGGTTAATTGCAAATGCTGTCGACGAACTGCTCACTCAATCTAGTTTTCCATTAAATGTGTGTAACTTAATACCAATGAGTGGCTGAAGAAAGTACCGCGCCTGACCTGCACAGTGACACCATCAGACCAGGCATCTTGTCTTCCGTGGTTTTACTGCCCCCATAAGAACAGCATTTCAAGTGTTCAGTGACAAAGACATGCCAGAAATGCTCCACGGACACTTACTGTTCACCTCACGGTACAATGTGGTGAAAATGCATTTTTCAAGAAGCAATGCAAAAACTCAAAAGATTCGTCATCAAAGGAAGCAGTTTGCAGAGACCACCCAACTGGTATAGTGCCAATATCGGCCCACTCACCAGCCCTCTTGCAGCAACATACATGAAGCATAAAAATTCAGACAAGACAACTTTTTTGTTGGAGAAAAGTCGCTGCAGGTTTATTAGCATACACATATGCCAACATGGTGGGTTATCTTACAGGCGATCCAAAGGCAAGCCGCCCCTCGTGGCCTACCACCTGAAGGGCCAACTTGCATCGTGGCCTTAGCCAATCGTTTCTTAGCGGTTGTGGTGAGGGATAGCCACTCCCACTTCCGGTGAACCATTGGTCCACCCTCTTGCTCACAACCCCCCCCCCCCCCTAGGAGGGGCGGAGCGTTCAAGCGACCCCCGGTTGTACAGGTTTCCAACCGCCCGCATGATAGCGGAGCGCCGTCGCACCCCAGGGTCCACCGCACAGACTTCCTGGGGATATTAGGCCTCAGCACCCTTTGTGCTCCTGAAGAGGTTACTTCTGAGTACCTTTCTGCCTCTGGATCGCCCTGTAACTCCGCCACAGTCCTGGGTGTGGCGACCGTCGCAGCCAGGGCCCCCCCACCAAGGCCGGCATTCCTACTTACATCCTGCTATTTCTAGGGCCTCTTCCCTAACCAGCAAGAATCGGTCCATGCTTATACTGGGCAGATGAACCCCTCCGTCACAACACACCCTGTGAATATGGCGTGTAGCACCCAGGCCTAATGGGTCAAGACTCCTCTGCCCAATGAAATTACGCATAGCGCAGAACTTTCTGCGCGCAGGCTCCATCGGCTCCCCTGCCAAGCTCCCTGCCACAGGAGCCTGGTGTGGTTTCCTACCACTGACTTTTACCTGTCCCCTTGGGTGCTAAGTTGCACCGGGTGATCATTGTGGTCTTCTAATCTGGTTCGTACTTAGTCACATTGACCAGGCAATTCCCTTGTTAATTGAACTTATCCCTGGTGCATATAGCAAGGTGTCCAACAGGCTTGAGGGAATAAGTGTATGGTGTCCGTCTTTAGACCCAACACCGTTGAAATTACGCAGAGCTCAGAGGAACTTCCTATGCGCTGGCTCCAACGCCTCCCCTGCCGAGCGCCTTCCCTACAGAGCCGGGAGGGAGTTCCTGACTACTCAATATCGCCTGTCCACCACTGTTGGCTACTTCCCACCCTATGGTGTCATATTCCCACTAAATGTTCTTTGTGGTCTTCTCCTCTGATTCATTATTACGCCACAATGACCAGACAATTACATAGATACCAAATTAACCCTGGTGCACACAACGAGGTGTCACACAGGTTTGAGGGAATAATTGTATTGTGCCCGTCACAAGACACTGCACCCTAACGTTAAGTGTCAACCTACGCAGCCTAGGCTGCTTGCTGCACCTTTGACTGGTAACAGGTGCCCGGACCCTGCTAACCGCTTGTGACCCTAGATACTTACACCAGAATTGGCGTCGAACTACAAAACTGTGTGTCACAAGTTTCCCATATTGGTCTTATGGTAGAACCACTGGTACCCTTCTGGGATAGAGTAAATTCTGTGACAGGCTACACCCCAACCCACAAAATAGCTGACCGAAACAGCCAAGGCCTGGCTAAAGGACTGGACATATATGTCTGGGAAGATCTTGGGGATCCAACTCTCGGTGCATGCTTGCAAGTTTAAACAAATACAATAGGTGGACCGCCCACTGTCTGGCCGCTAACTTCTCCGACATGAGTCTAAGGCCAGTATGAGTTTAGCTTAGGCAAGTCCCAACTAACACTGTGTAGAGGATCACCTTGTGATGAACACTTGTACTAATCGTCCCCCTTTGGCTGGCACTCGTTGGACCCTACGAGCACCCTATACAAGTGTATATACATGTTGTGCAACTAGTAGAACTGTTACTTCAACACTCGTACTTCCTGGCGTGTGAAAACTGCAAAAGGAAACCTTACTTTAGTACCTGGATAACAACCACCAGTACCTGGATAACCATCAAAGGTAGGTAACTAGGTGAAAGCTAACCAGTGAACTTACCCAAGGACCCTCCACTTTGTGTGAACCCCAGATGTTGAAATATTAACTGTTAAAATGTTGTCTGCACACGTCCGTACCCTTCAAGTAAAATGAGTCAAAACAATCGCCTACATGTCCATAACGCACCAAACTGTGTCCAGATTAAATAGACAAAATAGAGTCTTTATTGGATCAGCCAGAGGGGAAGCGGAGCCAGCCTAGAGGTCCTAGTGGGGTCAGCCTGGAAGAGGATGTGTGGCTAAATCTGGGCTAAATTAGTCCAAATTGATCCCGCATCACCATATTGCCAATTGGCCTGAGTATTGAGAAACTGGTGATGCTGTGATGCAACATATGTGAATGTCTCAGTGTGCGCCAGGAGGTCACGCCTACCGAAGTCCAGCCTTGACCATACCGTTGCCCCTGACCGCCTTGACAGGCCCTCTCCCCTGCTGTGCGCAAACCCTATAGTGTGTCCCAAATCCTGACCTTCAGCTAACTACTGGCAAAGACCCCTGGGCACCCTTCTAATGATTACCGTACCAGTCTTCTGCCAATCTACACGTGTGGATATCCCTCCTGTATCTATGAGATGAGGCTGGTAGTTAAATAAGGTAATTGAGCACCACTGGGCTGAAGTGTAAGGATGTCATGGTAATTGCACAACCGCTACTCTTAACACTGCTTCTACTTCTCCCTACAAGAAGTCTGAACCGAGTTGCCACCTTGCCCCCCAAGAGCACTTAACCAGGAAATGCCTACAGGCTCCTGGCCCGAAGCACGCCCTGGCCGTTCCTGCTTCCGTTCCCACCTGTCCTTCTTAGAGTGGTGCCTGTGTACTTGATCCGAGTGTCCTGCTTCAAGCCCTGGCAGGCTGGTCTGCTAGGCGTGGTTTGATCATTATAGTATGAAAACCGTGCGTTTCTGGAAGAGAGAACAAATCCATGAAAACGGCCCCTAACCAGCACAGACCGGTAAGCCTATTGCTAACTCGATCGCCAGGGTCAGAGCTCCTTACTTGCGCACCAGCTGCTGTACAAAAGAACACGTTCCAATAATGCACATGGGATGCATGACATGCCCAGACACACTAATTGTATAGAAGAAACGCATTTCCAATTTGTCACAGGGTATGCTAGATTTTCCCACACTCTGCCATAGCTTACCGAGCGAAAACCCCAATTAATATACTAGTAAATCAACAAATTGCCCGGACTCAGTTGTTTAAAAGAGAAAACATCCCATCATTGCACAGGAGCAACCGGCTCTGCTCAGAATCAGCCGTTGACTACCAATGTATTACTTCCATGGGGCGTAACCTGCGCACCCCACCACAGGGACAGAAATGACTCCGGGGGAGAACCTGGGAGTCCCGGACCCTGGCTCACTGTCCCCCCCCCAGTGTGCATGACCCTTATACCTGTTGAAGTTTCAGGTGGCCCCCCATATGAGTCGGGCAGTTCTCCAGTGCGGTTCCTGCATGTGAGACACAAAACATTCATTAGAAGCCCTGTCCCCCTTCATATACTAATATATATCTCTGCAATAAGGCAGGGGCCATCAATGCCCCACACGCCACCAAGGCCAAGCCGGTTTGTCAGTTACGCGAACTAGTTAGTCCATATTACATTCTCAGAAGGAGTAGGGTCGGGCACACACTTGCGTACCGCCAGAGGCAGTAGTGTATTGTCGTGTCTTGAAACTGGGTCACTTATTCCAATGCTAAGTTTGTTAATGACCCTTTCACTTTGGTGTGTGTGATTTAGAATCATATCTAACTCGTCCCCTTACCATATCACCTAGGAACCCCTCATCATCCCAGGCCTGCAAACTGACCTCAATGTTCAATTGACATATGCGGATAGCGACCAATCCCAACTATTGGAACCGTGCAAAGTTGATGCGCCCCCCACAAAGCCTCTAAGCACAGCAACAAGTGTCAACTTGTACCTTGCCAAACCAAGGCTTGTTGCAGAAGGCAAAGACCCTTTCTCACCTCTTATGCACCTCTAACCATATAAAACCGTCGAAGCGTGGGGTAATAGTATGGGGGACCAAGAAATGATACTGCAGAGAAACTAAGTGTAAGTGCGCTTGAAGTCTAGCTAGGCCCCCAATGCGTACTCCACCACACTGCCTGTGTGGACTAGATGGCTCAACAATGTAGTGAGATGATGTTCATTCTGACTAAACATGTTGAGAGAAGTCCGCACACCAGCCGGAGCTGCATT
Source organism: Lissotriton vulgaris (assembly GCF_964263255.1). Classification (NCBI taxonomy): domain Eukaryota; kingdom Metazoa; phylum Chordata; class Amphibia; order Caudata; family Salamandridae; genus Lissotriton; species Lissotriton vulgaris. The sequence continues at coordinate 295,672,280 of NC_141690.1, forward strand.
GAAAATGCTATTAGCCCACGACCCTGATATTAACTGTCTCATGCTCTTACGAATGGGTTAAACGGTCTCCCATAATATACCTCTTCTCAGGCCTTCCAAACTGACCTCCACGTTCTCGTCCGAAAGGACACCTCCCGGTGAAATACATGCCCTCTCTATTATCCTGCGAAGACCTGCTGAATAGAAAATTCGATGCTCCTTGACTATGGAAAAGCTTATCCAGTGTGTTCTGTGGATGAGAGTCTTCTACTAATACCGTATAACCCTTTTCGCTGTGTTATGCGCCCTATTGCAACACGTGTGGTTCCCTTTTTACTTATAGACACTGTTTGCCACCTCTACAATGTGTTTCTTTCGATGCTTGCACAAGCGCCAACATTGCCTACGTAAGGTTTGGTTATGTAAAGAGAGTCTGCCCTGAATTGCGGGCCACTACCTCCAGTGTACTTTATCCGCGGTCGCTGTAAGCGCGCTCCTGAGTACCAAGGACATTACAAAAGATGTAATCTGCGCACACGCCACCGAAACACTGCTGACCAAAGTGAGAAGTATATATAGTTGATTAGAAAAGCATATGAATGTGCGGGAAAAGACAGAGGCGCTGCACCTTAAACTGAAAGATCAACTGGCCATGAATTGGGTCACTTAAAAAAAAAAAAAAAGACTTGACCACTTGAGGACCCTAGGCGCTGAAAAGGCCTGCACCGCCAAAAACACGCAACACTCACTGTAAAACATGAGTTCTTACGGCAATAATCACTCTACCGTGCTGGTAACGAAGCACCCTGTTGCACAGCTCGATACCCCGGAGGAGAAGCACGGTCTGAGCTATCTTGTCATCAGGAGCAAACCACTGGTGGAGAAATACTGGCACGACGACCCTACCTATTTGCGCACCCGATCTGGTAGGGGGAGGATTCTAAGAACAGCGAGCATATGTGTCGGATATAACCACCCACACATCTCCACGTGTATATAGATTGCTTCACCGCCCATAGTTGTTGTTGGACTTGGCCCTTATGGCAGGTTCACCCCTAGACTTTTTGCTTGTAATGGTGACCTGGTGATGGTGATTTTTGGGTTCTGCGTACTTTCACTGTGTCCCAATGGAAAGTGTGTGCGCACTCTGAGTGCATGTGATGAGATAGGCCTGCCCTCCCATAGGAATGCATGGGGAATGTATGTGTCCTGGGTAGTTCCTGATGCGTGGGGTGTACAGGTTTGAATCTGATATGTGCGAACTCGTGAGGGTGAATGCTTCGCAATGGTGTGTGTTGCATGCGTGTGTCATATCTAGAAGTGCCACTTCTAGGAGTTGGCATATTAATATAGAATGTGTCTGGCGTGTGATTGGCTGGAGCAGGCTGGTGAGCCTGGCTCCAGGAAGGCTGGATGGGTCTGCCCGGTGGTGAGTGGGAGATTAGCATGCTGATGGCTGGGGAGGAGTGTACCTGTGGCCTGAATGAGGCTGGGTTTTCCCCAGACAATGCTGGCTCTGCCCCCCTGTGGTGTGACTGATGACCCTAGCCCTGCCAGTGAAAGGAAGGGGTGGTTGGGCCATCAAGGGTACTCAAGGACCAGCTGCGACTGGGTCTGCCCCCACCCTGCACCTCCAAACAAAGGATTTAGGTGTATAAAAATGGGGCTGTGTCCCCACAGAAATTGTTCTTGTTCCAGGATCCTGAGGGGGCTGCTGTTGCTGCTGCTGGGCCAGAGGACCGCCACTTGGGGTGCCTCCCTGCCTGGAGACCCAGTGTGCTGGTTCTGGGCCCAGCCTTGCCCCCTGCCCCTTGAAAGGACTTTTGCTGGGCTTGTTGGCCCCTAGCATCTGGGAGCGCTGTGCTTGTGCTCCCAGCACCTGGGGGCGCTTTGTTTGCCATTAGCGCTTGAGAGCGCTTTATTTCTGGTCCTAGCGCTGGGGAGCGCTTTTGTGCACAGCAGGTGCCTACCCGGCATTGGCCCGCATTTTGAGTGAGGCGCGGCGTGGGAGCCCACTCCGCTGGTTTGCCGATTTTAATGCCCCCAAGTCGAGTGCCCACCTCGATTCACATTGATAACTGAAGCCGGTGCCCACTCGGCATTGCCCTGGGAAGTCGTCCTCTCCGCCGCCCGGCCGAACCGGAAGTCAGGCAGGCCGGGGGCGGGACAAGCGGACAACCGGAAGCAGGAAGTCCGGCCGGCTGAGGAAAAGAGCACCGGTCGCCGTGCGGTGAAGTTCCCCGAGTGTGGGGAGAGCCCGGGAGGAGAGAAGCCCCGCCCGAGGCACCAGCGCGACCGACGCCAGCCCCCACCTCACCCGAGGAAGGCTGAGAGGAGCAGCGGAGTCCCCAGAGCAGCCCGGTGAGTGTGAAGGGCTGGGGGAGGCACAGAATACAGGTCAGAGCGGCCCCGGTTGGCAGCGGGCCGCTCCAACGGTGCATAGAGCCAGAGAGGCTCTTAGGGGGCATTTCTGGGCAATTCGAGTCCCCAAGAGGGGGACTCCAACCCGAGCCAGAGAGGCTCTTGCTGCCATTTGTCGTCCTGAGTCCCCAGAGGGGGGACTCCACCGAAGCGCCCCCACGTGTTCGAGGGTCCCCCGTGAGGGGCCCCGACGCCCACCTCCTTGTTGAGGAGCCCAGAGAGGCTCCTGGGGGCCATTTGTTCTTTGAGCCCAGACAGGCTCTGAGGGTGCCATTCCCTCGTTTTGGAGCCCAGAGAGGCTCCAGCCTTTTGCGTTGTGAGCCCAGAGAGGCTCCTGGGGGCCATTTGTTCTTTGAGCCCAGACAGGCTCTGAGGGTGCCATTCCCTCGTTTTGGAGCCCAGAGAGGCTCATTGCCCATTCTTGTGAAGAGCCTGAGAGAGGCTCAGGGCACCATTCCTTGTCCAGGAGCCCAGAGAGGCTCCGCAGTGCCACAGTGGTGGTTCTTGAGCCCAGAGAGGCTCCAACGTTGCCCTAACTTTCCCTGAACCAGTTGCCCAGCACTTTGTGGGCAACTGCTGCGTTTAGGCCCTGACATTGGGACACAGGGACTGTCACAGGTGGTGACTGATTTAAGTTTTGCGCAATGTTATTGCTACACCTCTGAATGTATTGTTGATGCATCATGTGTTTTCCTCCTTACACCTCTGAATGAATGTTATGCATTGCATCATGTGTTTCCTTCCTTAGACCCCTACAGGTATAGCGATACTTAGGTGGTTTTCCTTCTTGCTAGTACACGTGGTGCTAGCAGAGCCCAGGTTCCCTAGTGTAATCTCCTAAGATAGTGAGGGTTGCATAGGTGGTGCTCACCTGGTACCAGTAGTGACTGGTTGTATGTTATTTTTGCGCTACAGTGATAATTCTATGATCTAAAAAGTGCTATTTCTGAAAGTGTTACTTCTGAAAGTGCTGATTCCTGACAGTAGTCCAGGTGGCCCTGTCTTGTAAATATCCCCTGTAAATTCTGCCCGTGCCTCTGGCACAATGTAAAGTGTGTGTTTTATCTAATGTGTTTTGGTGTAATACAAAGGCTATTTTTTATATATAACCTTGTGTGGAGTTTCCTTTGTGGTGGGCCTTGGGTGTTGTTGCTGGGGTGCGTGCGCAAATACTTAACTCATATCGCCTCCAAGTTTAGCCTTGACTGCTCGCGCCACGTTACCTAAAGGGCGAGTAGGGGTTATCTTGGCGTGTAACTCCCTTGCCCTGACTTAGGAGTGGTGGTCTCTGACTGACTTTGGCGAAAGCCCTGGCCAGCCAGGGATCCCATTTCTAACAGTTGTGAAAAACACAAACTACCGCCGTTGACACAGATGCCACCGACAGTAGGGCTCGAATAGCAGTCCCAGTGCCACAACCTGGTAAAGTCCGACCACTTTTTAAATATCTAGCGTTAAATTGCCCCAAAACTTTAGGCGCGCTTACTGAGCACCAGATTTACATCTCACCTACAGCCACGGGGGAATCAGGGATTTAGCCTGATTGTGCTCCCGAGGCTCGAACCCCCGACTCTCGCACAATATTCGTCAAATCCACAAAACGAAAACAAACGCCCGACGCCACTGAAGCTCCATAAAGCCCCTTGCCACTCTATGCCTCCCAGACAGGTCTGAATGCAGCGAAAATTCCCCTCAGGCGTAAAAGGGTGCGCTTAATTAGTTAGTGTCGGTCTCAGTGGCCGAAATCCGTGTACATGTCCTTAGACGAGACAATCGTGCAACCAAAGAGAGATCCTATTAAATATTGCAGTCTACACGGAGGCATGAAACCTGAAATCCTGCACCCAGTCACCAGCTTTCTATTGCCGAGCCACCTCTTCGCGCCACAAAGTGAAGCACACCAGGGTGAGAGCTCTCCAGGCCCGAGAAAGGCAAGTTAGATTCCCCCTAACTCCGGCCCGTGGCAGAGAGTCTCTGCCCTAGAAATACATGCAAACCACTGCAGACAACGGAGAAGAATTCAAATGCGCGAAATGCTATTGCTGAGAAATCACAATTGTTTTGCGTAACACCTCGCCAGTTCTCAAGCCTGCTGGACTCAAAGCATATGGGCCTTGGCAGGCCTCCCAGGTGCTATACAAAGATGTCGGACTCTGGCCTGACCGGGCCGTGGGCCCGCACAAGTGACCCCACAAGCCCCTGAACCTTGCCGATGCCATGCACCTGTGTACCTCCCGGGGTGCAGGGCACCGTTTGCATGTACTCTGATGCTCGTGCTGAATTACCACATTGGCTGTTCTTAATTAATAACAGCTGCCACCAGGGTCGGATTGGGATCACAATTCGGCCCGGGCACTGACGAAAAAAGTGGCCCACATTCAAGAGGCGTGGCCCATATTTAAGGGGCGTGGCCCACATTCAAGGGGCGTGCCCTTTCATGAAACACTATTTGCACAGACAAGGAATGAAAGTGGGAGGATACTGTTCTTGCACAGGACACAGGGCAAAGGTGCCAATGGCCTACATGCTGAGCAACTAAAAAAAATAGCAAGGCCCCTTTCTGTCACAAAATTATTCCAGCCCTCCAGCACAGGAGCACCTGAAAAGCAGCAAAGCCCCTGCTATTACTAACCTACTTAGCCCTCCCCAGATCTTCAGCTCAGGAGCACATGAACAGAGGTAAGGCCCCTGCAATTAGTAAAGTAATCAACCCTCCAGGGCTCGGGAAAATGTCCTGGCAGGGGAGCACAAAACACAGCTTTCTGGGTCATCCAAGGTAGTCAGGTAGCCATGGGGGAGGCTGAGGTGAAGCTGGTGCATGGGAAGTGCCTTCCCAGTGTGTTCTGGCAGTTTGAGAGTTTACCATTTACTGTAGCATTACCCTTGTACCTGTGAATGGTACCCTTTTGTAACTTGCACACGTCACTTTTCTCTGGTATCACACTGTTTGCTCCTCTCAATTTTGTTTGCTTTAGATACTTGCACAAGTGCCACCATTGCCTACGTAACGTTTGTTCTTGTGCTGGAGTGTCTGCCATTTATTGCAGTATTATACCTCTACTTGTACTTTGTACACTTTTGTAACCTGCACACATATCACTTTTTCCTCCTGTAATGTACCGATTGCTACCTCATGTATTTTGGTTGCTCACTATTGTCACTTTTGATTCATGTAACTTAACGTTTTCTTTTGTAATTTGTCCACTTGTATTTTTTCTCCTCATGTATTATTGCTGTTCCTTGTGTGAAGCGCTCTGACACCTTCGGGTAAAGTCTGCGCTATATAAAATTGCATAAATAAATAAATAAAATAAAAAAATTCCAAACATCACCAGGCCCCCTCAGCAAGACCCATTCTTCCTCATCCACTATGCCCTGAATGTGAAGGGCTGTGGGCGAGGTGTTAAGACTAACACCGTTTCTGGGCTGCGTGGGCGCCAGGGGGCCGAGGTGAAAATGGCTCAAAGGCCTGAGAAACACCTGGCCCCCAGGGAGGCCGATTATTGCAAACAATCACCCCTCCCCAGCCCAGCATCAGCTTGATTGCTTGGCAGGGTAGGGGTGAAGGAGAGCCCACAGCTGACAATCGCTGTCTGGCCACACAGCGAGGCTGCTTTCATTTTCTCTGTCTGTCTCGTGCCCTCCGTGGGCCGTTTTTTTTTTCTCCCCTTTCCTAGTCCACTCTCTGTGGACTGGGACAGGGGAGAAAAAACGGTCCACAGAGGGCACTGAGGCACCGGCCCTTCGGCCCATTCCCGAATGCCCGCCTTGCCAATCCGCCCCTGGCTGCCACACACGCCACTCCCAGTAGCCACTTAATTGCTGACCCTAAAGCCCCGTGGCCCCTGCCGTGCGCTCAGCGCAAACTTTCCGAAATCAACTTCCACACATTCGCCATTTTGGAATCAGCTACGAAACAAGCCTTGGCTAGTAGGAGAAGAAATCAAGAAAGAGCAACACCAGTGCGCGAAACATAAATATCACAAATGGGCCATTGTGCCACTCCAGCCAGCTGTGCCAGCGCCTGGCAACGGCAGGGGCGTGCAGCCACGCATCACAGCCTCAAAGGCGAGAAGTAACAGACCCAAAGAGAATGGACTCACCGCTGCAAGCCAGAGCCTCCCAAACCACAGCAATTCCACAGAAAAGGTGCTTGAGACTGAGTGAGCAATGAGTTGCGAGTGTCGCATGAACAAAAAGGGGGGCCTCAAAACGTCCGGCTGGCACAAATGGTCGCCAATCTATTCTACCATCCGGGTCACCTCTCTCTCGTGCCCTACCACCAAAGAATGCGTAGAACCCCCCAGCTGAGGAACCAAGACCATGGGCCCCCAGAACAACAGAAGCAGATTCTCAAGCGACCCCACTTGCCCCCAAACCTTCCCGTGGCCGCGCACCGGGTAACCTCCAGGGGAGCTACGCAGGGGCGTGGCCACACGACCCGTGACTTGGCCTCTGTACCCCCACAGTCCCCGAGAGGGGACAACTCACCGCAAGAGACAACCACCCGGCGACCGGAGGGGACAAAGAGGCCGCCAGGCGGGTGGGGGAGGAATTTATACCTCTCCCCTGCCCCCCAACACAGCCGGAAGTGACGACGGGACCCGAAGTAGTGTGGCTCACTGATTAGAGGCGGCAGACCCGAGAGCAGAGGACGGCCCGGGACCAGGGTTCGAATACCGGCGCGGCAGGTTTCTAGACCAGGGTCAGCGGACTTGATAATTCTCTCGCCTCGGTGCCCACTTTGACCAGCGATCACACTCGGCAACTCTGGGCATTAGCTTGCCTCATCTTCACTAACGGCCCCACCAGAACGCTGGGGATGCCTGGTCTCACCCTGGAGATACCCATTAAGGGGCCATCTCTCAGGGAAGCCAGGAAGGGTTTCGCAGCGGTCGAAGCGCCTTGGGACCCTACGGGTAAGTAGTGCGCTATATAAATGCCTATACATTTACATTTACATTTACATTTACAAAGGGGTCGCGGAACACTAGGCTGCCCTGTGTGCCATCTTGTGGCACGAAGGGGGGCGCTCTCTTATGAGGGTCCCCTGCGGGGACGTGTCTGTCGCCCCGCAATCTGTTTCGACAATAAGCTGAATCCAATTCCCAGAGTTAACGAGCAATGCAAAATAGTCAGAAATGATACCTTTTGCAGCTTTGAGCCTGAACACGTCTGAATTCTGAGCTCGCGAGTCTCACGTCCTTTTTTTATTGTACGGAAGTACCACTCATAGGAGATACCTTCGGCCCCTACCGTATTACCCTCTTTTTTTTCTAAAAAAGAAGGGGAAATAATATTGAAATATTTAAAACTTAAATTGCTCCATACGTCCAGACTCCAGGCAGCCTTGCGTCAATGCAAACCATAAAACTATAAGTTAAACATCCAGAGACTAAGACGGGCTTCTTTTGAAAGTCTCGCAAAGTCTAGCTTCCTGCCAGCGAAAGACGCTTTCACATTTAGAGTTGTGAACCTCACAACATTTCACTGGAGTGGTCCACCACCCTGAATGTTTCATCTCAGCAGAGAGTGCATAAGGAGTATCCTGCTTGACAGTCCAAGGCATAGCACTGAGACAGGGTGATCAGACAACCCGCATTTGCCCGTACAGTACCAGTTTTTCAAGGACTATCCCTGCGTCCGAACACTTGCAGCTAAAACAAAGACATGAGGATGGTGTGAACATGAATGTTAATCAGTGTTGTGAAGGCTCAGGTTGCAACCAGCCCTCTCACCACTCCAGGGTCACATCTTAACTTAAATGTGTGTGTGGGTGCGTGCATGTGTGTTGACCTCGCAGATGGGCAGCCCTATACGTGGCAAAGTGTGCCCCACCATTAATACCCTTTTGCTGGCTGTCCTAGTTTGTATGTCTTTTCACTGGCGCTGCCTGTCCTAGTTTGTATGTCTCTTCACTGGCGCTGCCTGTCCTAGTTTGTATGTCTTTTCGCTGGCGCTGCCTGTCCTAGTTTGTATGTCTTTTCGCTGGCGCTGCCTGTCCTTGTTTGTATGTCTTTTCACTGGCGCTGCCTGTCCTAGTTTGTATGTCTCTTCACTGGCGCTGCCTGTCCTAGTTTGTATGTCTTTACACTGGCGCTGCCTGTCCTAGTTTGTATGTCTCTTCACTGGCGCTGCCTGTCCTAGTTTGTATGTCTTTTCAATGGCGCTGCCTGTCCTAGTTTGTATGTCTTTTCACTGGCGCTGCCTGTCCTAGTTTGTATGTCTTTTCACTGGCGCTGCCTGTCCTAGTTTGTATGTCTTTTCACTGGCGCTGCCTGTCCTAGTTTGTATGTCTTTTCACTGGCGCTGCCTGTCCTAGTTTGTATGTCTTTTCACTGGCTCTGCCTGTCCTAGTTTGTATGTCTTTTCACTGGCGCTGCCTGTCCTAGTTTGTATGTCTTTTCACTGGCGCTGCCTGTCCTAGTTTGTATGATTTTTCACTGGCGCTGCCTGTCCTAGTTTGTATGTCTCTTCACTGGCGCTGCCTGTCCTAGTTTGTATGTCTTTTCACTGGCGCTGCCTGTCCTAGTTTGTATGTCTCTTCACTGGCGCTGCCTGTCCTAGTTTGTATGTCTTTTCACTGGCTCTGCCTGTCCTAGTTTGTATGTCTCTTCACTGGCGCTGCCTGTCCTAGTTTGTATGTCTCTTCACTGGCGCTGCCTGTCCTAGTTTGTATGTCTTTTCACTGGCGCTGCCTGTCCTAGTTTGTATGTCTTTTCACTGGCGCTGCCTGTCCTAGTTTGTATGTCTTTTCACTGGTGCTGCCTGTCCTAGTTTGTATGTCTTTTCACTGGCGCTGCCTGTCCTAGTTTGTATGTCTTTACACTGGCACTGCCTGTCCTAGTTTGTATGTCTCTTCACTGCCGCTGCCTGTCCTAGTTTGTATGTCTCTTCACTGGCGCTGCCTGTCCTAGTTTGTATGTCTTTTCACTGGCGCTGCCTGTCCTAGTTTGTATGTCTTTACACTGGCGCTGCCTGTCCTAGTTTGTATGTCTTTTCACTGGCGCTGCCTGTCCTAGTTTGTATGTCTTTTCACTGGCGCTGCCTGTCCTAGTTTGTATGTCTCTTCGCTGGCGCTGCCTGTCCTAGTTTGTTCACTGGCGCTGCCTGTCCTAGTTTGTATGTCTTTTCACTGGCGCTGCCTGTCCTAGTTTGTATGTCTCTTCACTGGCGCTGCCTGTCCTAGTTTGTATGTCTTTTCACTGGCGCTGCCTGTCCTAGTTTGTATGTCTTTTCACTGGCGCTGCCTGTCCTAGTTTGTATGTCTTTTCACTGGCGCTGCCTGTCCTAGTTTGTATGTCTTTTCACTGGCGCTGCCTGTCCTAGTTTGTATGTCTTTTCACTGGCGCTGCCTGTCCTAGTTTGTATGTCTTTTCACTGGCGCTGCCTGTCCTAGTTTGTATGTCTCTTCACTGGCGCTGCCTGTCCTAGTTTGTATGTCTTTTCACTGGCGCTGCCTGTCCTAGTTTGTATGTCTTTTCACTGGCGCTGCCTGTCCTAGTTTGTATGTCTCTTCACTGGCGCTGCCTGTCCTAGTTTGTATGTCTTTTCACTGGCGCTGCCTGTCCTAGTTTGTATGTCTCTTCGCTGGCGCTGCCTGTCCTAGTTTGTATGTCTCTTCACTGGCGCTGCCTGTCCTAGTTTGTATGTCTCTTCACTGGCGCTGCCTGTCCTAGTTTGTATGTCTTTTCACTGGCGCTGCCTGTCCTAGTTTGTATGTCTTTACACTGGCGCTGCCTGTCCTAGTTCGTATGTCTTTTCAATGGCGCTGCCTGTCCTAGTTTGTATGTCTTTTCGCTGGCGCTGCCTGTCCTAGTTTTTATGTCTCTTCACTGGCACTGCCTGTCCTAGTTTGTATGTCTTTTCACTGGCGCTGCCTGTCCTAGTTTGTATGTCTTTTCACTGGCGCTGCCTGTCCTAGTTTGTATGTCTTTTCACTGGCGCTGCCTGTCCTAGTTTGTATGTCTCTTCACTGGCGCTGCCTGTCCTAGTTTGTATGTCTTTTCACTGGCGCTGCCTGTCCTAGTTTGTATGTCTTTTCACTGGCGCTGCCTGTCCTAGTTTGTATGTCTTTTCACTGGCGCTGCCTGTCCTAGTTTGTATGATTTTTCACTGGCGCTGCCTGTCCTAGTTTGTATGTCTCTTCACTGGCGCTGCCTGTCCTAGTTTGTATGTCTTTTCACTGGCGCTGCCTGTCCTAGTTTGTATGTCTCTTCACTGGCGCTGCCTGTCCTAGTTTGTATGTCTTTTCACTGGCTCTGCCTGTCCTAGTTTGTATGTCTCTTCACTGGCGCTGCCTGTCCTAGTTTGTATGTCTCTTCACTGGCGCTGCCTGTCCTAGTTTGTATGTCTTTTCACTGGCGCTGCCTGTCCTAGTTTGTATGTCTTTTCACTGGTGCTGCCTGTCCTAGTTTGTATGTCTTTACACTGGCACTGCCTGTCCTAGTTTGTATGTCTCTTCACTGCCGCTGCCTGTCCTAGTTTGTATGTCTCTTCACTGGCGCTGCCTGTCCTAGTTTGTATGTCTTTTCACTGGCGCTGCCTGTCCTAGTTTGTATGTCTTTACACTGGCGCTGCCTGTCCTAGTTTGTATGTCTTTTCACTGGCGCTGCCTGTCCTAGTTTGTATGTCTTTTCACTGGCGCTGCCTGTCCTAGTTTGTATGTCTCTTCGCTGGCGCTGCCTGTCCTAGTTTGTATGTCTTTTCGCTGGCGCTGCCTGTCCTAGTTTGTATGTCTCTTCACTGGCGCTGCCTGTCCTAGTTTGTATGTCTTTTCACTGGCGCTGCCTGTCCTAGTTTGTATGTCTCTTCACTGGCGCTGCCTGTCCTAGTTTGTATGTCTCTTCACTGGCGCTGCCTGTCCTAGTTTGTATGTTCACTGGCGCTGCCTGTCCTAGTTTGTATGTCTCTTCACTGGCGCTGCCTGTCCTAGTTTGTATGTCTTTTCACTGGCGCTGCCTGTCCTAGTTTGTATGTCTTTTCACTGGCGCTGCCTGTCCTAGTTTGTATGTCTTTTCACTGGCGCTGCCTGTCCTAGTTTGTATGTCTTTTCACTGGCGCTGCCTGTCCTAGTTTGTATGTCTTTTCACTGGCGCTGCCTGTCCTAGTTTGTATGTCTTTTCACTGGCGCTGCCTGTCCTAGTTTGTATGTCTTTTCACTGGCGCTGCCTGTCCTAGTTTGTATGTCTTTTCACTGGCGCTGCCTGTCCTAGTTTGTATGTCTTTTCACTGGCGCTGCCTGTCCTAGTTTGTATGTCTCTTCACTGGCGCTGCCTGTCCTAGTTTGTATGTCTTTTCACTGGCGCTGCCTGTCCTAGTTTGTATGTCTTTTCACTGGCGCTGCCTGTCCTAGTTTGTATGTCTCTTCACTGGCGCTGCCTGTCCTAGTTTGTATGTCTTTTCACTGGCGCTGCCTGTCCTAGTTTGTATGTCTCTTCACTGGCGCTGCCTGTCCTAGTTTGTATGTCTCTTCACTGGCGCTGCCTGTCCTAGTTTGTATGTCTCTTCACTGGCGCTGCCTGTCCTAGTTTGTATGTCTTTTCACTGGCGCTGCCTGTCCTAGTTTGTATGTCTCTTCACTGGCGCTGCCTGTCCTAGTTTGTATGTCTTTTCACTGGCGCTGCCTGTCCTAGTTTGTATGTCTTTACACTGGCGCTGCCTGTCCTAGTTCGTATGTCTTTTCAATGGCGCTGCCTGTCCTAGTTTGTATGTCTTTTCGCTGGCGCTGCCTGTCCTAGTTTTTATGTCTCTTCACTGGCGCTGCCTGTCCTAGTTTGTATGTCTTTTCACTGGCGCTGCCTGTCCTAGTTTGTATGTCTTTTCACTGGCGCTGCCTGTCCTAGTTTGTATGTCTTTTCACTGGCGCTGCCTGTCCTAGTTTGTATGTCTCTTCACTGGCGCTGCCTGTCCTAGTTTGTATGTCTTTTCAATGGCGCTGCCTGTCCTAGTTTGTATGTCTCTTCACTGGCGCTGCCTGTCCTAGTTTGTATGTCTCTTCACTGGCGCTGCCTGTCCTAGTTTGTATGTCTTTTCAATGGCGCTGCCTGTCCTAGTTTGTATGTCTTTTCACTGGCGCTGCCTGTCCTAGTTTGTATGTCTTTTCACTGGCGTTGCCTGTCCTAGTTTGTATGTCTTTTCACTGGCGCTGCCTGTCCTAGTTTGTATGTCTTTACACTGGCACTGCCTGTCCTAGTTTGTATGTCTTTTCGCTGGCGCTGCCTGTCCTAGTTTGTATGACTTTTCACTGGCGCTGCCTGTCCTAGTTTGTATGTCTTTTCACTGGCGCTGCCTGTCCTAGTTTGTATGTCTTTTCACTGGCGCTGCCTGTCCTAGTTTGTATGTCTTTTCGCTGGCGCTGCCTGTCCTAGTTTGTATGTCTCTTCACTGGCGCTGCCTGTCCTAGTTTGTATGTCTCTTCACTGGCGCTGCCTGTCCTAGTTTGTATGTCTTTTCAATGGCGCTGCCTGTCCTAGTTTGTATGTCTTTTCAATGGCGCTGCCTGTCCTAGTTTGTATGTCTCTTCACCCTGGCGCTGCCTGTCCTAGTTTGTATGTCTCTTCACTGGCGCTGCCTGTCTAGTTTGTATGTCTTTTCAATGGCGCTGCCTGTCCTAGTTTGTATGTCTCTTCACTGGCGCTGCCTGTCCTAGTTTGTATGTCTCTTCACTGGCGCTGCCTGTCCTAGTTTGTATGTCTTTTCACTGGCGCTGCCTGTCCTAGTTTGTATGTCTTTACACTGGCACTGCCCTGTCCTAGTTTGTATGTCTTTTCACTGGCGCTGCCTGTCCTAGTTTGTATGTCTTTTCACTGGCGCTGCCTGTCCTAGTTTGTATGTCTTTACACTGGCACTGCCTGTCCTAGTTTGTATGTCTTTTCACTGGCGCTGCCTGTCCTAGTTTGTATGTCTCTTCACTGGCGCTGCCTGTCCTAGTTTGTATGTCTTTTCCACTGGCGCTGCCTGTCCTAGTTTGTATGTCTTTTCACTGGCGCTGCCTGTCCTAGTTTGTATGTCTTTTCACTGGCGCTGCCTGTCCTAGTTTGTATGTCTTTTCACTGGCGCTGCCTGTCCTAGTTTGTAATGTCTCTTCACTGGCGCTGCCTGTCCTAGTTTGTATGTCTTTTCACTGGCGCTGCCTGTCCTAGTTTGTATGTCTTTTCACTGGCGCTGCCTGTCCTAGTGTGTATGTCTTTTCACTGGCGCTGCCTGTCCTAGTTTGTATGTCTCTTCACTGGCGCTGCCTGTCCTAGTTTGTATGTCTTTTCACTGGCGCTGCCTGTCCTAGTTTGTATGTCTTTTCACTGGCGCTGCCTGTCCTAGTTTGTATGTCTCTTCACTGGCGCTGCCTGTCCTAGTTTGTATGTCTCTTCACTGGCGCTGCCTGTCCTAGTTTGTATGTCTCTTCACTGGCGCTGCCTGTCCCTAGTTTGTATGTCTCTTCACTGGCGCTGCCTGTCCTAGTTGTATGTCTTTTCACTGGCGCTGCCTGTCCTAGTTTGTATGTCTCTTCACTGGCGCTGCCTGTCCTAGTTTGTATGTCTTTTGACTGGCGCTGCCTGTCCTAGTTTGTATGTCTCTTCACTGGCGCTGCCTGTCCTAGTTTGTATGTCTTTTCACTGGCGCTGCCTGACTGCCTGTCCTAGTTTGTATGTCTTTTCACTGGCGCTGCCTGTCCTAGTTTGCATGTCTTTTCACTGGCGCTGCCTGTCCTAGTTTGTATGTCTCTTCACTGGCGCTGCCTGTCCTAGTTTGTAGGTCTCTTCACTGGCGCTGCCTGTCCTAGTTTGTATGTCTTTTCGCTGGCGCTGCCTGTCCTAGTTTGTATGTCTTTTCGCTGGCGCTGCCTGTCCTAGTTTGTATGTCTTTTCACTGGCGCTGCCTGTCCTAGTTTGTATGTCTCTTCACTGGCGCTGCCTGTCCTAGTTTGTATGTCTTTTCACTGGCGCTGCCTGTCCTAGTTTGTATGTCTTTTCACTGGCGCTGCCTGTCCTAGTTTGTATGTCTCTTCACTGGCGCTGCCTGTCCTAGTTTGTATGTCTTTTCACTGGCGCTGCCTGTCCTAGTTTGTATGTCTTTTCACTGGCGCTGCCTGTCCTAGTTTGTATGTCTCTTCACTGGCGCTGCCTGTCCTAGTTTGTATGTCTTTTGACTGGCGCTGCCTGTCCTAGTTTGTATGTCTTTTCGCTGGCGCTGCCTGTCCTAGTTTGTATGTCTCTTCACTGGCGCTGCCTGTCCTAGTTTGTATGTCTTTTCACTGGTGCTGCCTGTCCTAGTTTGTATGTCTTTTCACTGGCGCTGCCTGTCCTAGTTTGTATGTCTTTTGACTGGCGCTGCCTGTCCTAGTTTGTATGTCTTTTCACTGGCGCTGCCTGAACTAGTTTGTATGTCTTTTCACTGGCGCTGCCTGTCCTAGTTTGTATGTCTTTTCACTGGCGCTGCCTGTCCTAGTTTGTATGTCTTTTCACTGGCGCTGCCTGTCCTAGTTTGTATGTCTTTTCACTGGCGCTGCCTGTCCTAGTTTGTATGTCTCTTCACTGGCGCTGCCTGTCCTAGTTTGTATGTCTTTACATTGGCACTGCCTGTCCTAGTTTGTATGTCTCTTCACTGGCGCTGCCTGTCCTAGTTTGTATGTCTCTTCACTGGCGCTGCCTGTCCTAGTTTGTATGTCTCTTCACTGGCGCTGCCTGTCCTAGTTTGTATGTCTCTTCACTGGCGCTGCCTGTCCTAGTTTGTATGTCTTTTCACTGGCGCTGCCTGTCCTTGTTTGTATGTCTTTTCACTGGCGCTGCCTGTCCTAGTTTGTATGTCTTTTCACTGGCGCTGCCTGTCCTAGTTTGTATGTCTTTTCACTGGCGCTGCGTGTCCTAGTTTGTATGTCTTTACACTGGCACTGCCTGTCCTAGTTTGTATGTCTCTTCACTGGCGCTGCCTGTCCTAGTTTGTATGTCTCTTCACTGGCGCTGCCTGTCCTAGTTTGTATGTCTCTTCACTGGCGCTGCCTGTCCTAGTTTGTATGTCTTTTCACTGGCGCTGCCTGTCCTAGTTTGTATGTCTTTACACTGGCACTGCCTGTCCTAGTTTGTATGTCTCTTCACTGGCGCTGCCTGTCCTAGTTTGTATGTCTTTTCACTGGCGCTGCCTGTCCTAGTTTGTATGTCTTTTGACTGGCGCTGCCTGTCCTAGTTTGTATGTCTCTTCACTGGCGCTGCCTGTCCTAGTTTGTATGTCTTTTGACTGGCGCTGCCTGTCCTAGTTTGTATGTCTTTTCACTGGCGCTGCCTGTCCTAGTTTGTATGTCTTTTCACTGGCGCTGCCTGTCCTAGTTTGTATGTCTTTACACTGGCACTGCCTGTCCTAGTTTGTATGTCTTTTCACTGGCGCTGCCTGTCCTAGTTTGTATGTCTTTTCACTGGCGCTGCCTGTCCTAGTTTGTATGTCTCTTCACTGGCGCTGCCTGTCCTAGTTTGTATGTCTTTTCACTGGCGCTGCCTGTCCTAGTTTGTATGTCTTTACACTGGCTCTGCCTGTCCTAGTTTGTATGTCTTTTCACTGGCGCTGCCTGTCCTAGTGTGTATGTCTTTTCACTGGCGCTGCCTGTCCTAGTTTGTATGTCTCTTCACTGGCGCTGCCTGTCCTAGTTTGTATGTCTTTTCACTGGCGCTGCCTGTCCTAGTTTGTATGTCTTTTCACTGGCGCTGCCTGTCCTAGTTTGTATGTCTCTTCACTGGCGCTGCCTGTCCTAGTTTGTATGTCTCTTCACTGGCGCTGCCTGTCCTAGTTTGTATGTCTCTTCACTGGCGCTGCCTGTCCTAGTGTGTATGTCTCTTCACTGGCGCTGCCTGTCCTAGTTTGTATGTCTTTTCACTGGCGCTGCCTGTCCTAGTTTGTATGTCTTTTCACTGGCGCTGCCTGTCCTAGTTTGTATGTCTCTTCACTGGCGCTGCCTGTCCTAGTTTGTATGTCTTTTCACTGGCGCTGCCTGTCCTAGTTTGTATGTCTCTTCACTGGTGCTGCCTGTCCTAGTTTGTATGTCTTTTGACTGGCGCTGCCTGTCCTAGTTTGTATGTCTTTTCACTGGCGCTGCCTGTCCTAGTTTGTATGTCTCTTCACTGGCGCTGCCTGTCCTAGTTTGTATGTCTTTTCACTGGCGCTGCCTGTCCTAGTTTGTATGTCTTTTCACTGGCGCTGCCTGTCCTAGTTTGTATGTCTCTTCACTGGCGCTTCCTGTCCTAGTTTGTATGTCTTTTCACTGGCGCTGCCTGTCCTAGTTTGTATGTCTTTTGACTGGCGCTGCCTGTCCTAGTTTGTATGTCTTTTCGCTGGCGCTGCCTGTCCTAGTTTGTATGTCTCTTCACTGGCGCTGCCTGTCCTAGTTTGTATGTCTTTTCACTGGCGCTGCCTGTCCTAGTTTGTATGTCTTTTCACTGGCGCTGCCTGTCCTAGTTTGTAGTTTGTATGTCTTTTGACTGGCGCTGCCTGTCCTAGTTTGTATGTCTTTTCACTGGCGCTGCCTGAACTAGTTTGTATGTCTTTTCACTGGCGCTGCCTGTCCTAGTTTGTATGTCTTTTCACTGGCGCTGCCTGTCCTAGTTTGTATGTCTTTTCACTGGCGCTGCCTGTCCTAGTTTGTATGTCTTTTCACTGGCGCTGCCTGTCCTAGTTTGTATGTCTCTTCACTGGCGCTGCCTGTCCTAGTTTGTATGTCTTTACACTGGCACTGCCTGTCCTAGTTTGTATGTCTCTTCACTGGCGCTGCCTGTCCTAGTTTGTATGTCTCTTCACTGGCGCTGCCTGTCCTAGTTTGTATGTCTCTTCACTGGCGCTGCCTGTCCTAGTTTGTATGTCTCTTCACTGGCGCTGCCTGTCCTAGTTTGTATGTCTTTTCACTGGCGCTGCCTGTCCTTGTTTGTATGTCTTTTCACTGGCGCTGCCTGTCCTAGTTTGTATGTCTTTTCACTGGCGCTGCCTGTCCTAGTTTGTATGTCTTTTCACTGGCGCTGCCTGTCCTAGTTTGTATGTCTTTACACTGGCACTGCCTGTCCTAGTTTGTATGTCTCTTCACTGGCGCTGCCTGTCCTAGTTTGTATGTCTCTTCACTGGCGCTGCCTGTCCTAGTTTGCATGTCTCTTCACTGGCGCTGCCTGTCCTAGTTTGTATGTCTTTTCACTGGCGCTGCCTGTCCTAGTTTGTATGTCTTTACACTGGCACTGCCTGTCCTAGTTTGTATGTCTCTTCACTGGCGCTGCCTGTCCTAGTTTGTATGTCTTTTCACTGGCCCTGCCTGTCCTAGTTTGTATGTCTTTTGACTGGCGCTGCCTGTCCTAGTTTGTATGTCTCTTCACTGGCGCTGCCTGTCCTAGTTTGTATGTCTTTTCACTGGCGCTGCCTGTCCTAGTTTGTATGTCTTTTCACTGGCGCTGCCTGTCCTAGTTTGTATGTCTTTTCACTGGCGCTGCCTGTCCTAGTTTGTATGTCTTTACACTGGCACTGCCTGTCCTAGTTTGTATGTCTTTTCACTGGCGCTGCCTGTCCTAGTTTGTATGTCTTTTCACTGGCGCTGCCTGTCCTAGTTTGTATGTCTCTTCACTGGCGCTGCCTGTCCTAGTTTGTATGTCTTTTCACTGGCGCTGCCTGTCCTAGTTTGTATGTCTTTACACTGGCTCTGCCTGTCCTAGTTTGTATGTCTTTTCACTGGCGCTGCCTGTCCTAGTTTGTATGTCTTTTCGCTGGCGCTGCCTGTCCTAGTTTGTATGTCTGTACACTGGCACTGCCTGTCCTAGTTTGTATGTCTGTACACTGGCGCTGCCTGTCCTAGTTTGTATGTCTCTTCACTGGCGCTGCCTGTCCTAGTTTGTATGTCTTTTCGCTGGCGCTGCCTGTCCTAGTTTATATGTCTTTTCACTGGCGCTGCCTGTCCTAGTTTGTATGTCTTTTCGCTGGCGCTGCCTGTCCTAGTTTGTATGTCTTTTCACTGGCGCTGCCTGTCCTAGTTTGTATGTCTCTTCACTGGCGCTGCCTGTCCTAGTTTGTATGTCTTTTCACTGGCGCTGCCTGTCCTAGTTTGTATGTCTTTTCACTGGCGCTGCCTGTCCTAGTTTGTATGTCTCTTCACTGGCGCTGCCTGTCCTAGTTTGTATGTCTTTTCACTGGCGCTGCCTGTCCTAGTTTGTATGTCTCTTCACTGGCGCTGCCTGTCCTAGTTTGTATGTCTCTTCACTGGCGCTGCCTGTCCTAGTTTGTATGTCTTTTCACTGGCGCTGCCTGTCCTAGTTTGTATGTCTTTTCACTGGCGCTGCCTGTCCTAGTTTGTATGTATCTTCACTGCCGCTGCCTGTCCTAGTTTGTATGTCTTTTGACTGGCGCTGCCTGTCCTAGTTTGTATGTCTTTTCAATGGCGCTGCCTGTCCTAGTTTGTATGTCTTTTCAATGGCGCTGCCTGTCCTAGTTTGTATGTCTTTTCACTGGCGCTGCCTGTCCTAGTTTGTATGTCTCTTCACTGGCGCTGCCTGTCCTAGTTTGTATGTCTTTTCACTGGCGCTGCCTGTCCTAGTTTGTATGTCTTTTCACTGGCGCTGCCTGTCCTAGTTTGTATGTCTTTTCACTGGCGCTGCCTGTCCTAGTTTGTATGTCTTTTCACTGGCGCTGCCTGTCCTAGTTTGTATGTCTTTTCACTGGCGCTGCCTGTCCTAGTTTGTATGTCTTTTCACTGGCGCTGCCTGTCCTAGTTTGTATGTCTTTTCACTGGCGCTGCCTGTCCTAGTTTGTATGTCTTTTCACTGGCGCTGCCTGTCCTAGTTTGTATGTCTTTTCACTGGCGCTGCCTGTCCTAGTTTGTATGTCTCTTCACTGGCGCTGCCTGTCCTAGTTTGTATGTCTTTTCACTGGCGCTGCCTGTCCTAGTTTGTATGTCTTTTCACTGGAGCTGCCTGTCCTAGTTTGTATGTCTTTTCACTGGCGCTGCCTGTCCTAGTTTGTATGTCTCTTCACTGGCGCTGCCTGTCCTAGTTTGTATGTCTTTTCACTGGCGCTGCCTGTCCTAGTTTGTATGTCTTTTCACTGGCGCTGCCTGTCCTAGTTTGTATGTCTTTACACTGGCACTGCCTGTCCTAGTTTGTATGTCTCTTCACTGGCGCTGCCTGTCCTAGTTTGTATGTCTTTTGACTGGCGCTGCCTGTCCTAGTTTGTATGTCTTTTGACTGGCGCTGCCTGTCCTAGTTTGTATGTCTTTTGACTGGCGCTGCCTGTCCTAGTTTGTATGTCTTTTGACTGGCGCTGCCTGTCCTAGTTTGTATGTCTTTTCACTGGCGCTGCCTGTCCTAGTTTGTATGTCTTTTGACTGGCGCTGCCTGTCCTAGTTTGTATGTCTCTTCACTGGCGCTGCCTGTCCTAGTTTGTATGTCTTTTCACTGGCGCTGCCTGTCCTAGTTTGTATGTCTTTTCACTGGCGCTGCCTGTCCTAGTTTGTATGTCTTTTCACTGGCGCTGCCTGTCCTAGTTTGTATGTCTTTTCACTGGCGCTGCCTGTCCTAGTTTTTATGTCTCTTCACTGGCGCTGCCTGTCCTAGTTTGTATGTCTTTTCACTGGCGCTGCCTGTCCTAGTTTGTATGTCTTTTCACTGGCGCTGCCTGTCCTAGTTTGTATGTCTTTACACTGGCGCTGCCTGTCCTAGTTTGTATGTCTTTTCACTGGCGCTGCCTGTCCTAGTTTGTATGTCTTTTCACTGGCGCTGCCTGTCCTAGTTTGTATGTCTTTTCACTGGCGCTGCCTGTCCTAGTTTGTATGTCTTTTCACTGGCGCTGCCTGTCCTAGTTTGTATGTCTTTTCACTGGCGCTGCCTGTCCTAGTTTGTATGTCTTTTCACTGGCGCTGCCTGTCCTAGTTTGTATGTCTCTTCACTGGCGCTGCCTGTCCTAGTTTGTATGTCTTTTCACTGGCGCTGCCTGTCCTAGTTTGTATGTCTTTACACTGGCACTGCCTGTCCTAGTTTGTATGTCTTTACACTGGCACTGCCTGTCCTAGTTTGTATGTCTCTTCACTGGCGCTGCCTGTCCTAGTTTGTATGTCTTTTGACTGGCGCTGCCTGTCCTAGTTTGTATGTCTTTTGACTGGCGCTGCCTGTCCTAGTTTGTATGTCTTTTCAATGGCGCTGCCTGTCCTAGTTTGTATGTCTTTTGACTGGCACTGCCTGTCCTAGTTTGTATGTCTTTTCACTGGCGCTGCCTGTCCTAGTTTGTATGTCTCTTCACTGGCGCTGCCTGTCCTAGTTTGTATGTATCTTCACTGCCGCTGCCTGTCCTAGTTTGTATGTCTTTTCAATGGCGCTGCCTGTCCTAGTTTGTATGTCTTTTCACTGGCGCTGCCTGTCCTAGTTTGTATGTCTCTTCACTGGCGCTGCCTGTCCTAGTTTGTATGTCTTTTCACTGGCGCTGCCTGTCCTAGTTTGTATGTCTTTTCACTGGCGCTGCCTGTCCTAGTTTGTATGTCTTTTGACTGGCGCTGCCTGTCCTAGTTTGTATGTCTCTTCACTGGCGCTGCCTGTCCTAGTTTGTATGTCTCTTCACTGGCGCTGCCTGTCCTAGTTTGTATGTCTTTTGACTGGCACTGCCTGTCCTAGTTTGTATGTCTTTTCACTGGCGCTGCCTGTCCTAGTTTGTATGTCTTTACACTGGCACTGCCTGTCCTAGTTTGTATGTCTTTTCACTGGCGCTGCCTGTCCTAGTTTGTATGTCTCTTCACTGGCGCTGCCTGTCCTAGTTTGTATGTCTTTTCACTGGCGCTGCCTGTCCTAGTTTGTATGTCTTTTCACTGGCGCTGCCTGTCCTAGTTTGTATGTCTTTTCACTGGCGCTGCCTGTCCTAGTTTGTATGTCTTTTCACTGGCTCTGCCTGTCCTAGTTTGTATGTCTTTTGACTGGCACTGCCTGTCCTAGTTTGTATGTCTCTTCACTGGCGCTGCCTGTCCTAGTTTGTATGTCTTTTCACTGGCGCTGCCTGTCCTAGTTTGTATGTCTTTTCACTGGCGCTGCCTGTCCTAGTTTGTATGTCTTTTCACTGGCGCTGCCTGTCCTAGTTTGTATGTCTTTTGACTGGCACTGCCTGTCCTAGTATGTATGTCTTTTGATTGGCACTGCCTGTCCTAGTTTGTATGTCTTTTCACTGGCGCTGCCTGTCCTAGTTTTTATGTCTCTTCACTGGCGCTGCCTGTCCTAGTTTGTATGTCTTTTCACTGGCGCTGCCTGTCCTAGTTTGTATGTCTTTTCGCTGGCGCTGCCTGTCCTAGTTTGTATGTCTTTTCACTGGCGCTGCCTGTCCTAGTTTGTATGTCTTTTCACTGGCGCTGCCTGTCCTAGTTTGTATGTCTCTTCACTGGCGCTGCCTGTCCTAGTGTGTATGTCTCTTCACTGGCGCTGCCTGTCCTAGTTTGTATGTCTTTTCACTGGCGCTGCCTGTCCTAGTTTGTATGTCTTTTCACTGGCGCTGCCTGTCCTAGTTTGTATGTCTCTTCACTGGCGCTGCCTGTCCTAGTTTGTATGTCTTTTCACTGGCGCTGCCTGTCCTAGTTTGTATGTCTCTTCACTGGCGCTGCCTGTCCTAGTTTGTATGTCTTTTCGCTGGCGCTGACTGTCCTAGTTTGTAGGTCTCTTCACTGGCGCTGCCTGTCCTAGTTTGTATGTCTTTTCGCTGGCGCTGCCTGTCCTAGTTTGTATGTCTCTTCACTGGCGCTGCCTGTCCTAGTTTGTAGGTCTCTTCACTGGCGCTGACTGTCCTAGTTTGTAGGTCTCTTCACTGGCGCTGCCTGTCCTAGTTTGTATGTCTTTTCGCTGGCGCTGCCTGTCCTAGTTTGTATGTCTCTTCACTGGCGCTGCCTGTCCTAGTTTGTAGGTCTCTTCACTGGCGCTGCCTGTCCTAGTTTGTATGTCTTTTCACTGGCTCTGCCTGACTGCCTGTCCTAGTTTGTATGTCTTTTCACTGGCGCTGCCTGTCCTAGTTTGTATGTCTTTTCACTGGCGCTGCCTGTCCTAGTTTGTATGTCTTTTCGCTGGCGCTGACTGTCCTAGTTTGTAGGTCTCTTCACTGGCGCTGCCTGTCCTAGTTTGTATGTCTCTTCACTGGCGCTGCCTGTCCTAGTTTGTATGTCTCTTCACTGGCGCTGCCTGTCCTAGTTTGTATGTCTTTACACTGGCACTGCCTGTCCTAGTTTTTATGTCTCTTCACTGGCGCTGCCTGTCCTAGTTTGTATGTCTTTACACTGGCACTGCCTGTCCTAGTTTGTATGTCTTTACACTGGCACTGCCTGTCCTAGTTTGTATGTCTCTTCACTGGCGCTGCCTGTCCTAGTTTGTATGTCTCTTCACTGGCGCTGCCTGTCCTAGTTTGTATGTCTTTTCACTGGCGCTGCCTGTCCTAGTTTGTATGTCTCTTCACTGGCGCTGCCTGTCCTAGTTTGTATGTCTCTTCACTGGCGCTGCCTGTCCTAGTTTGTATGTCTCTTCACTGGCGCTGCCTGTCCTAGTTTGTATGTCTCTTCACTGGCGCTGCCTGTCCTAGTTTGTATGTCTTTTCACTGGCGCTGCCTGTCCTAGTTTGTATGTCTTTTCACTGGCGCTGCCTGTCCTAGTTTGTATGTATCTTCACTGCCGCTGCCTGTCCTAGTTTGTATGTCTTTTGACTGGCGCTGCCTGTCCTAGTTTGTATGTCTTTTGACTGGCGCTGCCTGTCCTAGTTTGTATGTCTTTTCAATGGCGCTGCCTGTCCTAGTTTGTATGTCTTTTCAATGGCGCTGCCTGTCCTAGTTTGTATGTCTTTTGACTGGCACTTGCCCAAAATGGAATGGACTCTAGCCTAGGGCTGTCGGACCTTAAGATGCGCTGCCTGGTGTATATCCAACCCTGTCCCAGCTGACCGTTCTTGCAGTGAGATCTGGTATGTGACTGACTGACCCAGGCACACGTGCGGCTTCACCAGCCCCAGAATGATCCTTCGGGTGCTCCACCAGTTAGAAGCGACCTCTTTCAACACCTCTTAGCAACATATCAGCGGCACTGGCCTCACATCTGACTGACTCTATCCGAGCCCTGCCAGCCTTCACGGAACGGACATGGTCGGTGACTGGCCCCACTCCCTCATTCTGTACAATTCCTTTTTTGCGATTGTACTCGTCAGGAATGTCATTTTAAAAACAGATGTAACATCTTTGGTGTTTGGCTAAATGAGATAATGTCTGCCTCCACAGCACCCACGTCACGCTAGAATTGCACCACATTCCCATCATCCTTCCCAGCGCACCAGTTCGTTCTTCTACAAACTTAGACTGTGACTATTGGCCATCTCATTTCTATTCATCCTTAGCCAAGTGGCCCTTATTAACAGGTAATACCCTGTGATCACGAATCAGATGGTTCAAACAGCAGCTATGTCCGCCTGCCTACCATCCATTGCCACCGCTTTGTGCCTTTGTCCACCCCTTGCTTCCCTGACCTTTCCTTTCCCTCCCGCAGTACCCTCCAAGCAACACAACCCCGTCCTGAAGACCATTCCAGTTGATGAGGATCGAAACGTCGTCGACTACACAGCGCAATACATGGCGCTGCTTCTACAATGGCTCATTTCAAGTGCAAATCCTCTAAATCATTGACTATTGTAATTTGAATTACCGGTGAGCCTTGTTGTCCTACTCACTGTATATATTTTGCACACTTACTCACTTTGCACTGCTCACGCTGTCCACTATTGTCACTTGCGTCGCTACCTATGTCACTTGCACATACCGAGCACCAAGTACAATCGAGCTGTTATTGATTCATTTTGTACAGTGCTGCTATAACTGTCTTTTCTTGTTAAAGTATATGATGCAAAAACAACCAAAACTAAAATGATTCAAGGCTCCTTATTTCTGTACCAGTAATGCTTTTCGCATACATGTTTAATCGTCTCCATAATAATACCTGTTGGGATATTGTTTATTTTCTCTGTTATCTTGGACACACGGAGGAGAAGTGAGACTCGGACGCGCTGGGTGCATGTCCTGGTGCACAGGAGGCATTGGTTAGGAGCACCTGGTCAACGTGTGGATCAAAGATGAAGTGAGTCTCGGACCCTCTGGGTGCGTGTCGTGTTGTGCCGCAGGTGTTGGTGAAGAGCGCCTGTTCAGCGAGTGCATCGGAGGTGGAGGGAGTCTCGGACGTGCAGGGTGCATGTCATGGTGCATAGGCGGGGTTAGTGAGGAGCGCATGGTCAAAGTGTGCATCGGAAGTGGGCTGAGTCTCAGACTCGCAGGGTGCATGTCGGGGTGCACCGGAGGCGCTGGTGAAGAGTGCCTGGTCATCGAGTGCACCGGAGGAGAAGTGAGGCTTGGACATGGTGAGAGTGTCAGGGTGTGGCCAAAGGCATTTATGAAGGGTGCCTGGATATCGGGGCACCGGAGTTGGAGTAAGTCTTAGTGAAGCAGTGTGTGCGATTTGGTGCAACCTGGGACTGTGGAGGTGATCGGCTGATCATTGTGTGCACTGGAAGAAAGTGAGTCTCTGCAGCGCGGTGTGCGTGTCTTGGTGCCAAGTGAGACCGCAGGAAGGAGTGCCTGGCGAACGTGCACTCTGAGTCGACGTAAAGTCCCATCCGCGTTGTGTGTGTGATTTCGCACCAGAGGAGACCCAGAGGGTGCTGTGGTGAATGTGCACCCGGAGTAACGTAATCTCAGAGGCGTGGGGTACGTGTGCCCTGCCGCTGCCTGAGACCTTCCTAACAGTCGCTGCCTGGACCATCAGTCCTGGAAGAGCTGAGCTGCCAGGCCGATCCGCTGAGGCCCTTTGAGAAAGTTCTACACGGAAGGCCCACTTCGCTAAAGGAGGAGAGGAGAGTGGGGTCATACCCCCAGGTAACGTGGATCACTGCCTGGGTGATGTGCGGGCTCGGAGGGACACTCTCTCGGCCTCTCGCTCCTTCAGGCGATGTGAGCCTTTGCTTCGGCTCAGATTGGGGCCAGTACTGACCAAAGGAGTGGCTGTACTGGGGCCAGAGTGAGAAGCTGTACTTTGTGTCATCGTGGATACATGTGGGGGCAACTGTCATCGAAGAGCTTACTGTCGTAATACACATAGGCAATATTGTTTCTAACAAACTGCCGGACTGTCTCATGACGCCTGACATTATTTCTGCATAACGAAATACACGATTGTAGCGCTACGCATTGCATTATTTCTTAATTGCTATGTACAGAATTGTAGCTACGCATTACATTATTCCTTAATTGCAAAGTATGTGATTGTAGCGGTGCGCATTGCATTATTTCTTCATTGCAAAGTATGTGATTGGGGTGTGGCGCATTGCATTATTCCTTCATTGCGCAGTACATGTTTGTAGCGGTACGCATTGCATTATTGCTCCCATTGCAAGGTACTGGAGTGTATGATTACGCACTGTATTATATCTCCTTTGCCCAGCACAGGATTGTATTGTTACGCAGCGCACCATTGTTTGTCCATTGCAACGTGTGTGATTCTAGCATTGCGACCAGCTTAGCATTTTGAAAGCGGTGGTTGGTATTTGAACCTACCAGCCAGCCGGAACAAATATTACCCTTTATTAAACGTTGGCTTTTGTATTTTGTGGTCTGATCGCATATCTTTTTATATAAAGTTTATAATCGCTTTATCAAACTAGCGTGAAGTCCATTTGTGGTGTCACCAGTGGGTTGCTGTGAGTGTGGTTGCATATACTGTACACTTGTGCCTTGGAATTAGGCCTGGCTGCTCGTGCCACGCTACTAAGGGTGTGAGCAGGGCTATCTCAAACGGTGTCCTTACTTGGCCTAACATTGAGTGAGGAATCCCGGGTCTCGCATGTGGTGACAGCGGTGCGGGACTGGGACTCCGGCTTGAAACAGCAACATACACCCAAAAGATGGCGGGAGGATGCTTGCATTAAGTCCAACCACTGGCTGTCAAACAACGGTTGACGATGCGCCCGTATGCCGGTTTTCAACAATTCTCAATGAACTTCGGATGTTAAACTTCACGCACTATCTGGTTATCAATTACAGTGCGCACTGCCTACACTTAAGTTGAGGCTTCTTTGGCACACGCCTTTGCTGTGTTCAGTTTTCCCAGTGGCCCTGCTGTTTCCATGCTATTTTAAGACCTATTGGAAGATTCAAGGGAGTTTTTTCTGCATTGAAAAACACCGTCCTGATGATGGTCTATCTGACGACTGCTACCTAGACCGAAACGTCGACACTCCATCATCTCCTGTCACGCTACTCTGTTACCAATTCACAACCCTTTTTTATTAATTAATTTTGGTTGTGTCTTTAAACTTTTGGAGTTGATGTCTTTAGTTATGAACTGCAGTGAAAATTCAATTTATCTCTGTTCATGACTTTTTTGCCTTATTTTATTTGTATCTGTCTCCCTACTTTTGTTGCAGTATAAAGAATAGTTTTTGAACACGCAATACGATCTTTGCTCTATTTGTTCAGTTTTCCTTCCACCAATATATTTGTTATAGTTGATGCAAACCGGTTATCCTACGGATACACAAGAGTGCGTTACAGAGTTACGACTCACCAATGAATACAAATCTGTTTCAAATAAGTCCCTTGTAGCACCCTTTGACCTAAACTACTGTCACTCAGGGTGGCATTTAAACCCATCCTTCATCCTTGCCACCTCCGTTTGGACCCAGTCATATGCAAATCAATCTTGACCCTGCTCCAATAGGAACAGTCCAGCCCAAACTGTCTACCGGTGTGAGAAGTTGGCCTGGCATATGATATCCACTATTCTAGTGGCCACCTTCCACCAGTCCAAACGACCCCTATTGAGGGTAGGTTTAAAGTCAACCTTTATAAACAGCTATCTTAGTGGTATCTGTGGAGAGCAGCCTTCAGGCTCAGACTTAGAGGCGAGCTAAGCAAGTTGTTTTACCTGTTATATAATCTCTTGAATGTTATGTTATAGAAAGCTTGTATCGCGCACTAATACTCAAGAGTGTCCTGGCGCGGAAGTGAACTGGGGCGGAGCAGATGGAGACCAATTAAGGGAGCTGGCTAAAAAGGTGTGTCTTTAAGCGTTTTTAAAAAGTTGAAAATCTTGGGTAAGCTGAAGATCCGCAGGGAGTGCATTCCAAGCTACTGCTGTTTTAACAGAAAGAGACTGGCCTCCCAAGCGAGCTCTGCGGAAACGTGGCATTACCATCCGATGTAAGGAGGCAGACCGAGATCGATTGGGAATGTACAGTGCGAAGCGTCTCCTGAGATACAAAGGACCAAAACCATGGAGGGCCCTGTGTGCTAGGGTAAGAGCTTAGAATTTTACTCGCTGGGCCACAGGCAGCCAGTGCAAATCCCACAGATGCTGTCGGACACTAGATCTCCTGGAGATGTTAAAAAGGAGTCTAGCAACGGCATTCTGTATGTATTGCAGTTTTTTCAGCAAATACCCGGGGATGCCAATGAACAGAGCATTGGCATAATCAAGACGGGAGAGAATCAGAGCACGGGCTACTGTCTCTTTGGCCACTCTAGGGAGCAGAGGAAAAAACGTTCTAAGTGCCTTCAAGGTCCCAAAGCAGACACAAGTCAGTTTTTTAACATGGTCACGAACCGAAGATCCTCACTAAACCATACTTTCTTCAACAGCGCCATGAAACCGCCTGGTGAACGAGCGCTCAACAAATATCTTTAAATTCAAATTCCTTAAACTTTAACTTTCCGACTGCGACTTTCCCATAGAGTTGTAAGGAGCACGCAATCGTGTTTCCCCACTGCACCGTCCTCCATGGGCTCCCTGTGTCATCACCTTGGGTGATTCCTTGGGGTCCAAGCGATTCTACATGCACTAGGCACTGTCTCTAGTCAAGTCGTGATTGTTATATCACTATTTGTGTATATGGTTTGGTCTCCCCCACGGGAGCCCACTGTGTATTGTGATACTTACAACTGTTCTATTGATCTCGTATTGTGTGCTGTGTGTTCTATCCTTGTGTAGAGGATAGTAGAGAGTGTTATATTAATAAATACATATTTATATATAACTACTGTGTGGTTTTCCTTCATTTAGTCATTCAGGAGGTGATATTCTGGTAAAAACAAGCTGCTTACATTCCTTCAAGATTAAGCCTGAAAGCTGCTCACCACAGCTTCCAATAGGATAGCTTTCTAAAGGTTATCTTTGACCTCATACATCTTGAGGGTCATTTGGACTGGTGCAAGATGCCCACTTCAATTAGTGGAAAGCATATACCAGGCCAACTAGTCACAGCCAGACCCAACCACGACAGGGCAAATTTAAGCCATATACGTGTCCCCTTCCTTGAGGTTGGGAATATGCCCAACAGACACTGCTTTATAGCGACTTCTATTTATATTGTCGGACCAGAGTGGAGAGTCTGTACCACTTGGTTCCGGTACTGCTGCAACTGTGTGCAAGTCCACGTCATATGGAGGAATGTGGCAGGTTCCGTGCCACATCGAGGACAGGATGGGACCAGCCCCGGGGTAAACTGTGTGCTGCACTGAGGGGTCAGGTATGCACTGTAAATAATGGAATTGGATGAGCTTGAATCTGGAATTACTTGCTGCTTCAGCCTCCTGGGCCAGAGCTCTCTTCCATTCCCCGTCTTACAATGGGAGGGGTAGGTCTTCATCCCATTTCCCCCTGGCAATTGATTAAATAGGCTGTGTGGTTGTCCTTCAGGGTTTAGTATGTATGTGAGATTAGGGCCCTACTAGAACCCGGGTCTAACAGTGTAGCCAATGTATGCAACTCCTGTGGCTCCTCCGGGCAGGTGGTCCATATCTCATGGACAGAATGCAAGATTTTGGCATATTGTAAAAAATGCCCTGCTGGTACCTGGGAGCAATCCCGTGCTTCGGCAAAGTTCAGGAAGTTTCCATTGGGGTACAGATCTCCTGCCGATACGCATCCTTCCTCATACAACTTTGAAATATTCATAGATGCCTGGATACTCTGAAATCCCCATCGCCATCGGATCTGGAATGCTACAGCATAAGGTGCCTTGCGAAGTATCAAAGGTACTGCTTGTTCCCAGGACACAGCTATTTGGCTCACTATGTGGGGGCAAACTCTGGGGACCTTGGTTCCCATCATTAAATACCTTTGTAACCGAGACCCATCACTCCCGTCCCCCAGTAACTCTTTATTTATTGTATAACCTTCCATACACCACTTCACTGCATATTGTAACAATCCTGCCATATAAAAGAACCTAAAATCAGTAAACCCAATCCCCGGAGATCAAGTCCAGCATGAGCGTTTCTAACTTAACTCTACTCCTTCCAACTGCCCACACCAGAGAAATCAGTAAACTATTAAGCGTGTCAAATGTGGATTCGGTATTCTGCAGAAAGAATTCTGCAAGACATACAGGCAACGAAGTAACATCACCATTTTTGACACAGCCACCCTTCCATAACAGACAGCAGGAGCTTGTTCCAGAATTGTATAGACTTTTCAAGTCCCGCAAGGACCCTACCCATATTTAGCTTGTATTGAGCATCTGGCAAATGTGCTACCTGAATGCCCAGACATCTAAAATGATCTGCCTCCCAAGTCAGTCCCACCTCAGGAAGGTCCAGAGGTCCCCCCCCCATGAGGGCAGCCAACGGGAATAGTATTGATTTCTGATGATTGATGTAGAGAACAGAGGCAGCACAAAAGGAGGCCAGTGTCTCCAGTGGTACCCGGATGGCCTCCTCCAGCTGTCTAATGCATAGGAGCGCATCTTCCACACACAATGAAATCACGTGTGTGCGGCCATCTACGACTACACCCCACGGTGCCATGTCACTCCTCAGTCTCACATCCAGGGGTTCCATCACCAGTGCAGAAAGCAGTGGCGATAGAGGGCACCCCTGTTGCGTGCCTTGTTCAATTTTTACAATCTCCTATACATGACCTCCATTTCGCACTCTAGCTCTCTACTTTTTGTAAAGCAGTTTAACCAACACAATATATTCCTGTCCAAAACCCATTCTTCTCAGCACCTCCCATAGATATTCCCACCGTAGCATTTCAAAAGCTTTTTCAATATACAGGGCAACAACTGCCGCCCGGATGTCGCTGTTTGTGACTGAATGAAAGAAATGAGACAACTGTCATGTATTCATGTGCATACCCAATTCCAGGTATGAACTCACACTGATCTTCATGAACCAGTGAGGTCACAACTGTGCTCAATCTTTTGGCCAGGACTTTAGAGAGCAATTTAGCATCTACCCCCAGGGTGGATAAAGGTCTATATGAACCCGGGTCCTCTATGTTCTGGCCAGTCTTGGGTAGCATGATTATCTGAGCCTCCCTCATGGACCGCGGTAGACACCCATCCTGTTTAGCCTCTTGTAAGGTTTCTAATAGGCGTGGAAGCAAAACGTCGGCATATGTCTGGTAGAATATCATAGGAATTCCATCTGGTACAGGTGACTTAAGCAGGCCATGGTCAGCAATGCCTCCTGCAGTTCCTCTAGGCAGATTGCTGCCTCAAATCTTCCTTCTGCTCTCCCGTGAGGCGAGGGAGGGGGACACCTGGCAGATACCCCCTATCTACGGGCAGTTCAGTCTCTGGGATCTGACTATATATTTACGACAAGGGGTGGAATTGCACCTGGTTAATTCTGACCTGTGTAGTCCCCATATCGCCGCCAGGGCAGGGCAATGTCAATATAAGTGGGGGTGGGCGCTCCGGCATTAATAACAACACCAACAGTCTCTCAGATCGGTCACCCTCTCTATGTAAAAGTTGCCGATATTCCCGGCGAACTAAACAGTCCAACCTTTCCCAAATCTCTCTGGCCCAGTGTTGTGCCTGCAGGAGTGAACCCTGATCCTGTCCTGACACTCTCTCCCCTTGTTGTATCGTAGCCAGCTTATCCTCAGCAGTTGCTAATTCTGACTCCAATCTCTTCCTGGTACCACCCACCCTGGACAAACAGTCCCCTCAGGTAACCATCTTGAATGCTTCTCATTCAATACCCCTAGCACTGGTGGTCAACCAATTGTAGGTGAAATAACCCGCAATGACCACTCTGAGCTCCTCTTTAAATAATAGATCGTGTAGCGTAGTCGGCTGCAAATGCCACAGCGGAGCTCTCGGCCTATGTCCCCACTCCAACAATACCAGAGCATGGTCAGATAAAAAACACCCCAACATTGTAGTCCGTACTACCACACCACATGCCTCCCAAGAGAGCAAAAAATGGTTGAGTCTGCTATTCACCTCGCTGGCCGGCGTATAACAAGTATATCCTCGGTCACCCATTTTTGTTTAGTGCCATATATCCACACAGTTTAACCTACTCATCACCTTACTCAAGGAGTTCAACATGTGGGGTTTAGTATGTTGTTTTGGCGTCGGTTAATCCAATAAGCCATCCATCAAGCAATTAAAATCACCAGCCCATACTAGAGGGGTCTCAATATACGGAAGGAGCAGACTCTCCGTGGCACGAAAGAAATCACCACCATCTGTGTTGGGGGCATAAATATTTACCATACATACCTCCACATCAGCTCTCCATACACAATTACATATCTGCCCTCCATGTCCGCCAAATAGTTGTGTAATTTGAACGGAACCTGTGGTGCCACCCAGATTGCCACTCCCCTAGCATAAGTAGAGTAGGTAGATGCGACCAACTGCACTTTACATTTCTTGTGAAGTTTTTGTGTCTCAGCGTGTGATAAAAGCATTTCCTGTCTCATAGTGATATGGTCTCCCTGATGCCGCAGATATGTTTGTACTCTATATCGCTTAACAAACAAGTTTAGCCCCCTCACATTCCATGTTATAATTTTCTCATGTCATCCAGCCCATACCTTTCCTATTCAATGTGTGTACGGCCTGTGTACTGTCCTCAATGCTGCTAGAGAGAACTATAAACAGAACATTCAAACCAACCTGCTCCCCGGGTAGACTCTGTAAGAACAAAGGGCCTTATTTATGAGGCATTGCGTCACTTTTACACCGCTGGTGCGTCACTTTTTGTGATGCACCAGTGGTGTAACAAATAAGCCATATTGAGTCATATTTACAAAGTGACACATCTAGGGAGATGCGTCACTTTGTAAACCCCTGCACCACATTATACCTGCGCCATGTATAATGTATGCAGCGGGGGGCATTCCGACGCAAGAAAGGGTCGTAGAAGTGACGCAGTGAAACCTATGAGATTTCACTGCGCTACTTCTAGGACTCAAATGCGTCAATATCTTACGCCTGCCTCATGGCAGGCGTAAGACTGACACAGACACATTGAACATGTGACTTGCCCATGTGTAATGACCCATTGCTGGAGTTGGGTCACTTTTGTGATACACTCCAGCTATGCGTAATTTTTGCGCCTACAGATACGTCAGAAATACTGACGTATCTGTAACTCCTTGCGCCATGATGCGTCATACTGTAAATATGACGCACATTGGTGTCGTAATGAGGGCGCAATGAAAAGTGATGCATCGCTGTTTTCACGTGGCGATACGTCACTTTTCATAAATGAGGCCCAAAACGTGCATTCCCACTTGATCTTCAGAATCCCATCTCCTGCCCTTATACACTATTAATAAACAAACACCATCCAAGATATCAATAACTCTCCTTAAGAAAAACAATAATAATACACATAATCTCCTCATACATTTCTCAACTCTCATCTCAATAGTAATCTTACCTCAAGCAATCATCCGATATGTGCCTGTTACCAAGCCGGGGACGGCACCCCCCAGACACAAACTGCGTCCAACAGGTGTACCACCCCAACCCTCTACTCACCTGTCAACACAACACTCACACAATCATATCTATTACCAAAACAAAAAAAAAGGAAAACAATACTACAAGATAACTGAGAGAAAAATAGACAAAGAAAAAGGAGAGCAGAAGAAGAAAAGCAAATGAAAGCAAAGGTGTCTTCCGCAAGTTAATCTATATATCTGTCCCAGGTCAGCTCTCCATTAGTCAAGGTGTGGGAGGGAAGCACTGTGTGACACAGCACATCATTCGAGGGCGGTATCGAGTTCATGGCACAATCCCCATGTGTAGACAAGTTTCCGTTGATTCTAGCATCACCCTTGATTCATTCAGGAGGGTCCCATCTGTGGGGTGTCTTCGACAATGTCTCAAGTACTGGTCTCTGAGCCTGTGGCCGTTACCACCTCCACCAGTGCCCGACTGGCTTCTTTTTCAGCCTGTTGCACCAGTTGGTCTATTCGGGAGACCTACTGTCCTCGGCACTTCAAACTGCTCTTTCCAGCTCCAAGGAGTCATTCCCACGTACCACCACCCATTGTGGGGATCTGGTGGGTTTCTGGGACTTCCTGCGACGGCTACCATGTTTTCCTCCTCTGGGCTTGACTGTGGATCTCCCCGCCTCTCTCCCCCTGTGAGGCATCCACTCATCACCATGTACCTCCAACCAATACCAAGCCGCATCCAGGGTCATAAAAATGTGCGTATGATCCATATGTAGAACCTTCACCTTTGCAAAGTAAAGAAGCATATATTGTAGAATCATGGTTTGCATCTTTTGTTTTACTCCGATAAAGGATGCTCTCTGCTGCTGAATCAAACGAATGTAATCTGTGAATATATGGATTTTTTGATTAGCGAAGGCAGAGTCTCCTTCATGTCTAGCCGCTTTAAGAATGGAATCTCTGTCCTTAAAGTTTAAGATTTTTGTTTTAAGAGTCCTGGGTTGAACCCCCGATGGCAGCTGCACCAAAAGTGCCTGTTGTGCCCGCTACGCAATGAAGATCGAGAAGAGCTTGGCTGTGGGAAGTGCCTTCTTTACCAATTTCTCCAAAAAGTTTTCCGGCTCTTTCCCCTCCACACCCTCGGGGAATCCGACGAAGCGCAGATTATATCTGCGGAAGCACCCCTCAGCATCTTTGACACGACGCGCCAGAGCTACCACCTTGCATGCGAATTCAGTCACAGTTGCCTTTGGTGTAGCAATTTTGGTCTGTATCTCACTGACCGTCTGCTTCATGGCCAATCAATCAATCAATCAATCAGAGTACTTGTAGAGCGCGCTACTTACCCGTGAGGGTCTCAAGGCGCTGAGGGGAGGGGGTGCTGCTACTGCTCGAAGAGCCAGGTCTTGAGGAGTCTTCTGAAGGCGAGTAGGTCTTCGGTCTGCCGTATGTGGGTAGGGAGGGTGTTGCAGGTCTTGGCGGCGAGGTAATTAATTAATTAAATAATTAAATTAATTAACGTTTGAGCTTGTAAAGCGCACTGCTACCCTTAGGTTTCCTGGCGCTGTATAACGCTGGGGAACCCGTCCTGGCTTTCCCTGTGGGATGGTCCCTGCTTGGAGTCCCCAAGGTGGAGCCAGGCATCCCCGGCATTGGTAGGGCCATTGTGGAGATTAGGCAGGCTAATGCCCAGAGTTCCGAGTGGGACCCCTGATTAGAGTAGGCACCGAAGCGAGAATTATCGAGTCCGCTGACCCGGCCGCGTCGGGAATTTAACCCTGGTCCCAGCCGATTTCTGCTCCTGGGTCTGCCGCCTCTAACCAGGTAGGTAGGAGAAGGATTTGCCACCAGAGGTCGTTCGTTGGATGTGGGGGACAGCGGCGAGGGCGAGGCTGGCAGAGCGGGGCTGGCGAGTGGGGGTGTAGAAGCTGAGTCTGCTGTTAAGGAAGGATGGTCCGGCGTTGTGGAGTGCTTTGTGTGCGTGGGTGAGGAGCTTGAAGCTGATCCTCTTGTCGACGGGGAGCCAGTGTAGGTCTCTCAGGTGGGAGGTGATGTGGCGGGGGACGTTGACGATCAGACGGGCGGAGGCATTTCGGATGCGTTGTAGTCGTCGTAGGTGTTTGGCTGGGATTCCTGCGTAGAGTGCGTTGACGTATTCCAGTATGCTGCTGATCACCTGTGCCTGTGTCACCGTTTTTCTTGTTTCGTTCAGGATCCACTTGTAGATCTCGCTGAGCATGCAGAGGGTGTTGTAGCAGGAGGAGGAGACGGCGTTGACCTGCTTAGCCATGGAGAAGGAGGAGTTGAGGATGAATCCTAGGTTGCGTGCATGGTCGGTGGGTTTTGGTGCTGTTCCCAGTGTTGTCGGCCACCAGGAGTCGTCTCAGGCTAAGGGGGTGGGTCCGAGGTTGAGTACCTCTGTCTTGTCCGAGTTCAGTTTCAGATGGTTGCTCCTCATCCAGTCGGCGACGGCCTTCATTCCCTCATGGAGGTTGGTTTTGGCGGTGTGTGGGTCCTTGGTGAGGGAGAGGATGAGCATACATTAAGGACTCAAAAGACTTTATTACTCATATTGAGACCTTGAAATGGGAACCATCATTTTACCTGATAGTACTTGACATCACAAGTTTATATACTTGCATTAACCATGAGCATGGACTAAGGGTGAGTGATTTTTCTGGAAAAAAAACACTCAAATTTATGGAACACAATGTCATGTTGATTGAGCTAATCAAATTTTGCCTAATGAATAACATATTTTTATTCCAGGGGACCTCTACAGACCAGTCTCGGTGACTGCTATGGGCACCTGCTTCGCCCCCAGCTATGCGAATTTATTCGTGGGCTGTTGGGAGGAGCAGGTGGCCTGGTCTCCTGGTAACGAGATCTGGACCAAAGACATAGTTACCTGCTATAGGTACATTGATGACCTCTTCCTTATATGGAGGGGGTCGTTAGAGAAAGCAGGAGAATACATTCAACATCTCAACAAAAATTATGTTAACTTAAAATTCACGGGAGAGATTAGTTCAGTGAGAGTGAAATATCTGGACCTCCCAGCTGCTCCGCCCACCCGCGCACTTCGCCTTAAATGGCGACCGTGCGAACGCGCAGCGGTCACGCGCAGCGGGCGCGCCGATTGTGCGCCGAAGGCGCGCCAAAGGTAAGCCCGTCTGCGCCCGTCCGCGACCGGACCGCGCCCAGCGCCAGGACCCCTGGACCTCGAAGACCTCGACCTACCCGCCTGACGTACTCAGCCGCCACCCTCATCGCTCTCAACACCGGCCGACTCCCAGAATGCCACCAAGCCACTCCAAGACGCACCCACGGACCCTTCAGCTGCCACGCCTGCAAGTTCTCCTGCATCCGGACCAGCCCCGCACCAGCACCCGCCAAGTCGAACTCCAGCAGCACCCACCTCAAGTGCATCCTGCTCAACACCCGCTCCATCCACAGACACGCCATCGAACTCTGGATCCTCCTAGACGCCACAGCCCCTGACGTTGCCTTCCTCACGAAGACCTGGATGAACGCCTCTTCAGCTCCCGACATCGCCATCGCTATCCCAGAGGGCTACAAGATCGTCCGGAGGGACCGAAACGCCAACCAGATGGGAGGAGGCATCGCCATCATCCACAGGAACACCATCCGTCTCACGACCAGCACCGACAACACCCTGACCAGCGCCGAACACCTGCATTTCCAGAGCCACACCAACCCGAACACCACCCTCAGAGGCACCCTGATCTACCGACCCCCTGGACCACGCACGCAATTCAGCGAGGACATCGCCGACTTCGTCAGCCCGCATGCCCTCCCCTCCGCTGACTACATCCTCCTGGGAGACCTCAACTTCCATCTGGAGAACAACAACGACCACAACACCAGCACCCTGCTCGACAACCTCGCCAACCTGGGACTCAAGCAACTGGTGTCCACCCCCACCCACCTCGCCGGACACACACTCGACGCCGTCTTCTCATCCAGCACAGACATCGACTTCAGCCACGCCACAGAGCTTCAATGGACGGACCACAGCTGCGTCCACTTCACCTTCAAGAGAACGACGACCCACCAACACCAGCAACAGACCGCCCGCAGAAGCTGGAACAAGATCACAGCAGACCAGCTCGCCACCTCCCTGAGCCAGCACCCTCTTGCCAGCTCAGCGAACCCCAGCCAGGCCGCCGACAACCTCACGAAGTGGATCAGCAACTGCGCGGACGAACTCGCCCCGCTGAGGACCCCGCCTAGCAGACCCGGCAGCAAGAAGGCCCCATGGTTCACCGACGAACTCAAGAGCTCCAAGAAGAACTGCCGAGCCTTCGAGAAAGTCTGGAAAAGGGAACCGACACCGGACAACAGGACCTCCTACAAACTTGCCACCCGGAAACACCACCAGCTGATCCGCGCCGCCAAGAAAACAGCATTCAAGGACCGGTTGGACAACAACGCACACAACTGCAAGGAACTCTTCAACATCGTGAAAGAGCTTTCCAACCCCAGCGCAGGAAACAACGACATCACCCCATCGCAAGACCTCTGCAACTCCCCCGCCTCATACTTCCACAACAAGATCACGGACATACACAGCAGTTTCAACAACCAACCAACGCACACCACGACCGACTAGCCACCCCCCCCCACCACCACCCTCCACGCCTGGACCCCGATCAGCACCGAAGACACCATCCGCACGATGAACTCCATCCACTCCGGATCACCGACCGACCCCTGCCCTCACCACGTCTTCAACAAGGCCGACGCTGTCATCGCACCCCACCTGCGAGACATCATCAACACCTCCTTCGACACCGCCATCTTCCCTGAAAGCTGGAAACACGCCGAACTCAGCGCTCTACTCAAGAAACCAACAGCGGACCCCACCGACCTCAAGAATTACCGCCCCATCTCGCTTCTCCCGTTTCCAGCCAAAGTCATCGAGAAGACCGTCAACAAGCAGATGGCCGCCTTCCTCGAGACGAACGGATCCCTCGACCCCTCACAGTCCGGCTTCCGAGCCAAACACAGCACCGAGACCGCCCTCATCGCCGCCACCGATGACATCCGAGCCCTGATGGACAATGGAGAAACAGCGGCCCTCATCCTCCTAGACCTCTCCGCGGCATTCGACACGGTCTGCCACCGCACCCTAGTACGGCGCCTCAGCAACATCGGAATCCAGGACAAGGCGCTGGAATGGATCATCTCCTTCCTCGACGGAAGAACACAGAGAGTCCGCCTACCACCGTACAAGTCAGAGGCCTCCGAAGTCATCAGCGGCGTCCCCCAAGGATCATCCCTGAGCCCCACCCTCTTCAACGTCTACATGAGCCCCCTCGCGGCCATCGTACGCAAACACCACCTCAGCATAATCTCCTACGCCGACGACACCCAGCTGATCCTCTCCCTGACCAACGACCCCGCCGCCGCCAGAGCCAACCTGCATGAAGGGATGAAAGAGGTAGCCGAGTGGATGACGACCAGCCGCCTGAAACTGAACTCGGACAAGACGGAGGTCCTCATCCTGGGCTCCTCACCCTCCGCCTGGGACGACTCCTGGTGGCCTCCCGCCCTGGGCACCGCACCCAAACCGACAGACCATGCACGAAACCTGGGCTTCATCCTGGACTCCTCCCTCTCCATGACCAGGCAAGTCAACAGCGTCTCCTCGGCGTGCTTCAACATCCTACGCATGCTACGGAAGATCTTCTGGTGGATCCCCACAGAGACCAGGAAGACCGTCACCCAGGCCCTCGTCACCAGCCGACTGGACTACGGCAACGCCCTCTACGCCGGGACCACCGTCAAGCTCCAGAAGAGACTCCAGCGGATCCAAAACGCCTCAGCCAGACTCATCCTCGACATCCCACGATCCAGCCACATCTCCGGACATCTGAGAGACCTTCACTGGCTCCCCGTCAACAAGAGAATCACCTTCCGCCTCCTCACCCACGCACACAAAGCCCTACACGACCAAGGCCCGAGCTACCTCAACAGCCGAGTCAACTTCTACGCTCCCAAACGCCACCTCCGATCAGCCAGCCACGCCCTCGCCGCCGTCCCCCGCATCCGAAGAGCGACTACAGGAGGAAGGTCCTTCTCCTACCTGGCCGCCAAGACCTGGAACTCCCTCCCGTCCGACCTGCGCCTGACCCAAGACCACCTCTCCTTCAGGAAGAAGCTGAAGACCTGGCTGTTCGAGCAGTAGCGGCACCCCCCCCCCCAGCGCCTTGAGACCCTACGGGTATGTAGCGCGCTTTATAAGTGTCACTGATTGATTGATTGATTGATTGATTGATTGATTGGAAGGCAAAATTTCGACTAGTTTATATCGCAGACCAACAGCGGGCAACAGTACGTTGCACGCTACGAGCAGCCATCCAGTAAAACGAAAAAATAGTATACCATGTGGAGAATTCCTGTGGTCAAAACAGAACTGCTCTAGAAAATGCGATTTTGACATAGCAGACAGAAATAGCTTGCGAAGGTTTTTAGCCAGAGGGTATGATTTGGGTCTTTTAGAGAATACTTTAGAAAAAGTGAACACTATAAAAAGAGAGAAACTGATAGGCACCACACAAAAAAACACTAGAGGAAATAAACATGATGAGGGCAAATTCAGAATAATTACCACACACTCAGAGGATGCCGATTCAGTAGGAAAAACTCTCTGTAGGAACTGGCACGTCTTAAAAACAGACGTGATCATTGGGATGGATATCCCACCAGTGCCACAGATAACCTTCAGGAAAGCTAGATCAATAAAAGACAGATTGGTCCATAGCCACTTAGATTTGATTTCTACTAAGCAAGGAACTTTGAGTGAAATGAGAGGGTTTTA
The DNA here is from genome assembly GCF_964263255.1 of Lissotriton vulgaris. NCBI lineage: Eukaryota > Metazoa > Chordata > Amphibia > Caudata > Salamandridae > Lissotriton > Lissotriton vulgaris. The sequence continues at coordinate 295,712,225 of NC_141690.1, forward strand.
TCCATGCAGAAAGTGCAAGGCTTGCGCTTTCAGCACAAGCGTGTTAACATATGAGATCAAGGGACTAAAGAACCGTAAAACTATCAATAAATTTATGATGTGTCAAACAAGTCATGCTGTCTATTGCTTAGTGTGCCCTTGTGGCTTAAGATATATCGGCAGCACGATATATAGCGTCAAAGTGAGAGTGTTGGAACACATGTGCGTTATACCAATCAAGCATTCGAGTTATCCCGTGCCACGCATTTTGCTGTGAAACATCAAAGCAATAGAGACCTGCTACTGTATTTCAGCTTGGATCATGTGCCCCTTAGCATCAGAAGAGGAGACAGAAAAGCAAGGCTAAGGAGATTGGAGTCTCGTTATATTATCGACTTACAAACAAAGACTCCCAATGGATTAAATACTGGGGAGGAATTAAGCTCACACCTAGGGTTCTAGGTAAGGTACATAGCAACACCCACATACATTTGATTAACATGAATAACTGTTTGCGTGTATGATAAGTATACTTTTTGTCCCTTTTTTTCTTTTATCTTTTTGTAACAGGAAATGGTTAATTAGCCGATACATGGCTTGAATGAGACAAACAATGGAGACCTAGTTTAAGGACCCCCGGGCAGGCCCGAATATAGGGCCTGCCATTTGCCGATACACGGCAAGATTAACACAAAGGAGTAACATCTTACACATGGTTCAATAGGATTATGTTTATGTTTTGGCAATTTGTATAGCGCGCAACTACCCTGGGGTGTCTCGGCGCTTAAGGATTCTGAAATCAGTCAAGTGGGCGCAGGGTTAGTGAGTGAACAGCCAGGTTTTGAGTTGTTTTCTGAAGATGATGAGGGTGGGACTGGTTTTAATGGTGACAGGGAGAGAGTTCCAGAGTCTGGCTGTAGATATCACGAAGCACCTGTCTCCCCAGGTAGCTTTCTTGGTTCGTTGGATGAGAAGGAGGTGTGATGAGGCAGAACGGAGTGACCTGGTGGGTGCATAAGGGCGGAAGGCATTTTTTAGGAACTGAGGGCCAGAGTTGTTAATGGCTTTGAAGGCAATACACAAGGCTTTGAATTTGGTCCTGCTTCTGATGGGCAACCAGTGAAGCTGGCGGATGAAAGGGGAGATGGAACCGAATTTGGGGATACCGAGCAGAATTCTCATTGAAGCATTCTGCACCGGTTGGAGTTTGTTTAGGACCTTTTCTTGTGCATTGAGGAGGAGGCCATTACAATAGTCGGTTCTGGAGAAGATGAGGGTAGTGATAAGAGTTTTGCCAGCTGAGGTTGGGAGGAATGGAAGTAGCTTCTTGATTTTTCTTAGAGTGAAGAATGAGGTGGATACTACCGAATTAACGTGGTGATTGAAAAGAAGTTTGTCGTTGAACAGGACCCCAAGGTTTCTAACTTTGGTGACGGGTTGCGGTGGGGCACCCATCTCGCTAGGCCACCAGCAGGGGGACCAACCAGGGGAGAGTTTGCCGAAGGTCATTACCTCCATTTTATCTGAATTTAGTTTTAAACAGTTGCTCATCATCAAGGAGCTGATGGCTAGCATACCCTCCTGGAATCTGGCAGCAACTGTTTCTCCGTCCTTGTGAACTGATAGTACTAGCTGGGTGTCGTCAGCGTAGGATGTCAACCTTATGCCGTGTGATTTGATCACCCTCGCCAAGTCCGAAACATAAATGTTAAACAAGGTCGAACTCAGTGAGGACCCCTGCGGCACTCCACAAGGAAGGGAGAAGACAGGTGAGTACAAAGAACCTAGTTTTACCATTTGTGTCCAATTGGGGAGGAAAGAGGCCAGTAGATCTCTGGCTTTGTGCCCATGGCTGAGACACGGTCGATCAAGGTAGCATGATCGACTGTGTTTAATGCCGCTGAAAGATCTAGGAGTATTAGGACTGCCGAGCGATTAGCAAAGACAGCAATAAACACTGCCTATGATTTGTCCACCTGACGAAGTAGTATGACAAAACAGATATGTGAATACAAATCTTTGTAAATATTGTAAATATGTATTTATAACAAAAAACCATATCAATGGAATGTACTTCAAAATGCATTTTAATATTATAGCGACCGTTTAGCATTTAATTTATATTATTTCATTTGAACCAATGTGGCCTAGAGAATCTTGTAATTATTGTATTTACTATTTTTTACTGATGAATTCTAGTAAATATGAACAATCCAAGATGGGGCCTTTGAATGTAGAGGTATGACCGTCCTTTGTTTTCCTTGTTTGAAACGCCATGCTATTTAAAATGGTGCCTCTCAGTGTGGAACTCAAACACTGAGGAAGGGAGACCTCAAAACACACGTTTGTTTTGAAGAGCTGTAACCTGGATTAAAAACGAGGTTGTGAAACTTAACCTTGAGAGTGCTAGTAATTTTTCCGGATGGGAGAGAGTGTTAGAGCGGATATATATATATATATATATCAGTATCAAATGCCCTTGAGCTTACAGAGGGCAACACACGCTGTTCTCACACTCCGGTTTGTGTCCCTTCGCAACAAAATTCTGCTTGCTTTACAGAAACCTATCCTACTCAAGGAATTAACCGAGTGCTAAATGAATATACAAACTTTGAACCTACTCAAGGTGAAACTATTACTTGCTGCTCCACGGACCACAGTTACCATCATGCCTGCGTGCATTACCTGTGAGCCACGCCCACTGGGGGCGTTTTTTCAATAAATGAAGGTATTGAAAATGAACCAGCGAGCCTCAATGTTTGTATACAGCAGCCCATGACTACGGGGCGTAGTAGCCTCGAAATGCATCGGGCATGGAAGAAATGAAGGTGAACTGATAAGGCAAGCAATGCGAGGCATACAAACCGGAGTGTGAGAACAGCGTGTGTTGCCCTCTGTAAGCTCAAGGGCATTTGATACTGACATTTACTCGCGGCAGTCCTGGCCGTGGCAGGGGAGCATCATTTCCTGGAAAGCTGCTACAGCGAAATTTGGAAAGGCTGAGGAGGGAAACGTTTTCTCTCCATTACAGTATGCTGTTCTGCAACAAAATTCTGCTTGCTTTACAGAAACCTATCCTACTCAAGGAATTAACCGAGTGCTAAATGAATATACAAACTTTGAACCTACTCAAGGTGAAACTATTACTTGCTGCTCCACGGACCACAGTTACCATCATGCCTGCGTGCATTACCTGTGAGCCACGCCCACTGAGGGTTTTCTTCCAATAAATGAAGGTATTGAAAATGAACCAGCGAGCCTCAATGTTTGTATACAGCAGCCCATGACTACGGGGCATAGTAGCCTCGAAACGCGTCGGGCATGGAAGAAATGAAGGTGAACTGATAAGGCAAGCAATGCGAGGCATACAAACCGGAGTGTGAGAACAGCGTGTGTTGCCCTCTTTAAGCTCAAGGGCATTTGATACTGATATATATATATATATATATATATATATATATATATATATAATCCAAATCCTAAAGTGGAGCAGCTTGAGGCAACACGACAAAGCAGGTACAGACCACTCAAGCGCTTGAGGTGAAAAGTGCTTTATTTCTCCATGTCTGTGGTACGACGCATTTCCACCAGGGCAGTATATTATCTACTGGCGGTCGCCAGTAGATAGTTATAGTTAGGACCTAATATCGATAGGAAATCCGCAACATTCTATTTGAAATGACTTTGGCGTCGGTTAACGAATCTTTGCGAAATTTTCAAAACTGGTGGGGCGCTCGGGGCCGCTCCTATCCTGAAAGTCTCTGGGTGATTCGTGAAGCAGGGGTATTCCCCATGCAATTTTCCGTAGGAACCGTTCATCGCGGCTACAGCCCGAACAGCTAAACGGAATTACACCAAATTTGAGCGCACCCTAAGCGCACCGTCCCGATCACACGCTGATGCTAATTGGCTGTCAAGTGGTTGTCATCATTCGAAACCAGGAAGTGTTTGCAGCCATATTGTGTCTCGGTAGAAGCGAAGATCTAGAAATTAGTGGAACAAGTGTTCAAAACGTATAAAGGGGGTAAGTTAGAAATATCTTGACCCTCTAGACCTGCTTAGGGGGGCCCACAATGACCCATAGGGCCCCAAAAAAATGTTTTTTTGTTGTTGAAAAAACTGAGAAATGTGCACTCGGAGCATAGATCCGCCATAAAAAAATAAAAACGAAGCACGGGGCTTGTTCAAAAATTAGCTAGCTTGGAGGGCCAAATCCCTGGGTCTAAAATATTACATTTGATGGGGTTCAGAGGGGCCCTGTAGCCCGGGGACCGCCATTCCTCGGTGCTACAAAATAAATGGGTGAGGGAGCTCAAAGGTCCGTCTAAGCCCCGGGGATTATCACCTGCCAGGTCTTTTTATATTTTGGGAGGGGGGCTGCGTGGTCCCCATTCTGGAGTAGTGAAAAGCCTTGGGGAACACCAGCCCCTAAGACCGGCTCCTATTGTGTCTTGGAGTGCCTATCCCCAGGACACTGCTGTTTCCTATGGCAGGGCAGGAGTCGAGGTTCCCCCTCTGTCATAGCAAACTTGAGGGCATATTAACAAGTGCCATATTGCCGCAATTTGTAAAAAAAAGCTAAAAATGAGGTGAAAATTATATCGCCCTATTTACTAGGTGACGCTAAGATGCATTAATGCATGTTAGCAGACGGTTTGCTAACAGCCCGCTTCGCATCTCCAATGAGTTGCAATGTAGGCTTACCATAGGCAATGTAGGTGTTCCTATGACAATATAACATGGAAGAGGGAGGTATGACAACAGCGTTGTATTTACAAGGCGGCCCTAGATTTGAGGACCAATAGCAAAACTCTCGCTAATTGTCAGACTCTATACTATTCTTACCTCGTACTTGCACAGGAACAGAGACGCTATTTCCCAACTCCCTCCAGAAGATACCCCAGAGATCCAGATGTAATTACCTAGACTCTAGACTACCCTCAAGGGGGAAGGGGGAGAGGATACAATAATAAACAAGAAGAGACTAGTCCTGGAACTGGTTATCTCTGGTTCTTTTGTCTGTTCTAGTCTGACCTGCAGACCTTTCTATGAGAACCTAAATATGTAAACATAAAGGGACATATTATCAACAGCTAGCGATATTTATTGCTAAATGAGCTCAGCAGCATTTTTTTTATCGCCTTGCATCGCCTGATTTTATCGCTGACATAACGTGCTATTAGCAACGTTTATCTCCAATGCGATAAAATTTCCGGCGATAGCGGCGGAATGCGTGAATATCGCTGGAAATCCAGCGACATTCAGGCATTATCGCTATTGGGGACTTAGCCTAAATATCCACCCCCCATTGGATATACAGGCTAAGAAGTGGTCTGAGCAGGCGTTAGTTTTCAGCTATATTTGCGCTTAGCGCAAAATTTTTTAGCGCTATGCCTGCGTTGATAATAGGCGATAGCAATGTTAGCGACTGCTTTCAGTCGCTAACAGGTTGGGTACACCCACTTTGTATGTCTTTAGCGATAAATATCGCTGACATGCAAAGCGAGCCCCAAACCGCTCGCTAACGCCTCAAAGCTGCGCTAACTGATGTTAGCAACAGCTTGCTAATAGGGCGATGAAATTATCGCCGCTTTGCAGCCGAAAACGGCCGCAAAAGCGGCGATAATTTCATATCGCCCACCTTGATAATATGCTCCAAAGATATTACCTTCCTATCCTACTCTATCTTATTTCCACTCTTATTCTTACTCTACTTTACTGACCCCTTAGTTCCAAGATCTGTGCTTCTCTTCTATCTCTTTATTTGTATTCTTTTCTTCCTTATTTCTATGTAACTCAGTTAGATACTTATCCTATAAAACAAGATATTTCTCTTAACAACTCTCTAATTCTTCCTCTGTATTTATTATTTATCAAACCACAAATATAATCTACTTACTTCTCTTACTGTGTCATTAATCTTATATTGGGTTTCCTTTGTCTTTATCTTCTTCTATTTATTATAGTGAACTATAAAATGCACAGTGCTTCTTTTATTTGTATCTTTTAACTTGTTTTCTTTCTCTTTACAGAAATTTACAAGCCTTTCTTCTGTCAACAGTAAGTACATCAATGTTCCTTATTATCGTTTTTTAATATAACTTAATTAGTCATTCATTTCTTGTGTCACTTAGCTCTGATTTCACTTTCTTCAGGAACTGCAGCTTGAACAGAATATCAGGAACGCCCTCTCCGCTTGATGCAAGGAATGGAGGAGAAGCTAGGTGTTTCCTACTCCCGATGGAAGTAACGGACGAGGCCCAGACGAGGTCCTGATGACAAACTGGGATTTTACTAATTTCACGGAGCTTAACAAAAACAGGTACGCACTGCGAAATTCCTTCAGTGAAGTGTGCAGCGTTTTTACCATGCGCGCCTCAACTACCCTCTAAACACCTGTGTGACAGAAAAGGAAATAAACTAGACCGCAATTTCATTTTCGAGACCGGCGGCCATCTTGGAAATCCGGAACCAATGGAGGTCTGCCCAACTGCTGATTCCTGGCCGCCTTTTACCACTCAGGTCAGGACCTTTACCAATCTGTGTGCCCACTATTGCTAGCACATGATTTGGAGGTTCAACACTAATTGCTGTTTATGCCGGATCCTAACATCTGTTGTGAAGTAGAGTTAAGCATGTTTAATATGCAAGGTAGACTGATATGTAAAGTCCACAGTCATATATTAATAAAGTTTTGACTTGCGAACATGAATTATTGCTGTGTTTCTCGCGATATTGGGGGCATATTCACAAGGACAGTGTTAAAATTATAGTCCCTTTATAGTCAGAAAAGTGCCGCTAATGTGGCGAAAATGGGCTTAATAATAGGTTCTTGAAAAGTCCTGCGAATTCTAATAGAAACTCAGGTTTACACCAGAACATTTTAACGCTGTCCTTGTAAATATGCCGATTACAGACTTCTAATTTTACCTTTACAAAAATGATCACCTACTACAAATTTTTATTCTTTCCCAGGGCCCCCTCTTTGGGCCCCTGGGTTGAGCCCCAATGTCCCTTTGGTCTCAGCCAGCTCCCCGCATCCTTCAGAAGCCGCAATTACTTTTCCACACGGGGACCTGCTAGTATGCAGCTCTCAGTGGGGAAAAGCAATCTGCTTTGCTTTTTGAAAGAGAGAGCAGATATTCGGGTTCTCTTGCAAAATCCAAATTAAGTTTGATATGACACGGCGGGAGCCTCGGCTCACACCCTGCCATAATAAACAGCAGTGTAGAAAAAATATTCTGGTAAGACAACAAAGGATTTTGAAGTCCATTATCGCCTTTTTTTCGGCCTTAGGGGGACGGCGCTCAGGTGGTTTACATCCTTCCTTGAAGGCCGCCGCCAGACGGTCTGGGTTTCCCAGAGCTCTGCCGAGATGCCGCCATTGGGAGTTGGGGTTCCACAGGGTTCTGTGTTGAGCCCCACGTTATTTAACATCTTTATGTCCCCTTTGGCGGCCTTGGTGGAAGCATATGGGGCCCAGATCGTCTCCTACGCCGACGACACGCAACTCCTCTTCACTTGCGGGAAAGACCAGGAGTTCGATGGAGGAAGAATTCGGGACTGTCTTACATTGGTCTTTGACTGGTTCCAACGGAACAGTCTAAGGGCCAATTCTAGCAAGTCCGAGGTTCTGTTTTTTGGTTGCGTTGTCGATCCGGAGTGGCAGCATTGGTGGCCGTCTGACATGAGCTCTCCTGCACAGTCTTCGTTGGTGGCTAAAAATCTGGGTGTCAAGCTGGACAACCAGCTGTCGCTGCGAACACATATTTTGGGTCTGGCGGGCACCTGTTATGGAATTTTGAAAATGCTCCGTAAATTCCTGCCCCTGCTGTCTGAGGAGCACAGGCGTATTACTGTGCAGGCTCTCGTCGGCTCTAGGCTAGACTATGCTAATGCCCTCTTCCTTGGCCTCCCTGATTACCTAGTTCAGCGCCTACAGGTGGTACAGAACTCTGCCGCCCGGGCTATCTTTGGCTTGCGTAGACGAGCCCGAGCTTCCGGGCTGCTACAGGCATTACACTGGCTGCCTATCCGGAAGCGGATCCAGTTTAAGTCCCTGACTCTGATGCATAAAGCCCTGTTTGGATCAGGGGCCGGATACCTGCGGCGGAGACTGGCCTTCTATCGACCAGTCCGCTCCTTGCGCTCGGAATCCCTTTACAAAGCGGTGGTCCCTCGGGTGAGGAAGGCCCGTATGGGAGGACGCTCTTTCAGCTGCAAAGCTCCACAGCTGTGGAACTCGCTTCCTCTTTCGCTGCGCAGCACTGCCAATTTGTTCCAGTTCAGGAAAAGCCTGAAGACTTGGCTTTTTAATCTTTAGGCTGTTCTTATTGTTTCAGTTTCAGTTCTTTTTCTTTTTCTGATTTTTCTACTGTGTTGTGTTATTTTTATTCTGAGCTGCAGGTGGAAAGCGCCGGGACACTCTTTTTGAGTAGCCGTGCGCTATACAAGAGCGCTATAACATAACATAACATAACATAACATTTTAGCTGCAGTTTGCTGCCGCTAAAGCGTCGATAATTTTAATGCCATCCTTGTAAATATGCCCCTAAGTTTTGGAATGTCGTCAATCCCGTCTCCCATTTAAATAGGCACAAAGTATTTAGTGAAGTGCACACTGTGAATCAAGAAGCAGCAGTGTCTCATTGTGATGGATAAAGATTTGCCCATTGTTGAGTACAGAGTAGGCAAATTGTACATGAGGTTTTGTAACATCAGTGGCTATTCTTCGAGCCCTCTCTTGAGGTTAATTCGAAGAGTTGTGTACTTCTTTTGCTCCTAATGTACACAGTGTTCTGTTGTCTAAGTTTGCTTTCCCCTCTGTCATGTAGAGGACCCTGGGTAAATATAACGGCTTCTGTACAGCCAGCACCTTTGAACCCTACCCCCAAACTGCTTACTTCCTGTTACCATAGTAACAGTTCATGGAACACTTAACTGAGCACACAGGTCTCAAGTTCACCACACAATGTTGCTGATCCAACCAATTTTTTTAAAAATGTTCCATAGGAACTGTTAATCTCAGCTACAGACTCTGGTAAAGAGCTGGTAAAGAGTTAGCCTCAGTATTATGCTTCTAGTTATAAACATCATTTCTACTTTAGATTTTTAAATCTTCTCTAAGCATATGATTATCACACTACATAATAGTGAAATGATGTCAGAAAAAGAAGACGTATACACTCAGTTAATTTTTTTAATTATTTTTCATTAAAACAGAAATAAATAAATAGAATGGTAACTTTAACATAACAGTATAATGAAGAAAGTGTGAGATGGACTCCAATGGCAGGAGTGTAGGTAACCTGCAAAACAAAAATGAAAATAAGTCTTTAAAATTAGATCAATATGATCGAATGAGGTGAGAGATTACATCTTTACGAAAGGCAAGATCGTTTTTTCTCACAAGCACACTCAGGGTAGTGCACCCTAACCCTCCCACAGAATCATCCTCAACAGTAGTCTGCAGGGCATCGCTGCTTGTAGGCTTAGGCCTATCTTATGGTATAGGTGGTATTTAAAATGAGACAGAGATGTGACTGTATGAGGTTGCAGATCACAAATTAACATAATACTTGTCAATATTGCTTATTTGCAGCTGTGCAGTGTGCCTGATACATCCCACCCTCTCTCATAGGTCCGCGCTGAAGAGGTGTCTGTAGGGAAGTGCCTGCTGGGTCAGATCTGCACTATGGTTCAGCAGGTCTTTAAAATGATTCAGAGCTGAGACAGAATTAGGTGAGAGATCTTGTCATTATGCAGGACAATATTGTTTATTTGCAGCGCGTTTAATTGGAGGCATTGTGTATCTAGGCCGCTCTGCTTACATTTTGGAAACACTGTTTTCAGCAGAGCTCACAACTTGAAGTCTGCTTTGGTTCTACACTGCAGACTGTATTAAATCCAGCCTTAATTTATTTATCTGCAGAGTGGACAGCATCGTCCATAACTTGAAAAGAGAAAGAGAAACAATGTGAGAGAGAAGGAGAGAGAGAAAGAGAGAAAAAATGCCATTGAATGTGTGATAGTGAGAAAGTTATTAATGGAGCAGGAGAGGTAGTGTTGATACTGGAGAAAATCTTTGTAGCTCACCTTTTTGCCTCTGGTGTGTGCCCAAGGACATGCCGGTTCATCGTGCACCCTCAGGTTTAGTGATCTGAAAGATAGTTTAGAGTTAGTAATAGCAGAGTACTTACAACTAGGGGTGGGAGGCAAATTCCGTTCGGCTCACAAAATTTGAGAAAATTAAGCGAAATTGAATTTGAAACAGTGGCGTTTTCTTGGACAAATATGCAGGGCAGGATTTTTTCTTCCACCCATCTAGCTAATGTAGGGGGGGGGACGATTTTGTGAGGTATTTTATGGGATATGATAAGTTGCATGACGTCATTCCTCAAACTAAGGGTTCTTTTTTCATATTCCTTCAAACATTGTACCACACACAATCTAGGATTTCCATGAAAGTAAGGGTAGAAAATGGTTGAGGAAAGGGTCTTAGTTCTTCTTTTAATATAGAAACAAACTCCTTCAGGTTGATAGGCCCTACTATTAACATCTAGAGCTCTAATATCAGATGTACGCCTAAAGGAAACAAGGCATAGAAGGGTTGGTTCTGACCTACAGGAAGTCCGTTTATCAAGGAGTGACCAGCAGAAATAGCTGCTCTATAAATGTTTACTGTTCTATAGGATAACCCAGAATCGAATAATTCTGAAAGGTAATTTATTACATGGACTACATCAGTTGAAATGGGATTGATATCCCGTTGAGAACACCAGCAAATCCATTTACCCCATGCCAGTCTATATGCTTTTCTTGTGCCATAAGCCCATGACTCAGATATGAGTCTGAAAGCATTTGGCGAAAGGCCAGGGATTTCAAATTGTCTCTGGAAATCTTCCATGCCATCAGTGTGAGGGAGCCTTCTTCTATTAGAGGATGTATTTCTCCTTGAGGGCCCAGAATTAGGGTCTGGAATTAGGGAATTAGTAGAGGGAAGTCCATTGACATTTCTAGAATTACAGGGAACCATGCCTGAGATCTCCAAAGGGGAGTCACCACTACTTCTGTTTCCTTGAATCTGCGAGTATGTAAGAGGAATCTGGGTAGCATGACAAATGGCGGGAAGGCATATGGCCTTAGACCTCTTCAATTCTGCAGGAAGGCGTCTACTCCAGCAGCTTGAGGGTCTGGTTTCCAGCTGAAAAAGGGAGTCAGTTGGGTATTCAGTCTGTCTGAAAAGAGATCCATATTGAAAGGGCCCCAAATGTGATGGATGTGCAGGAATATTTCCCTGTTCAATTTCCAATTGCTGGAATCTTTGAAATTCTTGAAGAACCAGTCGGCTACACCATTGCTCAGACCAGGAATGTGTTGTGCTACAACTGTAATTCCTTTGTTTAAATAATAGCCCCAAAATTCCTTGGCTAGGTTCGCTAAATCTTTCGAGTGTGGACCTCCCATCTTGCTCACATATTGGACTGCAGAGATGTTGTCCATGCGAAGCATTACACAACATTTCATCTTTTCTTGAGTGAAACTCCGGACTGCGAAGGAGCCCGCTAGGAGTTCTAAGCAATTGATGTGCATGTTCTTTTCCTGTTCTGACCAGCGTCTCCCTGTCGAAGACTGACCGCATCTCGCTCCCCAACCCTTTAGTCTTGCATCTGAATCTATCACTAATTCAGGTTCCTCCCCGAAGATTACTCTCCGGTTCCAAGCCTGCGCGTTTTTGAGCCACCATTCCAATTCCTCCCTCGATTCCTGATCTAAGGACAGAATTTGGGAGTATGAATGATTTGTGTGGAGGCATCGCCTTTTTAGTCTTTGTAAGGCATGATAGTAGAGTGGGCTGGGGAATATGGCTTGGATGGTAGAGGATAAGAGACCCAGGATTTTTGCTAGGTCCTTCAGTGAAATAGACTTTGCCAATAAGACTTTCTTTATTTCCATTTCCTTTTGTAACTTTTTTAACTTGTCTCTGGGTAGGCGGAGTTCCGTGTGGAGGGTGTCTACAATGAATCCCAGGAATTGAGTGTCTTGTGCTGGGGTTATGCATGATTTTTTTAGATTGATCACAAATCCTAACTTTTCCAATATGTCTATCGCCCATGTAGTATGAATAGAAACGATTTCCTCTGATTGACCCATTAACAGGATATCGTCTAGATAGATAATTAGTCTTACCCCTCTCGCCCTTAGCCATATTCCTATCGGTATGAGTACTTTTGTGAAGTACCAGGGTGCCGAAGAGAGACCGAAGGGGAGACTTGAGAATTCCCACATCTTGTTTTGCCATGTAAAACTGAGATTTTTGTTGATGAGGGGGCCAAATGGGAATGGTAAGATAGGCATCCTTGAGGTCTAGTCTCCTTAACTAATCGCCTTTTCTTAGGATGTCCCTTAGGAGATAAATGCCCTCCATTTTGAAGTGGCGGTAAACCACCCATTCGTTCAAATCTTTTAGATTTATGACAGGCCTCATTTCTTTGTTCTTTTTCTCTACCAGAAAAATGTTGCTGACAAATCCACCCCAGGGGTGAGTTGCCTCCCTGATGGCACCCTTGGCCAGTAAGTCTTCTACCTCTTTGAAAACTAGTCTCAAATGTTCTTGAGAGTATAGGATTTCCCTTGGGATTTTGTCCTGAAAAGGAATGTCTGTGAACTCTATTCGATACCCCTTGACCGTTTGTAGAACCCAAGGGTCCTGTGTCACTAGGTTTCAGTTTCCAGAGAATTGGGCTAGTCTGCCACCCACTTTTATAGGGAAAGGTAAAGGGTCTTTGAAGTGACGTACCTGATGAGAATCCTCTCTGTCTTCTATCCCCTCGGTTGTTTCTGAGGCGACCTCCTCTTTATCTTTGGGGGTAGAAGTTAGAATATCCGTAAGAGTGGAAGGATCTATTGCCTCGAGGGAAGTAGGGTCTGGAGGAAGGCATACAGCGGCCGGGGAACCAACCCCTTGTTCGCCCGGCCCTTCCAAAAACCCTATCATTGAAAACTTTCCTGATCTCTTTTTGTGATTTCTGTATGGAACTAAAAATTCCAAACATCTTGCCATTTCCTTTATGAAATTGTCGTCAAAAAGCTGGCCTTGAGAGGAAGCTCCTCCTCCTTTATTAGCAAGTTCTATGAGCTTTGGATCAAGTTTTAAAAGGATACTTTTCCTTCTCTCATTTTACAAGGCTGTGTTCGCGTTACCGAGAAGGCAAACGGATCTTTGTGTCCATTCTCTTAGTTCTTTTAGATCAACCTTGTCATCGTTTAGGTAGGCAGATTCAGCCATCTCAAAAATCTTTGTAAGTGGGCCAATGATGTCAAGGAGTCTATCTTGACAGGACTTTAGGCCTCTGTCCAGGCCTCTTCTAGGGTCTTTACCACTTTTGTTAATAAGGATACCACTTTTGGGTCAAGTTCTGGGGTTTTAGCAATCATATCAGGGAGAGATGGGCGAGGGCATTCAGACCTTAGGCGTAATCTAGCGCCTAAGGTCTGAATGCCCTCGCCAAAAGTTAATGTATTTGGCAACATTTTGCGAGGGGGTCCACTCGGGTGAGAGGGGATGTTTTATCAATAGGGGGTCGAAAATATGATCCCCAAATGGATCAGTAATTTTGGACCCAGAGGCCCAAGACGCCTCCTCAGATGTCCCCTTTTTGCTAACTTGATCATCTTCGTAATCTGAGTTGAACTATGAAGAGCAGGATTAGTCGATCTCGGGTACGTAAGATTGATCCTCATTAGATTTGCTGTATATAGGGACAATCGGGCCATCATGCCCATCCGCAGTGTCAAGTACACTGAGTCTATCCGGCGTCATCCGGCATGTCTTCAATGACCCCTTTTGACTTTTTTGATTTTTTGCAAGGTTGTTCAGAAGATGGTCTTTTCTTTTGAGGTATATCTTGCCAAGAGGAGCAACCAGGTTCGCTAGAAGGTTGGTTAGAAAGGCTTTCTATCTTCTTATTGATGGTGTCATCGAGCGACCCCATCAGTTTACCTTGAGCCCTATTTACAAGATCTTCTAATTTATTTTGAACTAATGAATCTAACTCCTGTCCTTGTTCTGAAATTTCTTTTTTTTAAATATTAAATAAGTTGATAAATAAATAAGTTGATACATAGTTAAAATCAGTAGAAATTAATTAAAATAGCTATATAGAACCTATTAAGGGGTCTATTTAATGTAGGTTTGGTTGAAAAAACTGGGCAGCAGGGGGTAGTTAGTGATGAAATGTGATCCTCATCGAAATAAGCGTTGTTTACGGTTGGGATAAAGCTTTGAAGTAACATTCAAAGCACTCATAAGTGTCTTTCGTTTAATAGACCAAAAATGAGGCTTGAATGGCAGAGGAAGAAGAGGGCTCTCGGTGCGGCCACGTTGGCCATAGCAGCCGCACTGGGTTTGAACGAGAATCCGTTCTCAGGAAGGGAAGGTGAGAGGGGGTTTCACAATCCGAAAGTGCAGAGGCTTCTTTGTTTATACCGCGTACGCGCCGGCAAGTCCACCGGTTGCGTGAAAGCGCGGTAAACTGTGGAGTGCGCACGGGGCTGAAATGTAAGTCAGAGCCCCAGCACGTCTTAGCAGCGCATTTCGAAATGCGGGAGTGTTGCATGCGGGGCTGCGAAACGAGGCTCAAGTGAGAGGGAACGTTTTACATGATTGCGAGGGAACGTTTTACATGATTGCAACGCTAGCGAGGCCCCTGTAGCGTTTTAAGAAGGGGCAAGCAATGAGGAGGCAAAGTGAGAGAGAGCGGAACGTTTATGAGTGGGAATTGGGTGTGAGAAGCCCAAAAGTGATCAATATGGCATAAAATGAGCATACATATAGTAATGAAATGTGTAAAAAATAGCATAAAGAGTGATAAACATAAGATATAGAAATAATAAGCATTTAAGAACAGTATTAGTCTATAAATGAGAGGAGACAAAAAGGTCTACTAATCTGGTGAGCAGCAGCAATAAAAGAAGGAAGATGGCCGCCTTTGATGGATTACATAGATGTTCAGAATGTTTTGAATGTTCTAAATTCTCTCTAATTGTTGTTGCAGTGTGAGCTGGAAATAAAAGGAGATTGCATAATATAGACCTCCGTGACATGCCATCGAAAATTAGCTGTGATGCTTGATGGAGGCCTTTCCATCCTTGACTTTCACGAGCGCAGTCCCTGTGCAGTTCCGGTGACCAGGAGCTTCTTTCTCCTCATCTGCTTCTCTGATCGGTTTCTGATCTTTTATAAACACAAGAGGCATGTGAACTCGCATAGAAGCCCGCCGGTTTGGCCCCGCCACACACACTAGCAGTTTGCACCGTCTTCCCGCCCTTTACCCACTAGGATGGACAGCTAACTCAAGGGACCCTGGCGCCCTTCGGCATGATGGCAAAATTACACACACATGGTCACATAGACAACTATTCTGGCCCTTTACGCAGCTGCAGTGTAGGAAAAGCACTATACATTTACCGAACAAGGTAGCACTTACTGATTAGGCAGTAGGAAGTACTCCAGTTGAGTAGAGGTATTGCACAAAATGGTGGCATCTTCTTGGATAAATATGCAGGGCAGGATTCGTTCTGGCACGATGCTCCTTTCACAAACATTAAACCTCAACAGGAAGCTCTTACAGGTGCCCAAGCTGAAGCTCACATTCAGTAAGTCATTAATCAGCCCAAAAAAATCGTGAGGTTTGTCGAGGCGGGGCAGGTGTGCTTTCTCCCCATATCTACTGTTGAAAATTAGCTGTGATGCTCGATGGAGGCCTTTGCATCCTTGACTTTCACCAGTGCAATCCCCGTGCTGTTCCTGTGACCAGGAGTTTCTTTCTCCTCATCTGCTGCTCTGATCGGTTTCTGACTGTGGGAGGGGACCCGGTGGGACTCCTCGTCTGGCCGGACTACATTGCCCAGAATTCCCTACACTACCGGGCCGCTGCTGAGACAATCGCATACAGCTGGCAACTCAGAAGGAGACACCCACCTCTTGTCTCTCTCCACAGCAAGGACGGACATGGAGGGGAGGATCAGAGGACGAGGCACCAATAAAGACAGACGTCATCCAGGAAGGAAGGTCAAGGATCGTCGTGAGGGCAGAGCAAAGAACGGAAGAAGCTGACCACGTGAGGGACGCCGAATCTCGGAGCTGGGAACCGGAGATGCACGCCGAGAGTCAAGAGAGCGTTCCTGACAGCGAGGAGGCGGGGGAGGCCGAGGACCGCTGGACGGAGGAGTGGTGGTGTCCCCCGGAGGAGGCTGGAGAGCGTGCCGTGACTCAGGAGAGTTACGGCGCGTCCGGTGAGTGAAACCGGAATGGGGTACTGTTGTTGTGTTGTGGGAGGCGGGAGGTTGCGTTATTGTGGGTAGAGGGGGGGGCCGCGGAAAAGTAATGTACGGGAGCGGCACAGGAGCCTAAATGCAGACGCCAAAGAGTATGGTTGCAAAATTAGGGCTGCACATTTAAAGCCGCACATGTCCGCATGACTCATGGGCACTGAGCACTACGTGAGACACCGTACTTAGAGAGTGATTCTTGGCACTACTATTATACACCGGGACTGAGAGACTGAGAGATCTTTAGAATCTTGACGTTTGACCTACTCTACTCTTAAGCTATACTTCAATCCTGTTATTCCCCTTGGGTTGCACTTCATTTCATGAATCCTTCCTCCAATACCCACCCTATCCCTCACCATCCTTCTACTATACTTCTGAGCACTACTGGGTGTAGGAAAAAGGGTGATATGGTCAGGACTGATATACGGATGGGTTCCCATTTCTTTTCTCTTGGTAACCTCCGGGAAACACCAACGCCACGGAGCCCACAACACCCCAAGATCCTAGTCATCCGACTGAAGAAGAAATAACAACGCTGGGCACCTCTGCCAGCCCTTCAAGAAAGGAGAAGATCCCTACCGAAGAAAGAACTCTAGAACCAGTAGTTAAACCTAAGTCTGTGTCACCTTACAATAAAGAAGTCCCTGTTCGACAATATATTCAGCCTCCGCGTCTGTATATCCGTCCTGCCCTCCTATACTGACCTTTTATAAACACAAGAGGCAAGTGAACTTCCATAGAAGCCCACCCGTTTGGCCCCGCCCAGACACTAGCAGTGTGCACCCTCTTCCTGCCTTTTACCCACTAGGATGGACAGCTCACTCAAGGGACCCTGGCGCCCTTCGGCGCGATGGCAAAGTTACATACACATGGTCACTGGAGGCAACTCTTCTGGCCCTTTACACAGCTGTAGTGTAGGAAAAGCACTACACATTTACTGAACGAGGCAGCACTTATTGATTAGCCAGTAGGAAGTACTCCAGTTGAGTAGAGGTATCGCACAAAACAATGGCGTCTTCTTGGATAAATATGCAGTGCAGGATTAATTCTGGCACGATGCTGCTGTCACAAAAATTAAACCGCAACAGGAAGCACTGACAGGTGCCCGAGCTGAATCTCACATTCAGTAAGTCATTAATCAGCCAAAAAAAATCGTGAGTATTGTCGAGGCGGGGCAGGTGTGCTTTCTCCTGATATCTACTGTCGAAAATTAGCTGTGATGCTTGATGGAGGCCTTTGCATCCTTGACTTTCACCAGCGCAATCCCCGTGCAGTTCCTGTGACCAGGAGCTTCTTTCTCATCTGCTGCTCTGATCGGTCTCTGTCCTTTTACAAACACAAGAGGCATGTGAACTCGCATAGACGCCCGCCTGTTTTCCCCCGCCCCACACACTAGCGGTGTGCACTGTCTTCCCGCACTTTACCCACTAGGATGGAACGCTCACTCAAAGGACCCCAGCGCCCTTCGGCACGATGGCAAAGTTACACACACATGGTCACTGGAGAGACAACTCTTCAGGCCCTTTACGCATCTGTAGTGTAGGAAAAGCACTATGAACTCACAAAGAAGCCCCGCCCCCGAAAATCTCTGCAAACACGTGAAATTCCGCGTGTTTGCGGAGATGTTTTGCCATTTTGCGGAAGTTTGCGAAAGGCAATTTTGCAAATTCCACCCACCCCTTCTTACAACTGCACACGTATATTTCTGGGTTATGCCTTTGGACACTCAGGATACTGTATTACATCAACTTCCACTGCAAGGAGGTGTTTGTGCGCTCTTTTTCTCCCAGCTACAACACTCCACTGAATATACAACAAACATTCATATTCGCAGAAATGCATCATGTCCACCATCTTTTATGTGTGCAACTATGGATGAATAGAGGGTCAGTGATACCCCGTACCTTACATGTTGGCTATGTTGTGGAACTTTACAGACATAATGACACATTTGCGTTTAAGACCCGGGTGATGGCAGCACTACAACATGGACACCCGAATAAGTTGATTTCTCATATAGCTCACAACGGAACCACGCCCATAGCTCCGCAGTCATCGTTCACAGCCTCCCGCGGCAGTGCCATACGTCAGTACAGCCCACTCCTCTTACGCTTCCAGGAAAATACAACAACGCTACATGGCCCAGATTTCCATTGTAGTGATGTCTTAGTTCCAGGTCTAGTTGTCAGAAGGGCACACACACTCCCTCATGGCTGGTATACACCCACACCACACCCATCCAGCCCAAGCGTCACAACACATGTGACCCTACCAATAACAAAGACGGGGCAAAGTGCCCTATGCCATTTTAGTGTTGCTCCCATTGCAAGCGCTGTGATGACCTGTTCTGCTGGTTCGAATGCCTCACATAGGCCCGAAGTACCGAAAAGAGGGCACACCACCACGTGTGTGGCCTCTTTGGTCACTGAGTTAGTGGTACCGCAGCGATGAAGATGGCGGCACGAGTATGTCCTTTCTCATGGCGATATCAAGACTCCGCACCAAATGTGAGACTTCTTGGTGGACGGAACTGCATGATGTAGAATGTACCCTCTCCGCGAAAAGGTGAGCAGTGAGGCCTGGGTGCACAGTGGAGGGAGTAAATGGGGTGCAGCAGACTGGATAGAAAAAGGTGACGCAGCGAATTACGGGTACGCAGTCCAATATATCGTATCTTATTGCATTGATATTTTTATTTCCTATAGCAGGAAAGATTTTATAGTCTGTCAAAAGTCCATCGCTCGGGATGATTGA
Source organism: Lissotriton vulgaris (assembly GCF_964263255.1). Lineage (NCBI taxonomy): Eukaryota > Metazoa > Chordata > Amphibia > Caudata > Salamandridae > Lissotriton > Lissotriton vulgaris. The sequence goes on from NC_141690.1 coordinate 295,731,293, forward strand.
AGCCACGTGTATCACTACGCACCACTTGTTTTCTATAACCAGATGGAAATCATTACTACTCTACTAATTCTTCATAAATCGAAGCCCATTAAACAAGTTAGAACTGTACAAATTGTTGTATTTTTAATGCAGAAGGTAAGGTGTGTGAAAGGGCGATGTTATTCTACACCACATTAAATAAACTAGCATTGATGGTTATCAATTGCAGTGCAAACTAGGTCTACTGATTGCACCCCATAACAAATTCAAGTCAAGTCAAAGATCTTTATTCGGAATAAAACATCCATAAAAGTGCATGACAAATACAATAGCACTAAATTACAATACAAGAATAAACAATCAATAGGGTAGTCTATCTAGTTCTACAACAATGCAGGTACATGTTAAAAGAGAACAGTATATGTAATAAAAAAAAAATTTTTTTGGATCATTTAAAAATAGCGACAACTTTGAAGTATAAGAAAAAAACAAGAATAAAATCAGTACAGATGTATGTGCAAATTTCAGATGTGCAAATTAGTAAACGATATAAAGTGCAAAGTGCAATGTGCAAATTTTATCAGTCAATGTGCAAAGTAGCTCGCGAGCGGACTGCAGCTTTGAGGAAACAACTCACTCTAAATATTATTTCATCCGATCCTAACATTAATAAATTCCTCAACGCTATCTTAAAATCTAACAGGTCGTATTTCCGACAGTATGGCATTAAATATTGGACAGTAAACAATTTATAAAAATCACAAAAGAACATAAAATGCATGAGACTTTGTTTCATGATCGGGTTACACGGACAACCTAAGGTTTCCAGATGTTTATTATAGCCCAAAGGGAAGTTTAGCAGATTTACAATGCTCCCGTCCCGAAAACGGAACAGTAAACTCCTGTTCCATCTGCCGAGATTTAAACGTAGATATTTCTGGGGCGGGGCAGGGTAACTAACAGGGGGCTCCAGATGGCCCATATACTTTGCAACAGTACACTTTGGGAAGTTTTTCCTTTCCCGCTCTTCCCTATAGAGGATATACAGAGCCCTTTGAACCAGAGTCTTATGTGAACGGTCTATTAGATTAGGAGATGTAAACAAATGTCCTTGCCCTACACTTGTTAGACATTCATTCACGGCTTTCAACCACGGTATACAATGTGCCCTGTCACATTTTAAACAGTCTGAGATTATATCTTGTGTCAATGTGGCTGCAGGGTTCATCCACATCCATATCCTTAACCAGAAAAGGGGCGTCCTTGATCTAACAAAGTCCTCTATGTAAGGGATATTTAATTCACTATGGCATATATAATTTGAGGCACAGATAACTCCACCCAACACCTTCCGACAGAATCTATTTTCTTCTGCCTGGATATGGAGACAATTTGTATGTCCCCATACCTCAGCGCCATAGGTACCTGTAGGGATGCACTGGGTTTGATACATCTTTATATTTTTAAATTAAAATACGCAGTGCCTTTGGAGTGCGGCCCATTAGGACCGCATCATCTGCGTAAAGGAGGGTGGGTATGGGAATGCCATTTACATACGGTATATCTTTTGTTAGGGTACTCAGGGAACTACTCAGCTCATTAATGTATAAGATAAAAAGCAGAGGGGCCAGAACACAACCCTGTCTGACCCCCCTGCCGATTAAAATATCACTGGAAACGTCGCCAGTGTGGTTAATACGCACACGGGCTCTTAGGTCGCTATGAAGGTAAGATAAAAAGTGAACTAAATAATCATCTAAACCATAATTAAGTAGGACGGACCATAAACGGGAGCGATTTACGAAATCAAAGGCAGAACTCAAATCCATGAAACCAAAATATAAGGGGGATTTTTTAGCGATGGTATATTTAGCCATTATTAAATTCAGGTTCAGACATTGTTCTACCGTGCCCACATTACTACGGAAACCTAGCTGGCTCGGGTGTAGGATGGTACTTTCCTCCGCCCAAGATCTAATTCTTTTAAAAATTACCCTACCTAAAACTTTCAGGGTATTATCAATTAGTGATATTGGGCGGTAGCACCCAGGATCCAGCCTGTCGCCTTTTTTGCACCCCATAACAAATTAAACGATTGCACTTCACGCAGTGCATTCTAACTTTCACAAATTGGAGACGTATGTCTGGTGGCGATGTTGAAGGTGATGCCCCAAAGTTACTTGGTATTGCCGGTGGTGGAGGTACATTTTGGCGCAGTTTTCTACATTCATTGTGAGCATAGTTCACAGATTGCAGGGATTGAAGTTGCTTGCGCATACTAGCAGTGCCACGGGAGTATTTTTTGTCTCTGCCTTAAATAAATCGAGGCTGAATTTAATGCTGTCTGTAGAGTAGATCCAAAGCTGAATTTAAGTTGTGAACCCTACTGTCCGCAGTGTACGTCGAAGGCAGTAGTCAGCCCAGCTATAAAAGAATGCTTTTTTTCCCTTATTTTAACAAAATCTGAATACATACAGTATAATTGTCTTTGCATTAAGTAAATCAAGGCTGAATTCCCTACTGTCTGTAGTGTAGATGCAAAGCTGAATTTAAGTTGTAAACCCAGCTGCCCGCAGTGTAGATCTTAGACTGGACTGCATGATCTGTAATCACCATTGAAATAAAAGGTATGGAATACATTGTCGAAATATGTATGTTTCAGGGACTTTATAGTTCAAATTGTGACCTGTGCTGTCCGCAGTGTAGACTGACATTAAGTGTGCCTTTGCACTTGCAGCGTGAATTTTGTTATTCAACTAAATCTATAACTGATATAAAAGAAGTTTTTGAAGAGAGCATACAAAAGGGATATTGTATACGTTTTTATAGGTGTTATACTTAGTTTGGGATTGTACTCTGCAAATAATGAATCCAGAGTCTATTTAATTGTGAGCTCTGATGACCGCAGTGTAGGCAGGAGGCAGTGGTTAGCAAGAGCCCACGGCCGGTCCGGTCCTCGGATGCTTGATTCCGTTCTGGGAAGGACATGGCTTTTGTAGTTCGGACTGGACTGTTCCCATGGGGCACAGGGTCAGAGCTGATTTGCATATCGCCATTGTCTAACCCAGGGTGGTGTGGAGTGCAAAAAAACGATGGATTTGGGCCCAGATCTTTGGACTGGGATGAATGTGTGACATTGATCCACATTCGGTCCATCACCTGTTTTGTTTGCAGTTGCCGCCCTAAGTGCGCTGGGGATGCCCAGACGTGGGTCCCAGGCACTCCACACCACTGGAGTCAAGCTAGCCGGGCTGATGAGAGGTGTTACCTCGAAACCGGTCCGGTCCTCGGATGCTTGATTCCGTTCTGGGAAGGACATGGCTTTTGTAGTTCGGACTGGACTGTTCCCATGGGGCACAGGGTCAGAGCTGATTTGCATATCGCCATTGTCTAACCCAGGGTGGTGTGGAGTGCAAAAAAACGATGGATTTGGGCCCAGATCTTTGGACTGGGATGAATGTGTGACATTGATCCACATTCGGTCCATCACCTGTTTTGTTTGCAGTTGCCGCCCTAAGTGCGCTGGGGATGCCCAGACGTGGGTCCCAGGCACTCCACACCACTGGAGTCAAGCTAGCCGGGCTGATGAGAGGTGTTACCTCGAAACCGGTCCGGTCCTCGGATGCTTGATTCCGTTCTGGGAAGGACATGGCTTTTGTAGTTCGGACTGGACTGTTCCCATGGGGCACAGGGTCAGAGCTGATTTGCATATCGCCATTGTCTAACCCAGGGTGGTGTGGAGTGCAAAAAAACGATGGATTTGGGCCCAGATCTTTGGACTGGGATGAATGTGTGACATTGATCCACATTCGGTCCATCACCTGTTTTGTTTGCAGTTGCCGCCCTAAGTGCGCTGGGGATGCCCAGACGTGGGTCCCAGGCACTCCACACCACTGGAGTCAAGCTAGCCGGGCTGATGAGAGGTGTTACCTCGAAACCGGTCCGGTCCTCGGATGCTTGATTCCGTTCTGGGAAGGACATGGCTTTTGTAGTTCGGACTGGACTGTTCCCATGGGGCACAGGGTCAGAGCTGATTTGCATATCGCCATTGTCTAACCCAGGGTGGTGTGGAGTGCAAAAAAACGATGGATTTGGGCCCAGATCTTTGGACTGGGATGAATGTGTGACATTGATCCACATTCGGTCCATCACCTGTTTTGTTTGCAGTTGCCGCCCTAAGTGCGCTGGGGATGCCTAGACGTGGGTCCCAGGCACTCCACACCACTGGAGTCAAGCTAGCCGGGCTGATGAGAGGTGTTACCTCAAAACCGGTCCGGTCCTCGGATGCTTGATTCCGTTCTGGGAAGGACATGGCTTTTGTAGTTCGGACTGGACTGTTCCCATGGGGCACAGGGTCAGAGCTGATTTGCATATCGCCATTGTCTAACCCAGGGTGGTGTGGAGTGCAAAAAAACGATGGATTTGGGCCCAGATCTTTGGACTGGGATGAATGTGTGACATTGATCCACATTCGGTCCATCACCTGTTTTGTTTGCACTATTTGTAATTTAGCATGTGTGCAGCCAGCGATGATAAGTGGTTCACTGAGTTAGTGGCACCTGAAACAAGAAGGTTCTGTGGAGCCTGGGATGATGCGTGGCCGGGCAGGCCGTACTGTTAGCAATGTTTTTTGTCTTGTGAATTCAGCCTTAATAAGGCCATGTGGCAATGATTTTTGGTGCACTGAGTTAGTAGTACCTTTGACGCTTAGCGTGTACGTACCCTGCGATGATGCGTGGTTGGGGGGAGGCACAGTAATTGGAGTAATGTCTTTTTATCGATTGAATCTGCATGAATTCCATTTAAAAGTGATAGTATGCCTCATTGCTGACATAAAACTTTTCACTCTTCTTTGCGATGACTTATGGTGCACTGAGTTAGTAGTATCTTTGGCGCTGAGCTTTTACGTACCGTGCAATAATGTGTGGTCCAGGGGGTCGCATTCGGACCAATGTCTTTTGTCTGTTGAATTCTGCCTGTATACGGCCATGTGCCAATGAATTATGGAGCACTGAGTTAGTAGTACTTTTGGCACTGAGCGTGTACGTAACCTGCTATGATGCGTGGTCCGGCCAGGCCGCACTGGGAGTAATGTTTTTGCCTAGTTAATTCTGCCTTAATAAGGCCACGGGGAGATGACTTGTGGTGCAGTGAGTTAGTGGTACCTAAAGAACTCAGCGTGTGCGCACCCTGCGATGATTCGTGGTTTGGGTGAGTCTCACTGGTGCAATGTCTCTTACTGGAATGCGTCATGTGCAATCGCCATTCCACGTGAATAGTGAGCCGTCACAATGTGGATCGAAGGCAGTACAGACATTGAGGAATGTTTTTTGTGGCATCCTTTAACAAAATCTGAGGACATAGAGTACAATTGTCTCTGCCTTAAATAAATCAAGGCTAAATTCAATGCTGTCCGTAGTGTAGATCCAAAGCTGAATTCAAGTTGTGAACCCTGCTGTCCTCACTGTTGATCGAAGGCAGTAGTCAGCACAGACATCAAGAAATTCTTTTTATTCATATTCTTTAACAAAATCTGAGGACATAGAGTACAGTTACCTCTGCCTTAAATAAATCAAGGCTGAATTTCATGCTGTCCGTTTGTAGATCCAAAGCTGAAATCAAGTTGTGAACCCTGCTGTCCGCACTGTCGATCGAAGACAGTAGTCAGCACAGGTATTGACGAATGATTTTTGTCACTTATTTTAACAAAATCTGAACACATACAGTTCAATTGTCTCTGCATTAAATAAATCAAGGCTGAATTCCCTACTATCCGTAGTGTAGATGTTCAAGTTCAAGTTCAGAAATTTGTATAGCGCACTACTCACCCAGAGGGTCTCAAGGCGCTTGAGGGAGGGGGGGTGCTTTACTTATCGAATAACCAAGTTTTTAGTTGCTTTCTGAAGGAGAGGTGGTTCTGTGTAAGGCGGAGGTGGGTGGGGAGAGAATTCCAGGTCTTGGCCGCTAAGTTGGAAAAGGATCTTCCCCCCCATGGTAGAACTATGGATGCGCGGAATTGCGGCGAGGGATTGATTGGATGATCGTAGTTGGCCGGAGGGGGTGTAGAAGGACAGTCGTGTGTTGAGGCATTCGGGTCCTAGGTCGTAGAGGGCTTTGTGTGCGTGGGTGAGGCGACGGAACGTTATTCTCTTGTTGACGGGGAGCCAATGGAGGTCTTTCAGGTGGACGGAAATGTGAGCTTGTCGTGGGATGTCCAATATAAGTCTGGCTGAGCCGTTTTGGATGCGTTGGAGTTTTTTCTGTAGTTTGGCTGTGGTTCCGGCGTAAAGGGTGTTTCCGTAATCCAGTCGGCTGGTGACCAGTGCGTGGGTGACCGTCTTTCTTGTTTCGGTGGGGATCCAACGGAAGATTATTTTGAGCATGCGTAGGATGTTGAAGCATGATGATAAGACGGCGTTGGCTTGTCTGGTCATCGAGAGGGAGGAGTCCAGGATGAAGCCCACGTTACGTGCGTGATTCGTAGGTATGGGTGCGGTTCCCAGGGCCGGTGGCCACCATGAGTCGTCCCAGGCAGAGGGGGATGACCCTAAGATGAGGATTTCCGTTTTGTCCGAGTTTAGTTTTAAACGGCTGTTCTTCATCCACTCGGCTACTGCTTTAATTTCTTCGTGTAGGTTGGTTTTGGCGGTGTTTGGGTCTTTGGTGAGGGAGAGGATCAGCTGGGTGTCGCCTGCGTAAGAGACGTTGTTGAGGTTGTGTTGGCGCGCTATGGATGCGAGGGGACTCATGTATACGTTGAAGAGGGTGGGACTGAGTGATGATCCTTGTGGTACGCCGCAGATGACTTCGGCGGCCTCTGATCTAAAAGGGGGGGAGGCGGACTCTTTGGCTTCTTCCGGCGTTGAACGAGATGATCCAATCCAATGCTTTTCCTTGTATTCCGACGTTGCTGAGGCGTTGTATGAGGGTGCTGTGACAGACTGTGTCGAAGGCTGCGGAGAGGTCAAGTAGGATGAGGGCAGCTGTTTTTCTGTTGTCCAGTAGAGTTGGAATGTCGTCTGTTGCTGCGATGAGGGCGGTTTCGGTGCTGTGTTTGGCTCGGAAGCTGAATTCAAGTTGTGAACCCTGCTGTCCGCAGTGTAGATCAACGGCAGTAGTCGACACAAACATCAAGGAATGCCTTTTGTTACATACTTAAACAAAATCTGAACGCACAGTACAATTGTCTCTGCCTTAAACAAATCATGACTGAATTCAAGTTGTCTGTAGTGTTGATGCGAAACTGGTATCAAGTTGTAAACTCTGCTGAACGCAGTGTAGATCAAAGGCAGTAGTCAGTAGACATTGAGGAATGTTTTTTGTCGCATTCTTTAACAAAATCTGAGAACTTAGAGTACAATTGTCTCTGTCTTAAATAAATCAAGGCTGAATTTTATGCTGTCCGTAGTGTAGATCCAAAGTTGAATTCAAGTTGTGAACCCTGCTGTCCGCATTGTAGATCGAAAGCAGTAGTTACCACAGATATCAACGAAGAATTTTTGTCACTTATTTTAACAAAATCTGAGGACATAGAGTACAATTGTCTCTCCCGTACATAAATCAAGGCTAACTTCAATGCTGTCCGTACTGTAGATCCAAAGCTGAATTCAAGTTGTGAACCCTGCTGTCCGCAGTGTAGATCGAAGACAGAAGTCGATACAGACATAAGTCTGAGGTGCTGTGGTGCTGAGTTCGTGATGGGCCTGTATCGATGAGGCACGTGGTCATGGCGGCAGCCACGTGGCAGAATGTGGACATTCATTGTGGTAGAGTCTTTTCTCTTTGCAGAAGTGAACCACGCCCAAGAAGTAATTAATTAATTATTTATACTCTTAGGCTGGAGTTGCGTGCGTTAGATGAGCCCACTTCGCTTCTGCTTCAAGGGGGAGGTGGACAACACAGCTACATGACCAAGATATTCCCCAGAGTTTGAGATAATATGGCTGCGTCCACTGTGCAGTACACTACACGTATCAATAGTATATCTACACACGGAAAAGTTTTGGTTTGTAGAGTGACTTGTGTATTATTGTTGATGTGCAACTTCTTTCCCTTATACTTAGTTGATTGCCACATCTCTGAACATTGAGCTAGTGTGCTGTTGAGGGGATATATTATTTTGGGAAGGTCCGTTGTCCTGTTTTGCGCTGCCTCTGAGGTAGTAGAGGGGGAGGGGTCAGGAGGGGTGGTTGTAGTGGTGGTGGCACTAGGTGTTGTGATATTGTTGGGCGTTGGAAGTGCATAATTAGTACCTGTATTACGTATTTGTCTTTAGATATGGTTGTGAGTTGGATGTAAATCACACTGTACATAGTCGACGCCGTTACACTAGTTAAATGTTGATATCAATTTGTTAGTGGTGAATGGAACTATCGCCTGTTTTTTTAGGTAGCATTGTAGTTTTGATTTGTTGTTGAAAGTATGGGAAGTGGTGTTTTTTTGTTTTTTCTATGGGAACGCCTAGTTTGTATATTATTAACGTTAGTTTTGGTTCTGGTTAGTAGTGATTTTCTTGCAGGAAGGAATACATTGAAGAGTGGTAATATTTGGAGTTTTTACTACGTTGAGAACGGGATGATAATTACAAAAAGTTAGAAAAACAGATATGCTTAATGAACATAATAATTAGGAATTATCATTTAAAAAACACCTTTTAAATTCACTGAAAAAAACCATAGGTTTTAGGCAGGTTATATTTTGGAATTTCTATTTAAAAAGCCTGTGAGATTCACTGAAAAAACCATAGGTTTCAGGCAGGTTATAGTTAGGAATTGTCATTTAAAAAACCTTAGAAATTCACTGACAAAAACCATAGGTTTTAGGAGTGTTATAGTTAGCTGGACATTTCACTCATACAAAACCATTGAAATTCCTCCGTTATAGTTAGTTGTAACTCTCGCACCCGCAATCCACTGCTGATGATGTCACATATTACATCATTCATGACATGGTCAATGACATCACTGATGACATCACTGATGACATCTCAAATTATATCACTGATGACATGACATTATCCACGTGGCAATCAGATACACCTCATCATACACTAGTATAACCTTTCATCACTCACTGCAAAATACAGGGTACCTTATTTGAATCCATTTACACAGCAATACAAGTATCTAAAAACCCACTCAGCGATTCCTAGATCTACACACACATCTAATCAATTACCTATAGATTCACTCATACTTGTTGTCAATGATCAATAGAATACTTCTACACCTATATTGACATTACACATCAGCACACATCCTATTCAGTTATGCAGTCATCCTACTCACTTTTGCAAACAATGTATGATATTTATATTTACTCAGCTACATACTTATACAAATAGCACTTCGTTTGTTCATATAGATAGTAACTCATACTTAGTGTGTTGTGAATTCACTATTACAAGTATACAGTTATCTATATAGTCACTCATGCAATCAATAAGTCCTATGTATACTTATTTATATACAACATCTGTCACATACACTGCCTTTTATATTTCTAGTTTGTTGGACTTGTATCAGTGAGAAATATATTTGCTCATCACCACACCCATAAAGATATTCACTCACCCAAACAACTATTATAACACATAGTCTTAACGTCATATACCTACTGAATTAACTACTACTCACATATCTTTGGGCAGTCACTGATTCCCCACTGAACCATACACACATTCACTCTCCCATACAAATAGTCAGTTAACTATTCATAACTAATATAGACTTTCACGTAGCTAGTAACCAACTGGTGCAGCAGTTTACACAACAACTGATAAAGTAAAACAGATATTAACACAGTTTAGTCACTATCCAATATATTTAGTGAGACACTATAAATTAGTCAAGTAAACAGTCAATCACATTGCTACTAAATCCTCCCTCAAGATAGGTATATCTCCACTGATTCTTTAATGCAGATTGTTGTATATATAATACATATATAAATAAGAAACCAAACCATAATCACTGGATGTTGTCATCCGTGATGTCATCAGTGATGTCATTTGAGATGTCATCAGTGATGTCACTGACCATGTCATGAATTATGTAATATGTGACATCATCAGCAGTTGATTGCGGGTGAGAGAGTTACAATTAGTACAACTAACTATAACGGAGGAATTTCAATGGTTTTGTATGAGTGAAATGTCCAGCTAACTATAACACCCCTGATACACATGGTGTTTTCAGTGAATTTCTAAGGTTTTTTAAATGATAATTCCTAACTATAATCTGCCTGAAACCTATGTTTTTTTCAGTGAATATATATGTATATATTACCTACTGGCGATAGCCAGTAGGTATATATAGTTAGGACCTAGCTACCATAGGAAATCTGCAACATTCTATTGGGAATAACTTTTGTGCCGGTTGAGGAATTTGCGTGTAATTTTCCAAAATTTTGGCCAGCTCCGCTGCGCTCCTTCCCTGAAAGTTTCAGGGGGATTCGTGAAGTGGGGGCTGAGAAAAAAGGGGGTCCCAAAACGTGTTTTCCCCATGTTAATTTCAATAGGACGTTCTGACAAGTCTACAGCCCGAACAGCTGAACGGAATTACACCAAACTTGGCAAAATTGTAGGGACTGGTACGCAGAAGTGCCTTTGCTATATTTGGTGAAAATGTCTCCAGTGGTTTTTATGAAAATTAACTTCAAAAACACATATATATGTGGGCGGAGCCTAACCACACATCTCATCGTGAGATCTGATTGGCTGTCAGCACTTCATCCAAGAAGTGTTGGCAGCCATTTTGGGACCAATATACCTGATAGCACCTCATTAAAAAGCATTGTAGTTAATAGAGGGTTTTAGGACTTTAGTTACATTATAAATCATTTGCTGATGGTACCATACTCATTTTAGGAATTGTGGTGTGTTCTAAGGTTATTTTACCATGTGAAAAAGCCTTCTGCTGGGAAATCATGAATCATGTTTGAAAGAAAACTATTATCTCATGCTTTTCCCACAGTGGTTTGGAAGAGGATCTATAAGCTAAACTGAAAGCATATTTTCTGTAAATTCACATTATCTTTCTCAGTCATGTGAGAATGAAGTCTGACATTCTCAGTAAAACATGTACATCCAACAAGGACAGAGACTGTCAGTTGATTCCTTTGTGTTCTACTGCAGCCTCCTAGAGTGTTCTAAAGACCAACTAGAGCGCTAACAGTCCTACTTATTACAAAGGTATGGCACACCTGAAGCCATCTTATTGGAATAAAGTGGTAACTCTTAAAACATCTAATTTAAAAAGGAACAACATGAGGGGGTATATTTTGCCATAGAAAGTATGATTAGTGCTGCAGAAAGAAAAATTAGGGCACATTTTAAGTGACTTCTCAAATCCTCTTCTATTTCATTAAAAAATTCTGACATGCGTCTAGAGTAATGGCAGCCAAGGGACTGTCCATTTTAGCAGAAAGATGAATGATATTAAGACGGGTTCTAGAATTGTCTGTAATGGATCTTCCCTTAACAAAGCCGGATTGATGAATGTTGACCAAATCAGGGACAATGGAATTAATCCGTAAAGCCAGAATTTTCGCATACAATTTACAATCAGTATTAATGAGGGAGATGGGTCGGTAATTTTTACATAGGGAAGGGTCCTTATCTTTCTTGGGGAGAAGAACAAGCATAGCCTGCGAAAAAGAACCTTTAGATTCACCAGAGGAGAGAAAATGGTTAATTAACTGAAGAAAATGAGGAATCAAGATAGATTTAAATTGGAGAAAGAAACGAACAGTAAAGCCATCAGGGCAAGGTGTCTTATCTTTGGGGAGAAGAGAGAGAGCAGCAAGAATTTCCTTTTCTGAAAACGGGGCATCAAGAGAAGAGAAATCCAACGAAGGATTGGAAGATTTAGGGACAGAGTTAAAGAAAGAGTCTAATTGCTCTGCAGAGGGGAAAGACTCAGGAGTATAAAGAGAAGAATAAAATTGAACAAAGCAATCCAAAATTTTGGCATCAGAAGACTGGAGCGAGCCTTGTGAATCTTTAATCGAGACTATTTTCGATTTCTGTTTTTTAATTTTGAGATAATTTGCCAGAGCCCTACCAGCTTTATTGCGACCACCATATATCTTCGCATTAAATTGAAGAAGCTGATTGGAGGCCGATCCCAGGAATGTTTATTAAATTGCAGTTTAGCGGAAATGAGAGAGAACAGAGAATCAGGAGAGTTAGAAGTGTAATAAAGATGCTCTAGTTCTTTAATGCGTTTTAGATAGGAGGAAGCCTGGGATAGTGCTTTCTTTTTTTTACGTGAGACAAAATCAATAATACAACCCCGAGCAGCGGCCTTGAAAGCATCCCAAAGAAAGTGAAAGTCAGAGGTGGAGTGTAAGTTGGTAGTGAAAAAGTCATCCATGAAATGAGTGAAGTGTTCAATGAAAGTGGGATCAAGTAAAAGGGAGTTGTTAAAGCGCCATCTGCAGGCCTGAGGCGTGGGAGAGGGGTAATCCATATCTAAAATAACTGGGGCATGATCTGAGATGAGGATAGAGCCTATTTCTGAGTTGGTCATAAATTGGAAAGCATGGTGGGAGAGAAAAATATAATCAATACGGGAGAGGGAATTATGCACAGGAGAAAAAAAGGAAAAGTCCAGAGAGTCAGGGTGGGACAACCTCAATGAATCTATAAGGCCTCTGGAGGAGATGGCTTTGTGGAAGGACTTTTGCATTTTGTTGGGAATGTAGCGAGCTTGTGATTTGCGGTCCAAAAAAGGGTCCATCAATTGATTACAATCTCCCCCAACAATCAAATCTTCATTAGCATTAGAAGAGAGAAGGGAGGAGAAATCATTCCAAAAGGAAGAATCAATGCCATTCGGACCATAGACATTAGAGAGAGAGAGATGAACATCATTAACAATGCAATCAAGGAGCAGCCACCTGCCATTAGTGTCAATAGTTTCATTTAGAATTTGAACAGACAACGCTTTATGAAATAAAATAACAACACCATTTTTGCGATTAATAGCAGGAGAGCAAAAAACATCCCCAACCCATTGTCTACGTAACATCGATAACTCTTGAGTAGAAAGATGTGTTTCTTGTAAAAAGGCAATTTGACATTTTAAACGAGCAAGATGAGATAAAACACGTTGTTTTTTGATAGGGTTACGAAGACCCTTAACATTGAGTCGGAAACTTTTCATAAGAGGAGATTTAAGGAAAGTAAAAAGAGAGAGTAATACAGGTAAAACGAGAGAATATATGGAGAAAATGTCAAAAATGCCTCTCCACCTAACTTTCAGGTTCCCCTTAAGGCCTCTGCTATTTATAAATTACTTTCTCCCTCACTTATTGACAGGCCTAAAACTAATCTTGAACTTATCTGGGAATCGGACCTCAATCAAACTTTCCCCTCACTTACCTGGGACTCTATTTGGTCCAAACTTCATTCCACCTCTCGTTCCGCTAGTACCACACAAACCCTTTATTTTTGTTATAATAGATTATTTTATACTCCCTGTGACTTGTTTAAATTTAAATTGTTAGACACTAAGAAGTGTTGGTCCTGTTCATGCACTCCTGGTGACTTTGTTCACATGTTTTTTCTTTGTCCTAAGGTCCAACTTATGTGGTCCCACATTTGGTCTACACTTAATAAGATTTTATCTACTAATGTTCCCTTTGTTATTTCTTCTGTATTCCTGGGTGGTTTGGCCCCAGTTTGGGATGTCCCACTCCATACTCGTAAATTTATTGATCTTTGCATAGTTATCGCTTTTCAAATTATAACAACTAATTGGAAAGACACTACAAACGTGGTTTATAATGCTTGGTGGAATTTGCTCTGCCATCATCATAGACTAGATCGTGCATGTGCTACTTCTATTCCATTGTTGATAAAACGTGATTTACTTTGGTCCCCTTTAACAGACTTTTCATCTAAAAGTGCCTCTTGATCTCATGTTATTGTTATATTTAGTATTACTGTTATTATTATTACTGTGAACTTCTCTGTATTTCATACCTCTTTATTTCTCTTACCATATATTTTTCTATTGCTGTTCCCCTTCCATTCCCCCATTTTCCCCTTTCTTCCCTCTTTCTTTCTCTCTTCCTTCCCCACAAAATGAAAAGTTATAAAAGCATTTTTTCTTTGTATAGCGTTTTCCCCTTTTGGAGCCTTTCTTGTTTATTGGCACATTATTCTCCACAATTATTTTAATTCCTATTGCTCTTTATTTGTGCTATTGTACTGATGTTTTACATTGTTTTCTTCAACTCAATAAAGCTTTTCAAACTTAAAAAAATTCTGACATGCAGTCTCCCAAGATGGCCACCAGAGACAAAAGAGCCCAAATGTAGCCCAAATATCACCCGATGGTGCCCAAGTATAGCCCAATGACAGAATGTCCCAGAGTGTTCTAAAGAACAACTAGAGCGCTAACAGTCTTACTTATGACAAAAGTATGGCACACCAGAAGCCATCTTGATTGGAAGGAAGTGGTAAGTCTGAAAACATTTAATTTAAAAAGGAACAAAATGAGGGGGTTCATTTTGCCATAGAAAGTATGATTAGTGCTTCAGAAAGAAAAATGAGGGCACATTTTGAGTGACTTCTCAAATCCTCTTCTATTTCATTAATAAATTCTGACATGCAGTCTCCCAAGATGGCCACCAGAGACAAAAGAGCCCAAATGTAGCCCAAATATCACCCAGATGTATCCCAAGTATAGCCCAATGACAGAATGTCCCAGAGTGTTCTAAAGAACAACTAGAGTGCTAACAGTCTTACTTATGACAAAAGTATTGCACACCCGAAGCCATCTTGATTGGAATAAAGTGGTAACTCTTAAAACATTTAATTTGAAAAAGAACAAAATGAGGGGGTATATTTTGCCATAGAAAGTATGATTAGTGCTGCAGAAAGAGAAATTAGGGCACATTTTGAGTGACTTCTCAAATCCGCTTCTATTTCATTAAAAAATTCTGACATGCAGTCTCCCAAGATGGCCGCCAGAGACAAAAGAGCCCCAATGTAGCCCAAATATCACCCAGATGTAGCCCAAGTATAGCCCAATGACAGAATGTCCCAGAGTATTCTAAAGAACAACTAGAGCGCTAACAGTCCTACTTATTACAAAGGTATGGCACACCTGAAGCCATCTTGATTGGAATAAAGTGGCAACTCTTAAAACATTTAATTTAAAAAGGAACAAAATGAGGGGGTATATTTTGCCATAGAAAGTATGATTAGTGCCACAGAAAGAAAAATTAGGGCACATTTTGAGTGACTTCTCAAATCCTCTTCAATTTCATTAACAAAATTCTGACATGCAGTCTCCCAAGATGGCCGCCAGAGACAAAAGAGCCCAAATGTAGCCCAAATATCACCCAGATGGAGCCCAAGTATAGCCCAATGACAGAATGTCCCAGAGTGTTCTAAAGAACAACTAGAGCGCTAACAGTCTTACTTATGACAAAAGTATGGCACACCAGAAGCCATCTTGATTGGAATGAAGTGGTAAGTCTGAAAACATTTAATTTAAAAGGAACAAAATGAGGGGGTTCATTTTGCCATAGAAAGTATGATTAGTGCTTCAGAAAGAAAAATTAGGGCACATTTTGAGTGACTTCTCAAATCCTCGTCTATTTCATTAAAAAAATTCTGACATGCAGACTGAAACATGCACTTTGAATACCAGCAGCAGACTACCCTGGTGAGCAGTAGCTTTACTACAGTGATCTAATGAGCAACTAGAGTGCTAACATTCAGAATTTATGGCAAATGTGTGACACATCTGAATGCCTTCTTGATGGAACCAAAGTAAACAAGCATTGAAAATGCAACAGATCTCGCCCTCGTTTAAGTTAAAGCCATTCTGTTTGTAATGTGGTGGCTTTTTAGCTTTGCTTTTATTAGTGTTTTTAAAACTTTCATGTAAATAACATGCATATGTATGCATATATGTATATGTATGCATGCATTTATATTTGTATTTATATAGATATGCAGATTATATATGTTTATATATGTATGTATATATATATATATACACATACATATATATAAATGCATATGCATATATATGCATATATATGTGTATATGTGTGCGCGTAGAGAGAGGTAGAGAGGTAGAGGTAGAGAGGTAGAGACTAGTAGAGAGAGAAGTAGAGAGAGGTAGAGAGGTAGAGAGTAGAGATTGAGTAATAGAGAGTTGAAAGTGAGTAGTAGAGAGTAGTATAGAGCAGTAGAGAGAGTAGCAGATAGTGAGTAGTAGAGAGTAGTAGAGTGAATAGTAGAGTGAGTAGTAGAGAGTAGTAGAGAGTAAGTAGTAGAGTGAGTAGTAGAGAGCAGTAAAGAGTGAGTAGTAGAGAGTAGTAGAGTGTGAGTAGTAGAGAGTGAGTATTAGAGAGTAGTAGAGAGTGAGTATCAGAGAGAGAGAATAGTAGAGAGTAGTAGAGAGTGAGTAGTAGAGAGAGAGTAGTAGAGAGTGAGTAGTAGAGAGTGAGAAGTAGAGAGTGAGTAGTAGAGAGTGAGTAGTAAAGAGTGAGTAGTAGAGAGAGAGAGTAGTGGAGAGTGAGTAGTAGAGAGTAGTAGATAGTGAGTAGTATGGAGTGAGTAGTAAAGAGAGAGTAGTAGAGAGTAGTATAGAATGAGTAGTAAAGAGTGAGTATTTGAGAGTAGTAGAGAGTAAGTAGTAGAGAGTAGTGGAGAATATTCCAAAGTTTGGCACAGCACCACTTGCACAATAAGTCCAATCAAATCATATCACTTAGAGTCCTTATTGAAGCGCTGAATCTTGGTGTATATTCAAATGCTTTTATTTTCCTTAACACCTTAGCTGCTAGAGGTTTTCCCCCGCGGCGCTGCATTCTCTGATTTCCCATTGTTCATGACGAGCTCAGCTCGTCATGAGCACATGACCAGTGTACTGCATGACGAGCTGAGCTCGTCATGAGCAGCGAAGGGGTTAAGTTTATGTACCCCAGCCAGCTGACGCGTTTCGTTCTGTTGGTATCCTGTTGTCATATATCTAGATATTTCTTCTAAATATTAGACGAGATGTAAGTACATTCTTATTCAAAGTGACTAGGTATCAATTTTACCCACACAATTCGGGCAGACTTGAATAATTTATAGCATCCTCAAAGTCAGTCTTGCGAAAAATTCCAAAGTATAGGACATGATAATCCAAATCCAAATGTTTCTCAAGAAAAGTCATTTTCAATCGTTCGGAATATCGGCGTTTGGGCAGATATGACCCAGGGACCCCCAGTATGCAAGGGGAATTAGTCCCCCTCTGCAAAAGCGCCAGTGGCCTGCGTTGCAGAGAGGTGTAAAAAGGGGCATAGCCTCATTACACCTCTGTGCAATGCAGCCCTCTGGCGCATAATGGAGGTTTCAGGTGGGGTAGTTGGCCCCCAGGGACCCCTAGTATGCAAGGGGAATTAGTCCCCCCTCTTCAAACATGCACGGGGGCTGCGTTGCAGAGAGGTGTAA
Source organism: Lissotriton vulgaris (assembly GCF_964263255.1). Taxonomy (NCBI): domain Eukaryota; kingdom Metazoa; phylum Chordata; class Amphibia; order Caudata; family Salamandridae; genus Lissotriton; species Lissotriton vulgaris. The sequence goes on from NC_141690.1 coordinate 295,748,736, forward strand.
AAAAGGGTGTGGCCTCATTACACCTCTCTGCAATGCAGCCCCCTGGCGCATACTGGAGGCTCCTGGTGGGCTAGTTGGCCCCCAGGGACCCCCAGTATGCAAGGGGAATTAGTTCCCCCTCTGCAAACGCGCCAAGGGGCTGCGTTGCAGAGAGGGTTGTAACAAGGGGCATAGCTTCATTACACCTCTGCAATGCAGCCCCCTGGCGCATACTGGAGGTTCCAGGGGGGCTACTTGTCCCCCAGGGGGCCCCAGTATGCAAGGGGAATTAGTTCCCCCTCTTCAAACATGCACGGGGCTGCGTTGCAGAGAGGTGTAAAAGGGGGCGTGGCTTCATTACACCTCTCTGCAATGCAGTCCCCTGACGCATACTGGAGATTCCTGGTGTGCTTTCAGGTCTTATATAGTTAGGAATTAGCATTAAAAAAACCTTTGAAATTAACTGAAAAAACATAGGTTTCAGGCCTTTTATAGTTAGGAATTAGCATTTAAAAAACCTTGCAAATTCACTGAAAAAACCATAGGTTTCAGGCCTTATATTGTTAGGAATTAGCATTTAAAAAACCTTTGAAATTCACTGAAAAAACTATAAGTTTTAGGGGTGTTAGAGTTAGCTGGACATTTCACTCATACAAAACCATTGAAATTGCTCCTATATAGTTAGTTGTACTAACTATATTTCACGCACCCGCAATCCACTGCTGATGATGTCACATATTACATCATTCATGAGAGAATGAATGATGAGAGAGAGAGAGAGAGAAAGAGAGAGACATCCCAAACTCAATGGAAGTAATGAGAGCGGAGGGGATTTGACAAGAAAGAGATTCTAGTAATCAGAAGAAAAAATCAAGGGTTCTCTCTCAAACCCCCCATGACGCAGTGGATGTTTTCAATGATGCAGTTTTATTTGATCTTCAAAAACAGGCAACGAAAACAACAGAAATGGACATGAAAAATTCTAATATCACCAGAAAGGAATGAGAAGCCATCAAATCTCTGAAGACGGACATGAGTATTGAGATCAAACCCTCCAACAAGGGTGGAAATATAGTGGTCTTCAGTAAGGAAAAATATAAACAAGAAGCAATGAAACAACTACTGAATAAGGACTGCTATCACCAGAGCTGATTATGTATAATGTACCTTAAAATATCAGACCCTGTTGGAAGGTTGGAGGGATGAGGAGATGATCAATAAAAATTTATTTGATTACTTGCGATGTGAGAACCCAGTGATCCCTAAATTTTATCACCTTCCAAAGGTGCATAAAGATACTAAGAACCCTCAGGGAAGGCTGATAGTCTCCTCGATCGGCAGCCTCCGGGAGGATACATCTAGGTTCATAGATACATATTTGGCACTGTTTGTGAAGGATTTATCCTCATATGTGAGGGATACTCAGGGCTTCCTCAGACTAATTGACGACATCACGTGGGACTCAGATATGCTTCTGAATACCTTGGATGTCGCCAATTTATATACTTGTATTGGTCATAAGGATGGCATCTCAGCTGTAAGCTGGTTTTTGGGTAGCAAACCCCTCACATTTCACCAACATAACCACATGCTCCTGACAATGACTGAATTCTTTCTCGAAAACAACATTTCCCTATTTGCAGGAACTTTGTACAGGCAGACACGTGGGACAGCTATGGCTACGTGCTTCGCCCCAGCTATGTGAACTTGTTCGTTGGCTGGTGGGAGAAGCACGTGGCCTGGGGCGGGACCAACAAAAAATGGCTGGACCAAATTATGATCTGGGCCAGATATATTGATGATCTCTTTGTTGTTAGGCGTGGCAACAGGGCCTCTGCTGAGGAATATGTTGCCACGCTAAACAACAACTAGCTCAATTTAAAGTTCACCAGTAACATCAGTAACATTTCGGTGAATTATCTGGACCTAGAGATCTATGTGGCAGGTAATACACTGCACACAAAACTCTACAGAAAGCCTACGGCAGGCAGTGCTGTGCTACATGCGGCAAGCCACCATCCCAAAAGCCTAATTCGGAATATTCCATTTGGAGAATTACTCCTCCTGAAACGTAACTGTTCAGGTAACGGAGAATTTCTGAAGGCAAGGGAGGATGCCTCAATGAGATTCAGAGAAAGGGGCTATTCCAAAACAATACTGGAGAATGCAGTAAGTAGAGTAGAACTGATTGACAGAAAAGATCTACTGTTAGATAAGACCAAAACAGAATCAGAAGGTATTACACAGATGATTACCAATTTCAGCATGCGATCAGGAGAATTGGTACAGGTATTTAATAAAAATTGGCATATTCTGCAAACAGACGCCACTTTGA